>NW_023458556.1:111133781-111161064 GCF_013731165.1 Rhagoletis pomonella | reverse complement strand
AAAATTTTCAATCGTTGATTAGAAAAAAACTATTTGGAATTTTGCAACAAAAATCACACAGTGTACTGTTCTACTACAAACCTCGGCGCTGCCTGAATATCATTGAAAAATATTAATGTTGGTAAATTCGGTGCCCACTTGAGGAAGCCTTACCCAAATACAAGTACATACTCGATACTTTTCGTCCGATACCAAGTAATTTTGGTATCGTTACTTTTGAACCGAGTAGTGAGTAGGTATCGGAAGAAAGTACTTCTATTGAAACCCGATTCAGTGACAATTTTATTAGAGGGCTTTTATTTTTTAATCTAATTATTATTGTGAATAGCTAAAAATTTGCGGCAGTTTAGTTGCCAATGAAAATAAAGTCCTACAAAGAAAGACCAATTATCATCTCATTAACATATCGCTAGCTTAAAGTGAAAAGTTGCTAAGTCCACTTTTTGTGAAAACTCATGTTTGGATATAGGAAGCAAGGTTAATTAAATACTCAACTTTTTTAAAAGGATTAACTAACGTGTTTTTTTTTATTTCTTCCCGTTTATATTCAATTAAAGGCAAATTTACCAAGTCCAAAAGAGGCACAGAAAAATCGATAAGCTCACAAAAAACTCTAAACCTTTTAATTTGCAACGGAACCTCCTGCAAAACTCTTGAAGGAAATGTTATCAAAAATGTTTTTTTTTTTCATCCCCTTCAAATTTTCTACAAATGGACTTAGCAACTTTTCACTCTACGTACACTACACTATAATTTTGTCCTCCAAAAATTATCAATATGATTATTTCTTTCAGAAATATTCCATTTTTACTCCTGCTGTTGATAGTGATGTGCTGAGTCGGTACTTTTAAGTATTGATCGATACTCGGTACCGACTTAAAAAGTATCAAATACTTTCGATACTCGGTACCGAAATATTAGAATTTCTAATAAAAGTCCGCAATACCCACAAATATGGAATAAAAGCTGTTGAGTGATCGTTGAAGTCAATAATCTATGGTTAAAGAAGTCTTTCTCACATTATTTGGATCTGGACGTTCTCGTTACTAGATTAATATCTGCCTCTCCGGTAACCACACTGCAAATCTTAAATAATAATATTACGAATTAACAATGTTGCCACAATAACTGTTGCAGTTGGTAAGACTGTGGCAATAAGTGCAAGAAGGCTCAAATACTGACATACACATTGTTCATCTTTTGAGGAAGCATCGTCTTATTTGTACCTTTTTTATTTCAGGCGATGTCATATTTATAAAATAGCAATGAATATGAATTTTTTTTTCTGCAAACTTCAAACGTATAACCTTGCGGTCGGCTGATTAAGTTAAGTAACATTTCGACCAGTTTTGGCTATTTTTCTTTTGTCTATTAACACGTTCGCTGCCGCCATACAAAACAAAAACCGTTCACCAGGTGCCAATAGAGTTTTTTTGTTTTAAAGTCATCTTTACGTAGTAGTTATATACAGAGTGTGTTTTGTTAACATTTTCTTTTATTATTTGTGTGTTCAAAGAGGGTGACTACCGGTGGGTCACTTGGCACATGGCATATACATGTATATAAGTAGTGCCGTGTGACCCACCGGAGGTCACATCAGTAATTTCAACTTTTTATTTCTATTATTCTTTGTTATTTCATTTGAGTTTTAAAATGGCGAATAGAGATTATTCAGTAAAACCAAGCGTTTTTTATGGAAGTCGCAATCGAGACGAGGAGGAAGAGGGGGAGGAGGGCAGCGATGGTACTGACGGTTCAAAGTCTGGATCGGATGACTATGTCCCATCAGATTTTGATTCCAGCGATTCGGGCGAACAATTGGAGGTAGATTCATCATCGTCTACAGATGCTCAGTCTGAACATGGTGTTTCTACAAACCCAACCCTAAATATCTGGAATAATGTAAGCGGAGCGTCTTTGAAGTCCTTCACTTTTGAGTCAACATCTACAAATAATACACCGCAAGTTAATGTCTGTTCAATGGAACCTATCGATGTGTTTAATTTGATGGTAACCGAAGAAGTGTATGAGCTTATTGTTATCCAAACGAATTTGAATGCCAACAATTGGGTCCGAAATAGACCCATCCTTCGAAATTCGCGAATGAAGGCTTGGGTAGAGACTACCATTCCAGAGATGAAGAAATTCCTTGGTCTGGTTCTATACATGGGAATCGTCAAATATCCAGCTATCTCCCTGTACTGGAGCACTAATAATTTTTATAAAAACTCATACGTTCCTAAAATTATGACGCGAAACAGATTTCAATTGCTTTTGAAATTTATACATTTTTTGGACAATTCGATAACCCAAAGTAATCGGTTAGGAAAAATTAGCAGTTTATTGGAAGTCCTAGAGAAAAAATTTATAAACGTTAACACTCCAGGAGAAATACTAGCAGAAGACGAGTCCATGATTCCCTGGCGTGGACGGCTTCAATTTCGGCAGTACAATCCGGGGAAGTCTCATAAATATGGGGTTAAGGTATATAAATTGTGTGATCCTTATGGTTATACATACACTAGCAGTATTTATGCTGGGAGAAATAACTACAACAATCAAAGAGGAGTACCAACCCCTACAACATCGCACAGCACTCAAATTGTCCTAGATCTGGCTGAAAATTATTTGGACAAAGGCAGAACAATTGCAACTGACAATTTTTATACATCCGTCTCTCTAGCCAGAATACTACTAGATCGCCGTACTCATCTAATTGGAACTCTTCGAAAAAACAGACAAGGCAATCCAAAGGACGTGACAGAACCTAAGCTCAAACAGAAGGATTTTATTGGACGTGAAGCTTCTGGTGTTGTAGTGGCGAAATGGAAAGACAAGCGTGACGTAATGATGCTAAGCACAAAACACGTTTTGGACGAAATTCCAACAGGAAAAAGGAATCGCAATGGCGAGGATATAAAAAAACCAAAAATGATCCTCGAGTATAATCATGCTAAGCAGGGTATTGACGTATCTGATCAAATGGCTTGTTATTTTACACCACCACGTAAGACAATCAGATGGTACCACAAAATTGCATTTGAATACTTGCTTTCCACTTCGATGGTAAACGCTTTGGTTATATACAAGAAGAACAAGAACATACCAATTCTGAACTTCAGACAGTCCGTTTGCGAAAGTCTCTGTGGGGAAAAAATTGAAAGACCATCGACATCTTCGAAAAATCATATATTGAAAGAATTTGAAACTAGAGATGCCACAAACCGAAAAATTAGAAAACGGTGCGCAAATTGTTACCAAGAAATAACGAAAAACGAAGGAAGAAACATAGCTGCCAAAAAAGGAAAAAAGGTATCGACGTACTGTAACTTATGCGACGGTAATCCAGCTTTTTGTCTAGTTTGTTTCAACAAAAAACACTAAATTTTTTGTATTACGTCTTTTTTTTATAATTATAAGTCTTAAAAGAGAATATAACCTGTTTTGTTTCCAATTAATATATAGTTTACATATTGTAAACATTCTTGAATTAAAATATTAATAAAACCCAAAATATGAGAATTACATCCTTATAGTTTTCAAATAATATAAACATGACTATTATCTATGTGCCAGGTAGAAAAAATAATAATTCCACTCACAAACCGCATTAAAATCATCAATACAAAATCATACGACGCGTGCCCACCGGTGGTGCACATGGCCTCTGATGAAAAATGTGTGTGACCCACCGGTGGTGCACATGGCAGTGAACGTGTTAATTGTTTATAATTTTTTTATAAAAGTTTAGCACATTACAACAGCCCCACATAAATCCACATCTCAAACTTCGTACAAAATTTCTTAAAATTAAACAAGCTTTAACAATTACACCTACAACATTTAAACTTTTTATGCAGTTTTATAGCCCATTAAATTTTAGTTGGTTAAAGTGCAAATTTCAAGAAGCTAGAAAATTGCGTTGATTTTTAATAATTTTTTTGGCTGACGGTCTTCTCCCATATAAAGTATGATCGCTAATTACATTTATATGGAGGAAAATGCTTAGGACCGTCAGCAAAAAAAATTAGTGCAGTTTAATCTACTAAAATATATTGGGCTATAAAACTGTATACCTAAAATTTTTAATAAAAAGTTTAAAATTTTTAGGTGTAATTGTTAAAGTTTGTTGAATTTTTTTAATTTTTGTAAAAAGTTAGAAATGTGGATTAATGTGGTGCTGGTTACGTAATGTGCTAGACTTTTATAAAAAATGTGACTACACTTAATCAGCTGACAAGAAGTTTATATGTAATAAGGAAGGTCTAATGTATCGAATCGGTATCGGGTACCGAAAAGAAAGTTTTGGGTACCGAAATGTTCTGCAAGTATTGGGTAACGAGTATTGGGTACCGACAATTCAGCACATCACTAGCTGTTGAACAGTGTTGTAAAACAGATAACTTTAATTAATTAAATAATTTGTATGATATAAATTATCAAATAAATGTTTTTGATCTCAATCGCTGTCTCTTTGTACAAAATAAATATTTATGCATAACAAATAAAATACGTATATAAAAAATAAAATATAAAAATATAAAAAATAACAAATATCTGTGGATTTTTTAAAAAACAACTTATTGGACTTTGCAGTTTTCTCTTTTTTTTTGGGAAGCCATCCTAGTAAAACATGTTTTAAAACTTAGTTTTTCTTAGAAAGACTAAGTACCATTCGTCTAAAATCAAAAATGATAGTCACATAAGTTATTTTGACAAAAATGCATATCTATGTGATAGAGTTCTTTTATACAAACCATTCTTATATAGGTACAAATATCGATATAAGTAGGCATCGATACTTTTAGCCCGATACTTACTAGGAATCGATACTTTCTTTCGATGCTACTTCCTAGTGCAGGTATCGATACTTCCATGGTATCGCTTTATCCCTATATCAAGGCGCACGCCACAAATCGGAGGAGAAGCTCGGCCAAACACTAACATTTGTGTAAGCGCTAATCTATTATTATTTATTGTTATTATATATTAGGGCGATCCAAAATAACTAACCTGGCGAATTTATGGCCTTAAAATTACCTGTTTACTGAGAAGGAAATTCTCCCATTTGGAAAAATTTTTATTTAAATTTTACAAGCGCAAATACGTTGACGTACGTAGCAGCATATCAAATATACTGTTGATAGAGAGAGAGAGAAGCAGCGGCAACGTCACCGCATGAGGTGGTGAGTTTTCGTTAACACGCGAAGCCCATAAGGTAGATCGCGTCTGCGTCAACCTACGTCTACGCTACGTCGTTGACTGTTTGATCTTTAAAAGGTGGTAAATAACATGTAAAAAAATTTGTTTTCATTAAATATGTTATAAATTTTGAACCGTTAAAAAAAGTGATAAAAAGGGATTCAAGTTTTTTCAAGGCATATTCTTGTAGGGTATTAAATTCTCTAAAAAATTACCCTGAGTTTGGTTGTCTTAGAGACAATTAAAAGTATTAAATATGTTAATGATATGATGATAATCAACGAGATATAGCGTTGATACAAAATTAAAATCGATAGCAATTACTTTAGCAAGTAACTAATACCGTTACAATTAAATATAATTTAACAAGTATTCTTTAAGCAAAAAACACAGCCGATTTGGTTTAATTAGTATGGGACTACCTGTGAGACACCACCTTTCCGATAGAAAAATAATTATCGAAATCGGTGGACGATAACGTACATAAAAAAAATATATATTCCGACGAATTGATAACCTTCTTTTTGAAGTCGGTTAAAAGTAAATGGTCAAAACTTGTTGGCAGTATTATAATTATGCAACGCAGTGTACTGTAAACTTGTTTGACTTGTGTTTAGAGAAACCTTGAATCTTTAATTTATTCGTTATTTATGTGTTAAAATAAATATAAAATTTTTTTTGTGTGTTTCAATGTGGAGAATTTGTCCTCCTGGACAGAACAGCAAATTTTGCGAGAATTGCATCTGTATGTGTTATCGGAATGAGAGAACAAGTATATGTGAGTACTCACGAATGTGAGACCCCATGGCTGCCAACTTTCCTAAAAGCACCAAAACTTGGGACAAATCAAAACATCATACACACTTATGTGTATAAAAAGATTTTCGTATCCAGAATAAAATGCACTAAATAAGCACTGAACATGGCGGGAAAGGTATTCTAATAGTATTATATAGTTGTCGAATATTTTTAGGTATCTTCGGCTCAGCTAACATGAAAAAAAGCTGCATGTATGCATATCTATATATTTTTGATGATTTGAAGATTTTAATTTTTAACGATGCAAAGTGAAGTGTATGTATATACATTTTGATTAAATCGAAGGTGTATATTTAATTTGACAGCACTTGTGCAAATGCTTTATTTTTTTATACCCGAGCGCACTTGTGCACAAGGGTATATTAATTTTGTTCACATAACGGGTGTTTGTAACAGCCAAAACGAATCGAGATAGACAAATGTATACATAAATGATGAGGATGAAAAAATAAATCGATTAAGCCAAGTCTGTCTGTCCGTCCGTCTGTCCGTCAGTCCGTCCGTCCGTGTACACGATAACTCGAGCAAAAATTCAGATATCTCAACGAAATTTGGTATGAAGGTTTCCCTTAATCCAAGGTAGGTTGGTATTGAAAACCCACTTCCTATATAACGGTAATTTCCAGAAATACGAAAACTGCGATATTTTAGTAACTACTGAAGATAATTCACTCAAAATTGATATTTACAATAATTTTTACACGAAAAACAAGAATATTATAAATTTTTGGAAAATGGGCGTAGCCACGCCCACTTATGGTTACATCTGTATATCTTGGTAACCGCTGCACCAATTTCTTCCAAACTTGGCACAGTTGTTGGCCTTGGTACGGCATACAAAATCGCCGAAAATTTTTAAAATCGGACGATAACCACACCCACATCCCATACAACGGTAATTTAGAGAAATCAAAATCTTCGATAAATCAGTAAATATTGAAGGTAATTTATTCAAAATTGAAGCTTGTAACAATTCTTTACCAAGAAATATGTTTATGTTAAAATTTTGGAAAATGGGCGTGGCACCGCCCACTTATGATCACATATATGTATATCGGTAACCGTTCTAGCAGTTTGTACCAAACTCGGTGTGGTTATTGGGCTTACCACATATAAGCAAAACATTGAAAATTATTGGTATCGGACCAAAATTACGGCCGCTTTTCATATAACGGTAAATTTCAGAAATGCTTGAAACTTCAATATTTCGAAATTGAAGGACGCTAATTTACTCAAAATTGATACACCCCGGCTTACCATCTAGCGGCAGCTTTCGGAAAGGTGAAGAAACATATATTTAATACTTGCGCCGGGTATTTAATGTTCGGCTCCGCCCGAACTTAGACTTTCTCCTCTTTTTTTTTTAATTGCAGGTATGGACATAAAAGTGCAAATAAGTTTTGCATTGACTACATTTTACAAACTCCAACGAGCTCAACAGTCACGAAAACGAAGACGACATTCTTATGACCAATTTTTATACTTTATTTAATGCCACAAAATCTCAACACTGGTTATAAAACCATATAACGAAGTTCCAATTTTGTTTTTGTTAAAAAACTGATGGTTTTTTATAAACATATGATCTCTAGTTTTATCAAATAAAGTTTAACTGCTAAATTATAAAAGAAACTTTTTTTCGTAAGAGTTTACAGAATTTAAATGATTTAGCAGGATTCTAGCGATTTTATTAATCTGGTGGGACGGCAGAAACAGAAATGGCAACACTGGTGGTGAGTACCGACTTGCTTGCGCGCATATTACTGCCGTCCCTAAATTGGAGCGCTAAGCGTTGCGTTATCCATTGTCGACGAGTGTCAGCGCGCGCTATCCCCAAATCAACGCGTCGTAATTTTTGACGTTTTCTCAGATCCTCTCGTTTTTATTCTCGTTTCCTCTTTCACTTTTTTGTCCTTTCTCTTTCTTTCCGTCTTCCGCATCCAACTTCAACACGTAACGCCCTGTCAAAAATGAAAATTCCATTTGCTCGGCGTTAGCGCCGCGTTATTGTGGGATGCTTCATACAAATTGTATGGGCATGAGGATTTTTGACAGTTGTTTGGCGCTTGACGCGCCAATTTAGGGATGGCAGTTAGCTGTTTTATAATTCACTTTTACGTTGTCAGCGTTCAGTTGGTCGCAAATTTTCAAAGGGAGGGGTTGTTCTTGCGCAGATAATTTTTCGTTAGAAATTTGCTTGGAAAAAAGGACAATCATGCGCAGGCATGGGCAGAGAACGAGCACACGCTCAAAGAGCGTAAACATCGCGTGTACGTATATAAGCAAGAGCGTAACGATGAGAACGCGGCAGCATGCAAAATGAATTAGGCACACTAACACATTCTCACTACTAGCGAACGCTTGTTTGGGGTAGTGCCCACCTCTGATCATGCGCAAAACAACCTTTTTATAAAAGAATGTTAGAATACAAGATTGCGCCCATTAGAGAGGATTTTTGAGAATAACTTGTGTGTGACGTCCAGTGTTGCCAGGTCTTCGGCATGAGAAAACGTCCCTCTTGGTCTGAAAAAACGTCATTTCCTACCCAAAAACGTCTTTTTCAATGAATGTACAAAAAATTGTTCTTATTAAACTTTTATTGTATACAAAGGTACATATCGAGCCCTAACCGCCAAAATAACGTAAGCGAAATTTTTTTCAAAATTTTCTTTTTGATGCAGAAATATTCCCAGAGCATTTAGATGCATTTCTGCATCAAAAAGAAAATTTTGTCGCTTACGTTATTTTGGCGGTTAGGGGTCGATATGTACGTAATGTATATTAAAAGGTCATTTCGACAGAGCACATTTAAAATTCATTGTAAACTGATCGTTAATATAAAAATCATCATACACTTGTGATCAGCCATCAATATTTTGATCGATTTTGGCTGTTTCTCTTTCGTTTATTTAATGTTTATTATTTTTCCATAAAAGCCAAGCTCATTAACAAACAAAATATAAATCCACAAAAATTGTGCAAAAATTATAAACAATCTGCAAATTTTCAGCTAGATTTTCAACTTTTTATTCAGAATTTTTAGAATTTTTTTTGAGTATGCAGTTTGATAGCCCATTAAATTTCAGGGCAATAATGTGCAAGTTTAAAGGGGTTAAATAATCGCGTTGATTTTTAATCTTTTTTTTTCTTGTAGACATTTGGTTAGGGGCTCGGTTGTCGAAAATGCTAAACTACGTTCTGCTAAGAAGGAGCATAGCAATAGGTCCATTCAATATAGAAAAAATTGTTACGAATTGTTGCTAGTACTTGCAAGTTTTTACTGGGAATGCATTCAATAACCCAAAATATTTGCAAGAGGGAGCGAATTCGAGAGCGTAACAACCCGTGAGACCTGCAAATTCTTGCAAGTAAAAATTTTACTAGCAGGAATATGCATGAGTCAAAAAGTAAGGGTATGTGAATTAGTGAAATGAAAATATGGATGAAAAATTTAAATCTATTGTATATTTTTTAATTTTTATGATGATGGGAACTAAAGGGTGAACACACCAAAACTGCGACACTTTGGGAAGCTTATAACTTACCCAAAACGAATTCAATATTTTGAAATTCAAATACCATAAGTTAACCATGACCTTAGTTGAACGTAGAAGAAATTTCATTTGAATTTGATTCCTAGTTGAGTTAAAAATGGCAACCGAGCTAGAAACGAGACAAACCATTTTGCACGAGTTTATAAATGATCCGGCCTTAAGTACACGTAAAATTGCTAAAAAATTAAAGAGTGCACTATTCGAC
Source organism: Rhagoletis pomonella (assembly GCF_013731165.1). NCBI lineage: Eukaryota > Metazoa > Arthropoda > Insecta > Diptera > Tephritidae > Rhagoletis > Rhagoletis pomonella. The sequence continues at coordinate 111,151,284 of NW_023458556.1, read as the reverse complement.
AGTTTGCAGGGTTTTAATCGGTACAAATAAGGCCTGACAGTTACGAGAAAATCAGGGAGCGGGAGTTGTGATAAAAACAGTGCTCGGAACGCCCTCAGTGCGTTTTCGCGAGATCCGAAGATTTTGTCGCGTTATGTTGCAAAATCCGTACGGAGATCTCAGTTTTTCGTACAAAAAGTAAAGCGGAAAGCTTCATTGAGATGTTATACAGCTCAAACAGCGCCAGACCGAGGCGCAAAGTAGAATGTTACAGCGAAATCCAGCATTCGGAAGTTGTATGAATTCTAAATTAAAAAATACAACTGCATTGTTATGGACTGCGAAACCTACTGCTATATGAATTCAAAATATATTACAGGTCAAGATTTTTATACTGCTGCAAGTCGTCAAGATGCCCCTGAAAGTTGTAAGCTGAAAATGAAGTCCAAATTTCCAAAAACCACATGGTTTGGCAAGCTATTTGTTCTTGCGGCCGTAAGAGCAGCTCTTTTTTCCCGTCCGGGACAATGAATGATCAAGTTTATCGGGTTGAGTGCCTCAAAAGGCGTCTTCTGTCATTTATCAACAGATAAGGAGTAGGCCATCGTTCTAGGCGGGCATGGCAACCTGCCACTATGCCAAGGACACATTGCCCTGGTATAATGCAAATAACATCAATTTTGTATCCACCCAATAGCCCAGAGCCACGTCCTATTGGGGAATATTGGTCAATTGTCAAAGGAATCTTAAAGAAAACAGGTGAAAGAGTGAAAATTATTGAAGAGTGCAAAACAAGTAGTCGATGATGCAGTCGTGCAGAATATGATGGCGTGTGTGCGATGAAAATACCGATCACTTGCATATGGAGCAAATAATAACTAATATTTTAACATTTTAATAACATCTAAACTTCCAAGTTATATAATACAAAAAAAAATAATTTCAAAGCCTTCTAGTTTGTTTCTGGTAGTAATTTCTAAGTGTCGCAGTTTTGGTGTGTTCACCCTTTATTCCCAATTAAAAAGAAAATTGCGCGCCAAAACTTAACCGTCAGAAAGTGTCAAAATGGCTTAAGTGTTGCAAGTTTTTGCTAGTTTTGCGTTCAATAACTTTTTCTGAAAATTTTCTCTTGCTCTCAATTTTACTCTCTATTTTTCTTTTACGCTCTCGCTGCAAGTACTTACTGGAAAACTTATTGAATGCACCTAATATTTCAGTGTTTTTTGTGTTCATTACATTTTCAATGAAGTCTTAAAAAAGTCGCCTACTTTTTTCTGACGTTTTATGCTGCACAGCTTTTTTGATGCTTTTGCGAGCGTGCCTGCTGCAATAGATCGGTTCTTCCTGAATTGGCTTTTAATGTGCAATTGCAAACATTACAGCAAGCCTCGTAGCCTCAAGTGTTTACACAACCAGCCTTTGAGCACGGGATCCTTAGTCCAAGAACCCAGAAAAAATCTTTTGAAGCTGCTGCAGCAAAACACAAAGACTGTAAAGATTTATTAAGAAAATAATTCAAAATCAGTTCTACTTATAAGATTTAGTAACAAAGAAAAATTACTGGGAAGTTAAAAAACGTCATTTTTTACACAAAAAAGTCCTAACGTCAACAGGGTACAAAAAACGTCCAAATGACGTTAAAAAAGTCAACCTGGCAACGCTGGTGACGTCACACTGGTGCAATTGCGAGAGAGAAATGACAAATCGTGAGCAAGAATGGAAGAAGAAGAAAAAATGTTGCAAGGGAAACGTAAACAAGTTGCACAAGTGTGACGTCATACAAACAACGATTCTGTCAAATTCACTAAGAGGGGAATAGGGGTACCGTGATGGGCGCAACCTCTATTTCTCTCAATCGTGCTTTTTATAGGACGGTTTTCTACCGACTGAGCCTAGTAGCCGCGCTCGGCTCTCTTATTTACGAACACATGCGCAAGCAAGATCTTTAACACGTTATTGTTCGCCAGTATGAATTAGCACATACTATTTTTTGCATATGCATAATCAATTTAAACTTTATTGATTTATTAATTTAAAAAAAAATTAAATTGGTCCGCATTTCATGATGTTGAATTATTTTTAATAAATAGACTACAAATATAGTTAGAAATTGTTCCTCTATAAACAAAGAGGTGAATATAATAGCCATTGGCAATATACATTGCATAAAATGGGTTAATACACGTACACGGCTATTGCTTACCCTTTCGGTTTTAAATTTTTACCCCGCATCAAGCACCTGCTTGCCGGCGCTGCTGCATGCGATCTGTTCTGCCGCCCATCCCTAGTGTAAAAGGGCATGTTTGTGCCTTCTTGTCCTTGTCTAGCTCTCGCATTTCATAACATGCATTGTCGTTTTAAGCAACCATCTGATTTTCAGGGCACCCATCTCCCTAACAAAGCTTCAAAGAGCAGAGAATGTGCCTTTTTTGCCTTACGAGAATGTGGCATTTTAAGAAACAAACACACAATTTTCTCACCGTTGCCTTTATTTTAGAATCGAACATGGACAGAGAATGAGGCAATAAAAAGGCGAGTTTTCCGTAGATTACGTTTTTGCTATATTCCAACGTACATTTATATACATACTTATATGGGTCTAAAAAAATAAAATTTCTAATTATAGACTAATAATAATTATAAGTTTTCAACTTATGTTTACTATAAAAGCTGTGTATATCCAAAACGGACTTATTTGAAATTGGTTAATTTTAAAGTTAGTGTTTGGTCAAAAATACCAAATTAACATTAAAGAATGCTAATTTTTTAAATCTACTCTAAACACTTTAACTCTCTTGAGAATAAGCTGGAGTTATAAAACAAGCGAACGTTTTAAAAATTGTTTTAAGAAGTCCCATTTTAAAATGTTCAGCCTCATTGCGAGTGTCGTGTCCAGTGTAAGTAATCTTTCGAGAGTCAAGCAGGGTTGCCAACTTTTGCATTCTTGAAACCGGGACACGCAATGTTAGGAAAGATGTAAGGTAAATAACATATTAAGCGACATCAGTTTTAATGCTTAATGTTGATTTTTTTTTATTTAGAACAACACATCAATATAAGATTTCATAGATACATGAAAGTTTTTATAGAACAACAAAACAATTTAAAATTTCTTGGATACATAAAAATTATTCATAAAACGTTACTTCAATGATAATACTTTTAAATAACTTAAAACATAGATTAAAATTTAAATAAAAATCACACCAAATTATAACTTTCTGTGTATATAGGTATGTATGAATGTACATTAGGATGGTCCAGAATAAGTAAATTCCGAATTTCAATGCTCTCACCCCCTAGGATTGTTAAATATCGAACGAATATACCCCTATTTTTTTAATCAAAAAATATTTAGAGGTCGCTCAAAGCGCTCAAAATTTTCCAACTTTTCGTAGAAATGGTATAGAATTCAAAAAATATTTTTTTTTAACCGACTTTCAAAAAATGTGGAGGTTATCAGTTCGTCTGAATATTTTTTTTTGTTTTGTTTTTTTATGTATGTTACCGCATAACTTTGGACCACGTCAACCGATTTCGATAATTCTTTTTGCATCAGAAAGGTAGTGTCTCAGAGGTGGTTTAGATCCGATCAATGGATCATGAAAAAATTAACGGTATTCCTACATTTTTATATGAGAATTGAAGTCGGTTTTGTTTTTTGCTTAAAAATTACTTGTATCTCAACATATTTTGATTAAAAGAACAATACTGACAAAAATAAAATACTTTACACAAACAACATAATCGCATGAAGCCATTGCCTGAAAATTTTTAAATGCACTTAGTAACATTTTGCTACTATGATAGCAAGGCCGAGTAATCATAAATAGTCAGCTTATGTACAGTAGTCGAAAAACTTATAGCTGCACCAAATTTTCACAAGTTTTAAAATATTGTTTTTGTTGTTATTTAATTTTGGTTAGTTTTTTATAGTTCGTTCTTTAACAACCGTACAAATACAAGTTTAAAGACAATGTCACACGATGGGGTATTTGCCAAAATTTGGTGCAAATCGTATCCCAACTATGTATACCCAAATATTTTTCTTTATACCAATTACGAAAATTAAATTGTTGAAAATTTTCAATAGAACATCGCTGTATTGTACTAATCTTTTTTAATACAAAAAAAAATTTCCTGATTTCTTTATTTTGTACAAATATCCCAATATAAAAATGTACAAATCTGTACAAATGTACCAATCCAGTGCCACTGCCTTAAAAAGTTATGCAATTAAAAAAAAAATCCAACAAATTTTTGTAAAAATTTCGAGTTTTTTAATTAGATTCTGAGTATGCAGTTTTGTAGCCCATTGAATTCTAGTAGAATAAATGGCTAAAAACTACCATTAATTTTTTAGAATTTTTAAAAAAGCTCGAAATTTGTACGAAAGTTTGTTGAATTTTTTTTTTATATTGCACAAATTCGGAAACTTGGATTTACAAATTTGAAACTTCAAACACCTGCCGCACGTGTCCCAAGGATGGTTTTAGGCTAAAAAAATTCTATATGTAGAGGGGGCGTGGCACCTCCAATACAAACCGAATTTTTTCGTACTCCATATTTCTGGGAGTGCTCATGGTAGAGTTCTGGAACTTCGTATGGAAATATACGAAATCAATCGCATACTCTTGGAGAAAAATTGGAGCTATTGGAAAAGGGGGCGTGGCACCTCCCATAAAAACCGAATTTCTCATGCTACATATCTTTGAAAGTGTTCATGGTAGAGTTCTGGAACTTGGTATGGAGATATACGAAATCAATCGCATACTCTTGGAGAAAAATTGGAGCTATTAGAAAAGGGGGCGTGGCACCTCCCATACAAACCAAATTTTTCATGCTACGTATCTCTGGAAGTGTGTATGGTAAACTTCTGGAACTTTATATGTAGATATACGAAATCAATCGCATACTCTTGGAGAAAAACTTAAGCTATTAGAAAATGGGGCATGACGCCTCCCATACAAAACCAATTTTTCATACTGCATAACTAATGTGTCCAATCGTACTTCTTTCGGAAGTACAGTACTTCTTTTTTCGCTCTTCTACTTCGTACTTCGAAGTACAGTCAAATGTACTTCTTTGCGATATTTTGTACTTCAGGAGGGAGACTCTGTAACCAGTTAGCGACAATTTTCGGATCGTTATCGCACTTTTTGGCGCATGATATAAATGTTTTTGCGTCAAACAGTGCGATAGCGATTCGAAAAGTGTTTTCCCCCAGGTCCTGTCCTTTTCCGATCTTCTGGACGATAATCGCTTGGCCTGGGCTATAAATTCGTTCAAACCATTAAAGTCGCCGGGGACCAATGGCATCATACCAGGGTTCTGAAGGTGTCGTGCGATTGGTTGGATCCTATTTATGCGAACTGCGTGAAGACCGGGTACATTCCAAAGCTTGGAAGGTAGTCAGTGTTGCGTGTATCCCGAAGGCCGGAAAAGGCTCTCATGTTTCCCCTAGGGATTTTAGTCTCTTCGTTTTTGCTAAACACGCTTTTACTAAAAACGCTAGAGAGACTGATAGACCTTTACATAAGAAACGCAATTCCTCATGACTGTCTTTCAAGAGCTCAATATGCTTATTGCATGAAAAGGTCGGTAAATACCACCCAGCACACATTTGTAAAATGGTCAGAGGAAGCCTTCACGCATAAAGATTATGCAGTAGAGGCCTTCTTCTATATCGAGGGGGCCTTCAACAAAGTCATTCATTTCATTTCATTTCATTTCATTTTCATTTTATTAAGTCAATGGTAACAAACCTTACTGACTAGATTAAGAGAGATACGTAATAATAATTTAACAGCTAATTTAAGGATATGGTTAATTTGCTAAGTAAAAAGACTCTATGCGTGACTTGAATAAAGACCTTGGCATCGCAAAATCAAGATCAATAGTTCTAGAAAGCCGATTAAACTCATTAAGCCCTCTTATAAGAGGGGCAAATCTAAAGTAGTTCGATCTTAAAATTTCAGTATGAAATAGGTTGTGAGAGCGAAGTACTCTATTAGGAACATTGAAACTTAACTGCCCAAGTAGATCTGAGCAGTCAATGGTCCCGGAGATTATATCGTATATAAACATTAAGTTTTGAACGAATCGTCTAACTTCGAGCGATAGAACATTGATGAGCATGCACCTAGCATTGTATGGTGGCAAGGGATTATCAAAATGAAGTGGTTGAAGAGCAAAACGAAGAAACCTGCGTTGAACTCTTTCAATTCTAAAAGAGTGTGAGGAATACATCGGATTCCAGATGACTGAGGCATACTCCAACTTCGATCGCACTAAGGAATTATATAAGATTTTTCTTGTGTAAGGGTCTTTGAAATGACTGGCATAGCGTCGCAGAAAAGCTAAGTTAGCATAAGCCTTCGAAATAATAAAATTAATGTGGTTACCGAATGTAAAGGACGAGTCGAAAATAACTCTAAGATCCCGAAATTCTTTAACAGAGGCAAGAGATGCATTTGAGACATAATAAGTCGAGGAATGCACATTCAAAGACTCGGAGAGCACCATCTGACAACATTTACTGGGACGCAGTTTATTTTGGAGAGCCCAATCAGTAAGAGCGTTCAAGTCTTCCTGCAACAACAATGTATCCGATAAACAGGAGATTTTACGGAAGAGTTCCAAGTCGTCTGCATAGAGTAAATAATTTGAATGTTTAAAGCATAGACCAACATCATTAATAAAGAGGATAAATAGAATAGGACCAAGGATGCTGCCTTGGGGCACACCAGAAGTTGCCACAAATGAATAGGATTTAGTATTCTCAATTTCAACAAATGAGGTTCTGTTTGACAAATATGATTTAAGCCATGATAGAAATGTTGAGTTAAAACCCAAATTTTCGAGCTTCAACAGAAGTATATTGTGCGAGACCGTGTCAAACGCTTTCGAAAAATCAATGAAAATGGTATCGACTTGACACCCACTTTTAAACGCGGAAACACAAAACTGAGAAAAAACAGCTAGATTCGTGACCGTTGACCGTCCACCAATAAACCCATGCTGACATGGGTCAATTATTCCTTTAATAGCAAAGGCTAGCTTATCTTTAACTACTGTCTCAAAGAGTTTGGAGCATGTCGACAGTTTAGATATTGGCCTGTAATTTGATACTTCATTCTTATTACCAGACTTGAAAATTGGAGTGATAGATGCCAACTTCCACCGGTCAATAAAGATGCCAGTAGATAGCGAAGTATTGAATATATGGCTTAATGGTAAACATAAAGAAAAGCCACACTTTTTAATTAAAAAGGAAGACAACCCATCACTGTCCTTCTTCAAGGAGGATTTTAAGGAGGAGATTCCATTCATGATATCTATTTCAGTTCTAGGGATTTGGGTGCAACAGTACAAAAAGGAATGACATAATTATCAGAGTCAACAACAAAATTGGATTTGAAAAAATCGGCAAAGAGGTTTACCGAGTCAACCAAACTCTCTGAACAAGTGCCATTAAGCTTCACACAGGTTGGAATATTAGAACAGCCTCTTTTCGAACGAACATAATTCCAGAAAAATTTTGGATTTGCTTTAAGCTCATCCTCATATCGAGAAATATATTTATTATATAGGAATTTGTCAAGAACATTGAATTCGGACATATAAGAAATATATTTATCTTTAAATGAGATATTATTGGTAGCTTTATATAATTTAAAATATTTGTTCCTTTGATTTTTCAATTTTTTTAACTTCGTGGTGTACCAGGGCAGTTTGTGAATTTTGACCGGGAGAAAAGGGAGATTACTACTAAATATTTCAGACAACTTAAATAGGAATGCATCGAAACATTCCGAGACATCCTTAGAGTAGAAAAATGACTTCCAATCAACCTCCAATATTGCTGTGTTAAGCGAGTCGAAATTAGCATCCTTGAAATTATAAGATCGAACATTATTATTAATATTTACCTTAGAAACTAGGTCAAAAAATTCTAATGATAAAGACAGGGGTACATGATGCATATCTGATTTACAAATAGGAAAAGTACACTGAGTCAGATGAGAGATTAAATTGTCATCAATAAAGATAAGATCTAAAATATTATTTAGCTGGTTTACAAATGAATTAATCTGACTAAAGTTTAAGCTAAAAAGACTATCTAAAAAGTTAATTTCATGAGCATAATTAACATTAGTTGGAGTAAGGATGACGTCATTTAGTAGACTTGACCATACAATTTTATTTAGATTGAAGTCACCTAAAACGCAAAAGTGATCATTTTCATTATGTTCATAAACGCCAATAATATTATTTACATGCGCGGAGTACAATGAATCGATACTACTAGGCGGAATATATGATACACAAATAAATAATTTACCAAATGTGCCGCGGATGCAAAGCTGATCAAGTAGAGTGTCACTATTAGAAAACTAAACAAACGACGACAGGAGGGAATTCCTTACAGCAATCAACACGCCACCTCCTCTTTGACACCCAGTTTTGATAGGATCTCTATCCTTACGATAGGTATGATACAAATTCTGATCAAAAAATTCCGCGTCAAAAAAGTTATCATTAAGCCAAGTCTCAACAACGACATAAACCTCATATTCACAGCGTGATGTGCTTAAAAATACATCTTTAGCTTTAGTTCGCATACCCGAGATATTTTGATAGTAAATACTTAAACCATTATTTACGCTACGATTTACATGCTTAATTAAGGTTTGACAATTTGACCCATTCCCTTCTGAAAAAAACGGAAAGGCCTTAATTTTACATCAGATGGCCATATCGAAGAGTCAAGCAACTTATTATAAATTGAAGGCGAGATACCAAGTTTAAAATTACATCTTGAGAAAGAGCCTGAATCTACATTCTTCTTTATTAATTTAAAACATCTAATTAGGGATGGATGGACTTAAATGAAGATATATGTAACCATTTCAGTCGAACAGCTACAGCAAGATTTGCATTAGCATTACTTCCAACAACAACTACAGGCGCTTTACGATGTTTGTTCAAATTGGTGGTGTTATCAGAGGTAGATAACTGACCATCAGAGGCCGCAGGCGCTTTACGATAATTGTTCTCACTAGTGTTATTATCAAATACAGATTCCTGACCCGCAGAAGCAGCAACGTCAACGTACGAAATAGCAAAATTTTCGCTACTAAATGCATCGGAAGTGGCCGGAACTTCAACATTAGCTTCACTCCCAACAGCACGAAAATCATTGGCTTGATTAGTAGGCGAAATTAAACTTGCTAAGAATAATCTCCAACAATAGAGTCACTGCCTCAAAGCATAGATAAATCACGAATTTAATAACATATCCGAAACCGCCAGAACTATGCGCAAATTGCGGAGATCAAATAAACACGTCCACACAGTAGCGCAGACAACTTCCATTTTGAAATCCAGAGGATATTCATAATCTTGGGGTGGAAACCAACCTAATAAGGCTTATATACAGCTTACTTGGTGACAGAACTGTCCCGGCGGAGTGGCTCAGTACAGAGTCAATAGTAGCACTCCACAAGCTGGTGTTCTCTCTCCCTTGCTCTGGATCGCGGTTGTAAACGACTTTCTAGAGGAACTGGAAAAAGTGGGCTGTCGGGTGATCGCCTATGTAGATGATGTGGAACTTTTGGTTAAGGGACGATTTCTATACACCCTTTTTGATCAGGCCCAGGTTACCTGAACCAAGTAACTAGGTTTGTGTAAGAAAGGTGTCGGTTGCCTTGTACTGCTGTAGGGGAGCTACCGGTAAAAGGTGGGGTTTCTCGTCCAATTAATTTATACGCTCTGGGAAACCAGATTTAAGCTTATATTGTTTCAAGGAGCCCTTGTCTGGTGGAACTCACTAGAGAAGGCTTCAATTGTAAAACAGGAATTAGCGGAGCATTATTAACCACACCTACACTGACGCTTAAAATACATATGTTGAACACGCCGCCTGCGGATATTGCAGACAGAATTGTCGCAGCTCCAACTGCTGTTAGGATAAGGGAAACTGGGTCATTATGTGACATAAAAAAAGTAAAAGAAGACGTTTCTGCTGCAGCAAATGTTTTTATAGGGTACTTTTAAACGCGTTACCTCTCAAGGACTAATGATGGGGGTTCTGACAGGCCATTGTGCGATTGGTATTCATGCGCTGAGAGTAGGAATTTCAACTGATCCTTTTGTATCAGTCGTCAAGAGGAAGATGAAGTGGGATCATCTCCACTCTTTCTTTTACATTGTCCAACCTTCGCGAGGCTAAGTTGGAAGCATTTTGGCTCGCACTTCCGAACAAACACTGAGCTCGCAGGGATCGAATTAGCCGCATTCGAAGTTCCCTAATCGGCTCGCTCCGTTAACTTAACCCAACCTAAGCTGTACTTCTTTGAGCTAAGAAATAGTTGGTCACATTATGCATAACTCTAGAAGTGTTCATGGTAGAGTATTGGAACTTGGTATCGAGATATATAAAATCAATAGCATACTCTTGGAGAAAAATGGGAGCTATTGTAAAAAGAGGTGTGGCACCTCCCATACAAACCGAATTTTTCATACTGCATATCTCTGGAAGTATTGATGGTAGAGTTCTGAAACTTGGTATGGAGATATAATTTGCCAAAAGACGTCGTAACGACGTCGTTTCCGGCTCGTTTTGGTGAACAAGTTGTTCGCCGGCGACGGTCGCAAACGACTAGCCGGCAAACTCGCCGACGGTTGAAAAGCACACTTCGCCGGCGGGCCGCAAAAACGACTCCCCTGCAGCCCGCAAAAACGATATACCAGCGAACTGCAAAACGATGCTCAAAATTGCTAGAAAATTAAAAACTATTTTTTAGTTTAAAAATAGTTGATTTTTTTTTCAAAGTTTTTGAAATGTACATAAATACTTAAATATGTTTAAAAAGAAAAATAAGGAAAACATTCAGTCATAAAATACAAACAAAAATTTTAATATATTACTACACCCTGGGTCAAAAATATTGGCAAGTTTTAACAATTTATTTTTTTGTTACTTCATTTTAGTTATCTTTAAAATTAAATTAAATTGGGTTTATTTTTTAACAAGGACCTTGTAGTTCAAAATTAAAGCAATGTGCAGTATGCATACATATGGGAGGTTCCATGGGAAAGTGGACCTCAGTGCGAAAATTATTTTCTTTATAAAACTAACAAACGTGTGGATAAGACATATGTAAAAATCTTGAATCAACCAAAAAATAACAAATTAAAGCTTTAAATGCATTTTTATTACCTTTTTTTACATTTTGAAATCAAGTTCTGAGTAAATTTTTGGTTGAGTTTAAAGTAGGTTGTGTTGAATGTACTGTCAAATAATTTGCGATTCATAATTCAAGTGTTTGGTAAGAAAAATATATAGTAGAACTCATCTGCTTTTAATAAAATTGTGTTATGTATTAAATTGTGTGACTGCTTTATATATATTATGAGTTATTATTAAGCATTATTGGTCTTGTCCCACCCGTGACAAAAGAAGATAAAAGTTATTATATTTAATTACAGAAGTTGAGGTTGTGTTTCGTGTTTGTTACACAATGTTAGAAATTAATAGCAAATATTTACCACAATTGCATTGTATTTTCCACGTAGTTATATAAGAATAATTCAACAGAGAAGCATGTCCCACCCGTGACAGCTATGTGTGGGACAGTTTCCAGAGGTGGGTTTACAGGATAAGCTGATAAGCTTTATTTGTTTCTTGTGGTGGACGCAGGGGAGCAGGGGGGATGCGCGGGCATGTCCATTATCTATATACCCTTGTGGTCAGCTGGTTAAGTTAAGTTACATTTTGACCAGTTTTGGTTTTTGAGTTTGTTAACCTAATGTTTATAGTTTTTTTTATAAAAGTCTAGCACATTACCTAACCAGAACCAAATAAATCTATATTTCAAACTTCGTACAAAAATTATAAAAATTTAACAAACTTTAACAATTACACCCAAAAATTTTAAACTTTTTGTTCAGAATTTTTAGGTATGCAGTTTTGTAGTCCATTAAATTTTAGTAGGTAAAAGTGAAAATATCAAGACGCTAGGAAATCGTGTTCATTTTTAATAATTTTTTTGGCTGACGGTGCTCAGCAAGATAAAACGTGAGTGAATTGAACCCCTACTTGGCTTGTATATATTTTAATAACTAATCTTTATATATGGACCACTCTACAAGCTCCCTTTCATATAAAAATTCGTACGTGTCTTACCCGTGACAAACGTTGTCCCACCCGTGACAGAGGAATTTCAGATTTTTTGTATAATTAATCCATATTTTTTTGTGTAGTTTTTGCTTTGTTTGTGTTCCTGGTTCTCTGTTTTATTATATTTAAGACATCATGTTCACACAGAAAAGTGAAATAAATTTGCAGAGTTTTCGTAAAATATATCTGCTCCAAAAAGTAGGTTCCTTTTTTTATCCCACCCGTGACGGAAGAAATAAATCAAATTTTTTCCATATAATAGTTAGGTGTAGCTTTATCAAAATGTAGAATTGTTGAGTACTTTATACTTAAATTTAAGCAAGAAAGACAATTTTTTTCTTTACAAATGTCCAACCCGTGACGGTGGAATCGCCCATATATATGTATATATAAACAAGTAAGAAAGTCTAAGTTCGGGCGGAGCCGAACATTAAATACACGACGCAAGTATTAAATATATGTTTTTTCACCTTTCCGAAACCTACCGCTATATGGTAAGCCGGGTTGTATAAGTTTTGAGTAAATTAGCGTCCTTAAATTTCGAAATATTGAAGTTTCAAGCATTTCTGAAATTTACCGATATATGAAAAGCGGCCGTAATTTTAGTCCGATTTCAATAATTTTCAACATTTTGCTTTTATGTGGCAAGCACAATAAAAATACCGAGTTTGGTACAAATTGGTATAACGGTTACCGATATACATATATGTGATCATAAGTGGGCGGTGCCACGCCCATTTTCCAAAATTTTAACATAAACGTATTTCTTGGTAAAGAATTGTTGCAAGCATCAATTATGAATAAATTAGCTTTAATATTTACTTTTTTATCGAAGACTAGATCGCCCTCACCCGCTTCGCTGAGTGTATGAAATTTTTGCGTGCTACATTGAGTAAAATTTATTTCAAGAAAACTCAATTCAAAAACAGGTTTAAAATTGGTTTGACCATCTTCAAAATATTTTCAAACTAAAACTTTCTTAAACTTCTCACTTGTCATACTTTGTCAACTCAATTGAGATTTTAAACAGATGAAAACCCTTTACATGTAGTTTTGAAATTAAGCCCTTTTAAAATCGTTTTGATTGATTCCCATATTGTAATAATTCATTTAAATTATTGAATAGTTTGAATTAACCTTTTAAACAGTTGACAACCTTTTTTAACCTCTTTCGTCTAACACTCATATTGTGATACATATTCAAAACCATTTCGATTCATATCAATCTATACCAATATATATTTTGAAAGCCGTTTTTTTTGTGTTCGCAAAGCTCGAGAACGGCTGAACCGATTTTTTTTGAAATTTTCTAAATAGGCTAAAAAAATGTTCGATATATAGAGGGGGCGTGAAACCTCCCAGAAAAACCAAATTTTTCATACCAAATCTTATTGATGATTCACTTTGGCTAATATTCAAAATATGTATTGGTAACGGTAAAGGCAATACTATTGCAAAAAAGAGCTGCCACGTGGCGCTGGAGTCATTACGAATAATCGCCAAATTAGAAAGCTTCATTCGGAGACACCAGGGTTGAGTTGTGCAGGGGCAAATCTCAAATCACCACCGATAAATCAACCGTCAAAACTATCGCGCGCCTTTTACCGTAGTAAATTCAAAAAAAAAAAAAATTATTTTCTTTTAAATTGCTTTCGTGAAACTTACTTTTAAGGTATTTCGTCTGAAATAAGTCTATGTATATTGGATTTCTGTAGAAAAATTATACGCATGCATTTTGATATCGCCACCAACTATACTATAAAGTTTCTTGGACAGATCTACTATAGAACCGAATAATTGTTGCCGCCGGGGAGTGGAGGAAGCGTTCTTCAAATAATTTCATCGTGAGATTAACCGTTATATGTAATGTTACAGAATTAGAGAATTTCAAAAACTTCATCACGACATAACGCTTTCGTTAGGTTATTTAAGGCGGAAAACGACCACCAAACCATAATCTTTGCCGATGAGCGTGCCAATGGAAATCGTAAACGTGAATTTTTGGTGAAAATGTTGAACCAAAAAGTTTAAATAAAAAAAAATTATTTTGTGCGGGACGAAGTTCGCCGGGTATGCTGGTATTATAATATTTCATTTAAACTAATTAAGTTGAATTTTTAAAAAGGTGGCAACCCTTATGAAAGACTTCAATATTATTCAAAACTTTAAAACTCAAGGTTTCTTAACAATATTTTGTTTGACAACCATATTTTAATTCTTCAGATGGCTTGCGTATAATTAATTTAAATTTTACTTTTCAAACAGGTGGCAACCCTTTTCAAAATATATTAATCTACAGCTTTTTTAAGTCTCTTGAAATCTATTTTTTTAATATAATTTTCAAATACATAACTCCCTTAATTTAAGTTGAATTAGATTTTTTTAAAAGGTGGCAGCCCTCATCCGTGAGTAGAGAATGGTTTTATATATCTCCATACCAAGTTCCAGTAATCTACCAAATATATTTCCTGAGAAATGCAGTATGAAAAATCCCGTTTGTATGGGAGGTGCCACGCCCTCTTGCCTAATCGAGATTAAATGTATCCTATATTTTAAGTTGGGCTAAATAACAGCAGTGTACAAAATTTCATGATGATCGGTAGAATAGTTAAAGTGTGAAAGCGTAGCAAACAAACAAACTCACTTTCGGATTTATAATATTAGTAAGGATTTCTTATTTCTCTAAATTACCGTTATATGGGATGTGGGCGTGGTTATCGTCCGATTCTAAAAATTTTCGGCGATTTGGTATGCTGTACCAAGGCCAACAAGTGTGCCGATTTGGAAGAAATTGGTGCAGCGGTTACCAAGACATACACATGTAACCATAAGTGGGCGTGGCTACGCCCATTTTCCAAAAATTTATAATATTCTTATTTTTCGTCTGAAAATTATTGTAAACATCAATTTTGAGTGAATTATCTTCAGTAGTTACTAAAATATCGCAGTTTTCGTATTTCTGGAAATTACCGTTATATGGGAAGTGGGCGTGGTTACAGTCCGATTTCGCCCATTTTCAATACCAACCTACCTTGGATTAATGGAAACCTACATACCACATTTCGTTGAGATATCTCAATTTTTGCTCGAGTTATCGTGTACACGGACGGACGGACGGACGGACAGACGGACAGACGGACGGACAGACAGACAGACATGGCTTAATCGGCTGCTCTATTCATTCTGATCATTTATGTATACATTTGTCTATATCTATCTCGATTCGTTTTGGCTGTTACAAAGAACCGTTATGTGAACAGAATTAATATACCCTTGTGCACAAGTGCGCTCGGGTAAAAAAAAATTCAAGCCATTAGAAAAGAGCAAAGTAAATACATATTTCGTTTATGGTTTCAAAACTTTGTACAGAACAATTTTCCTCATATGAAATACCATCAGCTACTATTTACTACTCAAATTCAGTAATGCCTGAAGGAGCTCATTGTAGACACGACGTACCAGTAGATATATGTAAGATCTTTAAAATTAAAGTGACCAATAAATTGCATTGGCGTACCGACGTCGTTTAGAGTTCACCCCAATGACTTCACCACAGTGACGTCTTAACGACGTCGTTTCGAGTTCACCACAACGACTTCGCAAGAGCGACGTCGTAACGACGTCGTCTTCGCCCTGTGGCAAATTGGGAACGACTTCGATTCGATGAGAAAAAACGTCGGAACGACGTTGAATTTTGTATGGAAAAAACGACTTCGTTTCGAGTTCATCCAAACGACTTCACCAGAGCGACGCCGTAACAACGTCGTTTCGAGTTCACCAAAACGACTTCGCCAGAGCGACGTCATAACGACGTCGTAACGAAGTCGTCTACGCCCTGTGGTAAATTGGGTAAAAATCTTATTTATGATCCAATTTGGCTAATTTTTTAAATATGTATTGGTAAAAGTAAGAGCAATACTATTGCTAAAACGTGCTGCCAAGTGGCGCTGGAGTCGAGTTATTACTAAAATTAGCCAAGTGAGAAAAGGTGCCGTGAAGGTCAGATTAAATTGACCTGTTGCACCATTGAGTATATCGAACTCGCCTGTGTTATCATTGGCCCAATGGATGTGATTTTCCAATATTATTATGCGTTCAAGCTTTTGAGGTATTTCGTCTGAAATAAGTATATGTATATTGCATTTCTGTAGAACAATGATTCACACCCATTTTGAAATTGCAACATTCTAGGACATTCACTATAAAGCGGGTCATTGATGCCGCCAGGGAAGGAAGAGGAAAAAATTCTTCAAATTTATTTCATTTTGCGAATAACCGTGCTATGAAATGCTGCACAGTTGGAGAATTTCAAGAACTTCTTCACGGATATAACACTTTCCTTAGGTTATTTAAAGCGGCAAATGATCACCAAACCATAATTTTAGCAGATGAATGTGCCAATGAAAATCGTAAACGTGAATTGTTGGTGAAAATGTTGGACCAAAAAGTTTCAATAAAAAAATTGGGCGTGACGAAGTTCGCCGGGTCTGCTATTAACAGTATAAGTATGTATATAGTATGAAAGGAATGGGTAGGGATGAAGAATTACTTATAACTACCACATTGCAAACAGTGTTGCCAGAAAAAAATTACGTTTGGGGCTAAATCGGTCGAAAAAAGAGCTAAAAATAGCTAAATAATACTTATAGTAACTAAAATGAAGAGCTAAATTTTTTTGAGTTAAGCATTTATTGAGCTACTTTTGCTTTGACATTTTCCGCAATTTTAGAAAAAATTACGAATTTTATAAATCTAAGTGCTGAAAAAACTTTTACAACCAAAGTAAGTTGCATATGGGCAAATCTCGGGAACCGTGTGCTTTTGTGTCGCTCAGCTTTAAATTAAATTTATTAATGTAATTTTACTTTTTGTAAAAATCGTTGGCCATTTTGATAACAAATATGACGAATTCTTGTAACTTATTTGATTTTTTTATTTTAATAATGTCATTTTAATTTTTATAAACAATCAAAGTAATTAGAATAACAATTTTGACCTGGCACATTGGGTACCTTTTGTAGGTTTTTTGAGTATGACCTTTTCAGTGCAAAACGGAGACATTCAAAAATCATGGCAAATAGTAAATGTAATATTGGACAATGCATTAGACGTTGAGACAAATATGTGCTCCACATTGGAAATAAACTGTAACAATTTGAAGTGTAGCATGCAAACGTAGTCAACATAAACAGCAGCTAAAAGTAAACCCAAATAAAGAAACATTAAAGTCGCAGTCCATTGACACTTCACACACACACACACACACTTACAACATACAACAGAACGGCATTTGATAATCCAAAATATTGAACGCTGTTCTGTTGCGTAAATACAAATCAA
>NW_023458556.1:111126138-111128781 GCF_013731165.1 Rhagoletis pomonella | reverse complement strand
CGTACGTACGTTCCTACATATCTGTAGATAAAGATGACTGGGATGAACGGCTCAAATACTTCACGTATTGCTTCAATACGACACCATCAACCGTACATAATTACTGCCCGTATGAATTAGTATTTTCTAAACTACCACAAAAACTACTACAAATAAATGAAGTAGACCAAGTATCTCCACTTTATAACGTGGACAATTACGCAAAAGAGGCCAAATATAGAATAGAAATAGCACTTAAGAGAGCTCAATTACTTTTAAACAAACATAAGAAAAAACAAAAGGAAAATTATGATAGGAACATTGTAGATTATAATTTTACAATAGGAGACTTAGTTTTATTAAAAAATGAATCAGGGCACAAATTAGATAAAAAATATATAGGCCCATATAAAATTAAAAATCTATTATTAAGAGAAAATGTAAATATAATAGATCCTAAGACTAATAAAGAACAAATAGTACATAAAAACAGACTTAAGATTTATATACAATAAATAAAAAAAATAAAAAAATATATAATATAATAAATAATATTAATCAAATAATAACAAAAGAATAACAAAAAATAATAACAAATTATTTATTGATTTAATGAGTCGTTAAATAAGGATATGAAGTTCCCTAACTTGATGTTATTCAACCTTTTAAACTAGCTTAAAATAGGATTAAAGTAATTGGCACGTAGTCATAGTTGAAATAAAGTCCACTGAAAAGTTAGTTGCAGTTATTTTTTAAAGGCATCCCTTTGGAAACATACAACACCCCATTGGTAGAGGGCTTCGGGTGTACGAATTTGTTGTAACATCAGGAGTTGAAGACTTGCTCTAGCTGCTAGTCTCTTAAAATTTCCTCCAATCACGTCGCACAGTGGGCCGCCCCATACAAGTATCCGGGAAAAAATATTTTATTGCTTCAGATGGTTAGATTTGTTGTAAAAAGTGGCCATACAAAAATTTACCTTGATCAAGGATCGATTAGATGACACCAGAGGTCCTTTGATGAGGGTTTGTAGCAAAAACGGTATATTGAAAGTATCTATATATAAATACGCCACAATAAAATTTTTAACCCCCTTTTTTAAAGGGCACCGTTCTCTTGAAAGGATATAACTTCCTCTAATCCAGAAATGTTAACCCCATTATACAGGGGCCGTGGCATTTGACATACAGACTAAAATGTGAAAACTGATGTATCTCTAAAACCGTTTACGCTGGGGAACTGAAACTTGGCACGGATGCATACCTTGTAAATACCCTACTTACAGCGAAAAATGATAGGTATTGGAAGAGGGGGCGTGGCACTTCCAATACAAACTGAAATTCTCATATCGCTTATCTCTGAAACCGCTTATGCTAACATCATGAATTTTGAAACAGCTACATATGTTAACAATACCGTACTTATGGCGAAAAATTGTAGGTTTTGGAAAAGGGGGCGTGGCATCTCCTATAAAAACCGAATTTCAAATATCGCTTATCTATGGAACCGCTGTTGCTAACGTACTTATGGCGAAAAGTGGTTTGTATTGGAAATGGGGATGTGGTACCTCCCATACAAAATGCAACTTCCATATCGCTTATATCTACAACTACTTATGATAACGTTATGGATACCCCTACATCTAAAAATCAGAAAATGGCTAGAATCACTCAATTGGGAAGAATTTTCTCCCAGATTTCAAAATCGCTTTGTATGATTGTTATTTTGTGGAAAGGTTTATAAAAGGATTTTTCTTCCGATAGGAGGCTCAGGGATTGAGAGCTATCCTTAAGAATCCTATTTATGGTCACATTTGCTTCATCTTTTGAATACTTGATACCCAAACGTGCGATGCAAAGACATTGATTTTTGGCCCAGTCCTGACAAAACCCGTGTGAACACCTTCGAGGTACTTTCTTAACTTCTATAAATTCTGATTAAGAGAAAGAGGAGTTTATGTAGATGTTGGAAATATAGTTTTTAACCTTCCCAAGGGCTTTGAGACCAATATAATCGAAAAATGTATTTACAGTTTAAATTAATTTTCAAGTTTGAATGTCAAATTTTTTTTTATATTCAATTATTTTTTAATGAAAATATAACTTATAATTACATATGTTTTTTTTTTTTTATATATATAATTTTTGAGTTATGTCTGCGAAATGTCACTGTCGGAGTGTGAACTTTCATCTACTTCTTCAGTTGCAACTCTTGAGTAACTATGACCATTTTTTCGTACAGACTCTGCTTGATATAATATGGAATTTGACATTGTTGCAAGGTCGTGCAAAGTCTGGCTTAAGTAGTAACTAAAGGAAGATATCATGAAGAGCTTCACAAAAAAATTTTAAGAAAATGCATTTTTTTCAGCGTTCTGGCACACCACTGTGATAAACAACACACCACATTTTAAAAATGTCTATTTGATTTGTGTAACTTTTAGAAAACAAAGTTTCAAAACATCAAATTTGACCTACAAAATAACTACTAAGTGGGCTTTAAAACACCAAAGGATAATTTTTTCTATGTAATTGGACACTTTTTAACAAGTTGGAATTATCAAAACATCGAAATTCCACTTTGATTTTTTTCCGGCTAATGTCGTCATATGGTCCATTTTGCGTCGTAAGCAGATTTCCCATGTGAACTTGCAACAAAGTTCAA
>NW_023458556.1:111102022-111126128 GCF_013731165.1 Rhagoletis pomonella | reverse complement strand
AATTAAAAAGTTTTAAAAATGCTATAATCAAGAAAAAATAAAAAATAGAATGTTTACTTAATTCAAATATTTCGAATCCGATTTCGCCCATTTTCAATACCATCCGTCCCACGCCCAAAAGAAGTTCACGTACCAAGTTTCGTTAAGATATCTCAATTTTTACTAGAGTTATCGTGTGCACAGACGGACGGACGGACGGACAGACAGTCACCGCTTAATCGATTTCTCTTTTCATTCTGATCATTTATGTATACATTTGTCTATATCTATCTCGATTCGTTTTGCCTGTTACAAACAACCGTTATGTGAACAAAGTTATAATACCCTTGTGCACAAGTGCGCTCGGGTATAATAAAAAGCTGAATTAATCGGTATTATTTGCTCAAAATGATAAAAGTCAGATTTATAAAAGTCATGGAGGAATCACAACCTTCAATGTGAGATGGGTCTATTGGTACCTTTAAAAAGGCTATAGCATTCTTTTTTCACTATGCCTTTTTGATGTCAAAAATTGTAAAATAACTTTTATTTTCAGTCTCTGCTAAATTGTTCTTATCCTTACTAATATTATAAATCCGAAAGTGAGTTTGTTTATTTGCTACGCTTTCACGCTTTAACTACTCAACCGATCATCATGATCGATCGTAGACTGCTAACACCCAACTTAAAATATAGGACAAATTTAATCTCGATTAGACAAGGGGGCGTGGCACCTCCCATACAAACGGAATTTTCCATACTGCATTTCTCAGGAAATATATTTGATAGATCACTGGAACTTGGTATGGAGATACATATGTATATAAAATCATTATCTTCTCATGGATGAGGGCTGCCACCTTTTAAAAAAATCAAATTCAACTTCAATTAAGGGAGTTATTTATTTGAAAATTATATTAAAAAATGGAGGCTTAAAAAATCTGTAGTTCGAATATATTTTGAAAAGGGTTGCCACCTGTTTGAAAAGTAAAGTTTAAATTAATAATACGCAAGCTATCTGAATAATTAAATATGGTTGTCTAACTAAACATTGTTAAGAAACCTTTAGTTTGAAAGTTTTGAATAATATTGAAGTCTTTTACAAGGGTCGCCACCTTTTTAAAAATTAAATTCGGGTATTTTGAAATAAATATTAAAGTAAAAGGCGCGAAATGGTTCTGGCGGTTGAGTTATCGGTAGTGGTTTGAGATTTACCCCTGCACAACTCAACCCGGGTGTCTCCGAAAGAAGCTTTAACGCATAATAATACTGTCAAATCACATCCATTGGGCCAATCGTAGCACACAAGAGTCCGATATATTCAATGATGCAACAGATCGATTTAATTTGACATTCACGGCACCTTTTCTAACTTGGAGATTATTCGTAATGACTCCAGCGCCACCAGGGCTGCATCCGCCTTTTTCCAATAACACCAATTTTTCTCCAAGAGTATGCGATTGATTTCACATATCTACATACATACCAAGTTCCCGTACTCTACCATGAACATTTGCAGAGATATTCTGTATAAAAATTCAGTATAAATGGGAGGTGCCACGAAAATTTTTTAGCCTATAACCATCCTTGGGACATAAAAAAACGGCTTTCAAAATATATATTAGTATAGAAGATTGGTATGGATCTAAATGGTTTTGAATATCACAATATGAGTGTCAGGCGAAAGAGGTTTAAAACGGTTGCCAACAGTTAAAAAGGTTAAATTCAAACTATTCAATAATTTAAATGAATTATTACAATATGTGTACCAATTGAAATGGTTTTTAAAGGGCTTCGTTTCAAAACTACATGTAAGAGGTTTCCATCTGTTTAAAATCTCAAATTGAGTTCAGGGGATAAGTTAATTGAAAAAGTATGACAAGTGAGAAGTTTAAGAAAGTTTTAGTTCGAAAATATTTAGAAGATAGGTGGTGAGCTCACTGATAAACAAAAAATTTTCAGGTAAAAGTGTCACCGTTTTTGAAATATTTACATTTTTCGAATTAAAAAAATATCGTGCCTTTTCGTGTGTTTTCTTTAACTGCAACTACAAACCGGGCAATACTTAGCAAATTTTTTATGTAAAATACTTCCAGATAGTTGCCTCTCCACACTCAAATGCAATGTAGTTAAAATATATTAAGGAACCATCATAAAATTCGGACTATTTCTGGATTTTTAACTTTTTGATATTTTCTTCCCCAACTTTGACTATCTCGGGTGAAAAAAAAATGTACTGAGCTATAACTTTACATTACATAAAAAAATTGCTCATTTAATGAATATTTCATAATGTGCCACTCTTAGTCCCACTTACAGAACATTCAGAGTTAAATATATAAATACAAAGTTCAGTAGCTCTGAGTTAAACTTCTACTTTATTAACTCAGACAACGTCTTGCAGCAAACAAAATCAACACAGAGTTAAGTAAACGAAGTTACTGTCGGGCAAAATGTATGCAACAAAGTGTGATTGATTTTGACATTGCTCTCATAAGAAACAGGCTATAATGTCAAATTGAAATGAATTGTTAACCCATTTGAAAATATTTTTTTTTTCAAATTTGAATTTGTTTAAAAAAAATTTACACAAATATTTTTCAAGCAACAAATTTTCTTAATAAACGTGAAATTGTTGAGAGATAAACCGCCGAGGAGAGCAAGTAAGCACATTTAAAGTTTGGTAATAAGTAAATATGTACGTTCGACTTTTCTTAAATATTTAATGTAACGAAACCAAGATGAAAAGGAGCAAAACTTTTGAACGGTGCGCTGTATGCAATAGAAGTCAGGACACGAAAATAGAGCGATGTTTTAAACCACCTAGTTGCGAGTTAAGACGGCAGCGATGTAGTGTTGTACTACGTGATTCATCTCACGTTTATGAAAACCACTTCAAGGAAAGTGATTTCATTTGTTGTCCGTCCGAGTCAAGCACTTTCAAACGAGCTCGTTTATACCCAAACTATTTCGCATAAAAAAATTTTATTTCAAAATTGTTAATAGTTGTTGTTAATTGAGTTAAGCTCTCATATAAAATTGGAAACAAATGTAAAATCATACTTCTATAAGTGTCGAATAATGTTTAGGATAAAAAATTTAAATATAACAAGTACGAAAGTCTAAGTTCGGGCGGAGCCGAACATTAAATACCCGGCGCAAGTATTAGATATATGTTTCTTCACCTTTCCGAAAGCTACCGCTAGATGGTAAGCCGGGGTGTATCAATTTTGAGTAAATTAGCGTTATTCAATTTCGAAATATTGAAGTTTCAAGCATTTCTGAAATTTACCGTTATATGTGGCAGGCCCAATAACCACACCGAGTTTGGTACAAACTGCTAGAACGGTTACCGATATACATATATGTGATCATAAGTGGGCGGTGCCACGCCCATTTTCCAAAATTTTAACATAAACGTATTTCTTGGTAAAAAATTGTTGCAAGCATGAATTTTGAATAAATTAGCTTCAATATTTACTGATTTTTCGAAGATTTTGATTTCTCTAAACTACCGTTATATGGGATGTGGGCGTGGTTATCGTCCGATTTTAAAAATTTTCAGCCATTTAGTATGCCGTACTAAGGCCAACAACTGTGCCAAGTTTGGAAGAAATTGGTGCAGCGGTTACCAAGATATACACATGTAACCATAAGTGGGCGTGGCTACGCCCATTTTCCAAAAATTTATAATATTCTTATTTTTCGTGTAAAAAATATTGTAAATATCAATTTTGAGTGAATTATCTTCAGTAGTTACTAAAATATCGCAGTTTTCGTATTTCTGGAAATTACCGTTATATAGGAAGTGGGCGTGGTTACTGTCCGATTTCGCCCATTTTCAATACCAACCTACCTTGGATTAAGGGAAACCTTCATACCAAATTTCGTTGAGATATCTCAATTTTTGCTCGAGTTATCGTGTACACGGACGGACGGACAGACGGACAGAAAATACGCTTATAGAGATCTTAAACCCAATCGGGCTATCTCAGCAGCAGCTACATTTATTCGTTCCCGCAAATGCTCTTCGTTTTGAATTGTTTTTGAATAAATTTTGTCCTTAAGACAGCCCCAGTAGAAAAAATCTCATGGTTTCAGGTCTGGCGATCGAGCGGGCCACGTGATTGGCCCGTATCGTCCAATCCATCGGCGAGGATAAGTTTCGTCTAAATGAGCTCTTACTTCACGCCTGTAGTGAGCAGAGCACCCGTCATTTTGCAGCCATAGTCTTCGCCGCAGGTTTAAGGGTACATCTTCTAAAAGAGTTTGAAGCCGTTCCTGAAGGAACTTTAAATAGCTGTGGGAGTTGAGCGTTGGCGGCAGTTCCACAGGTCCCAATATCTGACAATTAAAAATACCGCACCATAAATTTATTTTGTACTGGTACTGCGAACGATCTTATCTCATTTCGTGAGGATTGTCTATCTGCCAACTGTGAAGGTTATGTAAATTAAAATAACCATCACGTTTGCATGATGATTCTTCGCTCCAAATTATTTTATTAAAAAAGTTGGGGTCTGATTCATGCATTCGCAACATTTCACTGCAAAATCTAACCCTCGACAGGTAATCTCTCTATTGTAGAGCCTGAACACGTTGAATGTGGTAGGGATGGTATTTTAAAGCTTTGTGAACTGTAGTTTTTGGTATTCTAGTCCGTCTTTCCACCATTCTCCCTGAAGTCGATAGATGGAAGTTCCACTTCCTCTAACACAACCTTAACATCTACAGTTGCAGGACGTCCTGTCTCGCCGCCACGCCTTCCAGGTATGCGACCTTAAATAAGTTAAAAATGATAGTTAAAAGAAGAATGGCTGCAAACAAGAAAGGTGTAAAAATTACTTACCTTCAGATATTTCTCTATGGGTGCGGGGAAATACTTCACGACCCGGATGCCGACGATTTGGGTATCGCTCTGCATAGAGTCTTTGAGCAGCTCTGGCATTACAGCAAGCTTCACCGTAAATTAGGTGAATATCCGCATATTCATGCGACGTATACTGCGTGTTCTCTGTCATAGTATTAATAACACAATGTTCGAAGGGTCCAATTTCACAAAATCCAATTTCCTTATTTCCGGTAATTAACACAAAATAATGTCAGGAGCAAGTAATAATGTACCTTTGCACTATTTAGCATGTCATTGGTCGGTTACAAGAGCAACGTAAATTTAAATCAATTAAATACATTCTAGCGTGTCTCAGTCCTTTGCCCACAAAAGCGATTATAACTTTGTTTTTCTATTCGAAACAGTAAGAGTGCCACCTTTCTGAAATATTTATTAAATGAGCAATTTTTTTATGTAATGTAAAGTTATAGCTCAGTACATTTTTTTTCACCAGAGATAGTCAAAGTTGGGGAACAAAATATCAAAAAGTTAAAAATCCCAAAATAGTCCTATTTTTATAATGGTTCCTTAATATATTTTTACTACATTGCATTTGAATATGGAGAAGCAGCTATCTGGAAGTATTTTACATAAAAAATTTATTAAGTATAGCCTTGTTTGTAGATGCAGTTAAAGAAAATACATGAAAAGGCACGATTTTTTGTAATTAAAAAAAATTAAATATTTCAAAAACGATGACACTTTTACCTGAAAAATTTTTGCTTATCAGGGATCTATTCGAAAAAATCTTATTTATGGTGCCACTTGCTTGAAATTTGGCACAGGTAGTTTATTGCCTGGATTAATATATATGATACTTATTTCTGAAAGTTGGACCAGGGACCGATCTATTCGCAAAAATCTTAGTTATGGTCCGATTTGCTTGAAATTCGGCACGTAGGTAGCTTATTGCCTGGGTTAACATTTGGATATTTTTTCTGATAGGTGGACCAGAGCCCGATCTATTGGAAAAAATCTTATTTATGGTGCGACTTGCTTGCAATTTTTCATGTAGGTAGATTATTGCTAGGATTAACATTTAGGATACTTTCTTCTGATAGGTGGACCAGGGACCGATCTATTCCAAAAAATTTTATTTATGGTACGATTTGCTTAAGATTCGATAGAACCTTCCACTTATGCTCAAATTAAGGCTTGGACTTCTGACTTCAATCCCTGAAAATACCATTCCTGCACCTTGCCCTGATGGTCACAATAATAAAAAAATACTGGAAAATGATGCAATTGAAAAAAAAAATATTGTGTAAAAATCATTGTTAGCTGTTCAATAAATGACTATAGGAATAGTATTTTCAGTGATAGTAGTCTGTAGTTCTAGCTTTAATTTAAGCCTAAGTGGAAGGTTCTTGGCTTTACTTGGCATTTCCAATTGGCGTCAGTTGGTACAGAAGAGAAACGACTGGCGTGCTTTGTTGAACTCGGCCAGAATCGCTTAGGCGGTTACATTGCCAATTAAGAAGAAGAAGAATGAAGGTTCTGTCAGCTTTTATTTCCTTGCTGGAGCTTCTCAAATATTGCAAAAAACGCAATTTTTTGACACTTTCACGACGTTTTTTTTTCAAAATATGGAGCTGATGGAAACTTTATACTTACGGATTCGTAATCAGCACAAAAAAGTCTATCAAAAATATCTTTAATATTTGCCGCATCAAAATTGGTGTTGCCCTGTGTTACTTACACTAATTATATAAAGAGAAGCTCCTGATTTTTATAAGATGTGATCTCGCGAACGGCTGTACCGATTTTTTTGAAATTTTGGACACCTGCTGCAGACTTTCGATATATTAAGGGAGCGTGGCATCACCCATACATATCGAATTTTTCATACCGTATGTCTCTGGAAGTATTTGTGGTAGTATTCTGGAAAACGGTATAGAGATTTCGGGGCTACTGGAAAAGGGGGCGTGGCGCTTTCAAAACATATTGAAACTTTTACCTATCTGTAAATACATACACCCAGAATACAGTGCATTTTCTTTTTCATAATAAATTTTTTTGTTAATTTTTTATAGAAATACAGCTCATTTAGCATCAAATGGCACCATATTTTGAGTATGCAGTCTTGTAGTTGACTCAATTTCAGTATCATAAAGTGCAAGTTTTACCGGTGATTTTTGAGAACTTTTTCGCTGATGATGTTGCGCATTTTCTCCGTATAACGAATGCGTGATAGTTTTTTTTTTGTATGGCAAAAGTGCCGAAGAGTGTCAGTATTTAAAAGACTTATTATGGTGGGTGAACTCCTCCTAAATGACCGAAACGGGTTTGATAAAATTTTATTATGTGTTCGAGTAGGGCCCTGTATGGCTTAAGTTCACAACTTAACATGCCAGGTGGCACTGGAGTCGAGTTATTACTCAAAATCGTATTTGTGATCCGATTTGACTCATATTAGAGATATATGTATATGTATTGGTAACGATAGGGGCAATACTATTGCAATAAAATATGCGCAAGGTGGCGCTGGAGCCGAGTTATTGGTAAAAATCGTCAATTCGGAGGCACAAAGGATCTAAGTCAAATTACCCCCGTTAAATCAACCATCAGAACCATTGCGGTCCTTGCTTTGCGGTGACTAAACAGAATGTGGACCAATGATACTCATCAGTTTGGAAATTGCTACCAACTATACTATACAGATTCAAGGACGATTCACCATCGATCCGCAAGGACTTCTTCCCGGTATAACGCTTTCGTCAGGTTATATAAGACGGCAATGGAGGATATGCCTTCTGTCGACCACAAAACCAAACGTGAACGTGAATTGCTGGTGAACACCTTGGTCCAAATGTTTCAATAATAAAATTAATTTTGGGCGGGACGAAGGTCGCGGGGTCTGCTAGTTAAAGATAAAAATAAGACCTTTACAGTTGTGTGCCTTTGAAAATATTGAAAATATAACAAATCTTGTCTGAATAGGTTTGTGCGTGAATGGCTTCAAATTTCTCATTTTTTTGATAGCACACTGACAGACTAAAACAAGGGAGGTTGGCATTAAGCGTGATCGTTAGAAAACATTCTTCATAAAGTACGTTGAAAATGTTAATTACATAAAATAATTTCTGTCTAAAATACGGCCATGAATATTTGTATATGTGTGTATCTAAAGGATTTTCAGATCTTTGGGCAGAGCGGTTAACGAATTTTTAAATATATACTCAAAAATGATATTTTCAATGGATCTTAAGCGAAAATTAGTTTTTCGTAAATTTTTTTGGAAACTGGGGATGGCCCGCCCACTTATGTCAAATATTTGTATCTCGAAAACCACTCCACCAATCTGTACCAAATTTGATAAACGCTTTGCGCTTGATCTTCTTACTGTCGTACTGATCTTAAGTACTGTCTTGAAAATTTTTGAAATCGGACAAAAGCCACGCTCTCTAGAAATATCGCTAACATTGAGTTTTCAAAAATTATCGTTTTTTACTTAAAACTATTTAAGCATTTAAGAAAAAGGAATCACACAATAATTTAATGTTTGCGCAATGGATTTCAAACAATTTGATGTACAATATATTTTATGCGTTCAATTTAAAAATTTACGGTTTTTGCGTTGAATCGCACGGTTCCGGAGATTTTCCCATATATTTCGATTGCATATACATACTTATATAAACTATACGATGAACTAAAAATACTTTACAAACTGTTAAAATCTGAAATTTCAGATATTACGAATGATTTGTTCGCAAAATTTTTCTGAAAAGCCCATTTTCCATTTGCTTACGCGCCATTTGCATTAGGAATGGAACTTTTCTAAGTATTAGTTGAAATAGAATAACATGAAGGTATCGAAAATAGCCTGAGATCACCAAAGCCTAATGAATTTTATTCAACACTTGTACAATGAAATTACAGATTGATAATTTCAATATTTTACCAAATACGACTAAAACTTTCTGGAGTTAAAATAGTGCTAAATAATTTTGAAAAGAGCTAAAAAAAGGGCTAGGAGCTAAAAAAATAAAGAGCTAAATCTAGCTTCAAAAGCACGGAAATGGCAATTGATTGCAAAGCGTACTGTATATTAGCTTTACATAATTTTTAATAATAGTCATACTACATTTCCCTTCACATTCAAGCGCCCTTAAAAACTTTTAACCTTCACTAAACAAACAGCAAATAAAGTTTTGACCATCTCCTTTCTTAATGCTCCAACTCTAAACTCCCGCTGTTAATACACACTTAAAGCAACTGCTTGGCCTTCCTTGCGCACTTGGGAGTCTTCACAAAAGTACTTAACCTAACCTTTGCATGGGCAGCCAGGAGTCCGTGACAGTGTTGAATTTCTAAGTGATTTTAAATATTTAAGGTTTTGTTTACTGTCACTTTTCTTATAGAGTGCTACGCTTGACAAATTTTTGCTGCTTTGTTTTGTCATAGAAAAAATGCAGCAACACACAAACATCTTTTAAATGATTGGTTTAAATATACATACACAGTAGGCATGTGGCAAATGTGGAATTTTAGACATCCGGGGATGCATACGTCAAAAAGCTAGCATAAATAATTTAGGTAGGTAAATTTGGTAAATGAAAAATGGAAAAAAGCAATTTTTAATAATAGTAATTTTATTTACTACTTGAATGTAAATATTGAAGCATTATAATTATTTTATAGCTAGTAATGTTACTGACTTTTCTAGTTACAGCCAGGGCTGCCAACTATGCTTAGCTAGTGCCTAGGACATTCAATCCCGGGATCTCGGACACTTTTCCATGTCCCGAAATCCCGGGATTACAGCTCTGGGATCCCGAGATTTTTACCGATTCATTTACAGGATGAAAGAGATGTTGAAAACGAAAAAAAGGATTAATTTAACATGAAACACGAGAAATGCAGAACACCAAAATTTTGATTCAAAGTGAACTTGAGCCATTTGCACTTGGAAGTGAATTTCAGGACCTGCCTCCCCTAAGACCAAATGTAGTGACAATGAATCTGTGTGGTTTGAAAAAAGCGAACCCACTGTAAGATGCAAAAAGTTGTGATAAAATCGAAATCCCGAAAAATCTTCGGGATTGAATGTCCTAGAAGTGCCATATTGACGATTCTTCCCACTTACCATTAAAATTAGAAACACATTCCTTAAACAAAAGTACAATGCCAACCAGTTGTATAATAATAAGAATAATAGATTGGCGCTTACACATATGTTAGTGTTTGGCCGAGCTTCTCCTCCGATTTGTGGCGTGCGCCTTGATGTTGTCACACAAAGCGGAGGGACCTACAGTTTTACGCCGACTCCGAACGGCGATTGTATTTTTTATGAGAAGCTGTTTTTCATGGCAGAAATGCACTCGGAGGTTTGCCATTGCCTGCCGAGGGACGACCGCTGTTAAGAAAAAACCGTTTTATATATTTTTGCGATGTTGCTTTGACCAGGGTTTGAACCCAGGCGTTGCGGAGTGGAAGCGCGAACTGCTTACCACTACACCACAGCGGCCGACCAGTTGTATACACTATAGAAATTCGAAAATGTTAGTTGAGAAAAAGAAGTCGACTCAACGGATTTCACAAAAATGTATTGAAATATTTCTTTTTTCAAAAGTGCCATTTTGGCACTTTGTGCCAAATTGAAAAATTAAGTGCCGTTTGAAGTAAAATGGGGCCAAAAACACAGTGTCGTTTTTGAGCCAGCCTCTTTCTTAAAGGGTCTAAATCAAACCTTCGTCACTAAATAATTGCTCGCTTGGAATATTTACTGGGTAGAGGCGGCAAATATCTGCGTGCGATACTTGACAATACTTTATCTTCGTTTCGATCGACACTTCACCAGTTGAGAGGACTTTGAGTTATATTTCTTCTTTTTTATTGCGCTACAAAAATAATTCGTTTTTAAGAATAGCATCGGGGCTACTTATGTCGGATGTATCCTCCAGACCTTCATTTCACTTGAAGAATCTAGCGTCATGGCAAGATCGTTCTTTAAACACCGCTTACTAGCCGAACCAGATGTTTAAGGTTTTTCTAAAGCTCTTCCCAAAGAATTACTCATTCTCATTCTTTGCGCTGTTTCAGAGTTTGAAGAACCTATAGCGGTTTTTCGGTTTTACTTTTTTGTAATTCGTTTTGAACTCATGACCAAAAAACCCATCATACTTCAGATCGATTCAAATTTTTGTGAGCTTAGCTTAAAAATATGTATGTATATAAATCGAGATCCGGAGGGCTGGCTCCTGAACAGCGGTCCTGATTATGCGTTTTTACATCATTCATTTGTAGTTTTTTTTTTATAAATTTTATTTAAAACATGAATACAAAAGATATATGTACTTTAAACATGATTAGGTATTTCAACTGAGCCTATATCTATAGACTATAGTCTAATGGGAATCGGAGAAGTATTTTTTTTTGTCTAATTTTGACTACTGAAAAATAATGGCGAAAAAGACAAAAAACACACTTTGCGAAGTATACTTCTTTATCCAGCTTTTTATAAAACAACAGGAAGTCTGCTAATTTATCCGACTCCTTTTAATAGGTGCAGCAAATCTAGAGAATATAATCAATGTGCCGTAAGTAACTTCGAAAGCATTTTAAATATATTTCTAGAAATCAAAAGCGCGTATGGGTCAAATAGCTGTAGTTCTCATCTAAAAATATGAAATTTGAAGACATCCTAGACACTGGACTGTATGGCTGAATAAAGGCTGGTTTTCACAATGTAATATTTTGACAACAAAATTTTTTGACTTATTTTGACACAACTTTCTTTCCTTTATCCCTACCTCTATCGATGATATTATTTATCCGATTCCTTTTAATAGGTGCAGCAAATCTAGAGAATATAATCAATGTGCCGTAAGTAACTTCGAAAGCATTTTAAATATATTTCCAGAAATCAAAAAGCGAGTATGGGTCAAATAGCTGTAGTTCTCATCTAAAAATATGAAATTTGAAGTTATCCTAAGACACTGGGCTGTATGGATGAATAAAGGCTGGTTTTCACAATGTAATATTTTGACAACAAAATTTTTTTACTTATTTTGACACAACTTTCTTTCCTTTATCCCTACCTTTTTCGATGATATTATGGGCCAAAAACTTACAAATAGCCGCCTTAGCAGCGCATGTACACGCCTGAAGGCCTATTCTGATCTAAATCAAACCAAAGACCATTTTTTAGTCCCATTTGACAATGAAGGCCTATTCAGATCTAAATCAAACCAAGGCCAGTTTTTAGTCCCATTTCACTCATTTGACCGCAAATGCCACTGAATTTGACTTAGTGAAAATAAGCGTTAAAATTAATAGAAAAAAATTACGAAGCTAAGTAAAGTGTTGATTTTTCGTAGTGGCTGCTCTAAATGCAATGTAAAATGTTTAAGATAATACATAATATGGTTTTTTTTCTGTCTTCCTTTTGACCACTTTTCTCTAGAATTGTTTATTCTTCAAAATGAAAGCGAAACTTCTCCCGTACCTACAAGTAAATATATTAGCACGGTAAAGGAAAATAAAATAATGAAAAAAAATTATTTTTTAAAAACAAGCTTTTATTTAACCTGTACAATCAAAGGAATAAAATGAAGTAGTGTAACAAAAGATTTTTTAGCAAGAAAATTTTGTCAAAACTGCACTAAAATGAATAAAATAAAATAAGTTAAGGTCTCGTTAAAGTTACTAAAAGCCATTTAGTGAAAGGAGTTATTCAAACTCTAATGAAAATTACTAACAATTTGTACTAATTTACTTCGTTTTTTAAAAAGCTTTGAGTCTATTTATAAAAGCGTTGTATATTAAAAAGTGTTATTTTATTTTATGTACAAAATTTTGCAATAGATATTAAAATAATTCAACTTGCAATGAAAGAGAACAGAAGACTTGGCAAGCAAAATATTTGCTTACGTTTTGTATAAACATACATATGTACATATAGCCGCAGTTAGTTTTATTTAAAGAAAAGGCGTATCTTCCATTTCCGTTGTAGCATGGCATATATTTAGGTGCAATATTTAACTTCTACTTCTTTTAATTGTATCTCCTTGATATGATGCCTACAACGAGGTTCATATCTGGACTACGAATAGCTTTGCTACACTACCGCCGCGGCGCGCCGGCAGCTTTAACAATTTTATAGTGGTTTTACGTTCTTTGGCAAATTACGCTCTGTTAGCCATAAATCTTACTATTTTTTTACCGCTTTTGAATCAAGACCCCTGGACCATATGGGGAATTCATTTATATTTTAAATTGCATTGTCATCGTGATTGGAACTATGCTGAAAATTTCATGTCTCTAACTTGTCGGGAAGTCAGTTTAAAATCGATTGGAAATTTCCGCGATTTGCGCGGGATGACCAAGTTAAATAAAAGCTTATAATTATAAAAACTAATAATGCATCTGATCAAAAGATGATTGTACCTAAAATCTAGTGACTGTACCTAATGTACCTTTAAGTCATCAAACGTCGGAAAAAGGTACAATTGTACCTACTTTTTCATCCCTGCTTCAGATGAGTTGAAATTACCACCGAATTTTATTTACAGTACATATATACATGGGCGTAGCCAGAACGAAATTTAGGGGGGGGAGGCCCATACAAAATAAAAAATTCAAAACCAATAACTTACTTATGTACTAATATTTTTTGTCCATTCGAACGACATGATCAAGCCAGTTGAGCCGCTGTATTTTAATACGCCACATACCAGCACGGGCATGATGAGTGATTTATAGTGTGGTTTTCGTACGTCGAGAGAGGACTTTACTCCTGAATTGCCTACTCAGTCCAAAGCAGCACTTGTTGGCAAGAGCGATTCTGCGTTGGATTTCCATGCTGACATTATTACAGGTGTTAATGCTGGTTCCCAAGTAAACGAAATTCTCTACTTCCTCGAAATTATAACTGTGTGGGTGCCAGGCGCGAATGTGCTGATTCTTTGTTTGATGACAGGAGATACTTCGTCTTGTCGTCGTTTACCACCAGACCCATTCGCTTTGCTTCCTTGTCCAACTTGGAAAAGTCAGGACAGACTTCGCGGTTTTTCTTACCGATGATGTCAGTGTCATAGGCATAAGCCAGCAATTGTACGCTCTTGTAGTAAATTGTTCCTAAGCGGTTCAGTTCTGAAGATCTTATTATCTTCTCCAACATCAGATTAAAGAAGCCACATGAAAGAGAGCCGCCCTGTCTGAAACCCCGTCTGGTGGCGAAAGGCAACAGAGCAGAGCTGGTGGTATTACTCAACGTCATTTTTCACAGGCGTATGACAGACATAGCGGCATATACCTTTAAGTACTGTCGAAAGCGGCTTTAAAGTCGACAAATAGGTGGTTTTCTCGCGGGTCTTTTCCAAGATTCGGCGTACTGTGAATACCTGGTCTATGGTAGACAATACATTCGATAAGACCTTGCAACCTATGCTTAGAAGGCTTGTGGATTGGGCAGAGCGCACTTGAATTCCATTCGTCGGGCATGCACCTTATTACCTCCTTGCCATCGTAATTAAATAGCTCAGCTGACAGGCCGTCAGCTCAAACAGCTTTGGCACTTTTCTTCATAGTCAGGCGCTGGGATATCGACTCCATCGTCATCGACTGGTACCTCGAAGTGCTTCCGCTATTCAAAAGGGTCGAAAAGTGTTCCCTCCATAATCTGAGTACGTTCTGGACATCGGTCACTAGGTCGCCATGGTTGTTCATACAAAAGTCTTGAAACCTTCCGTAAGTCGCTCAACTCTCTGCTAAAAATTTCGGGTGCTTTTTCTGTCGGACAGCATTTCAAGCATTTTCTCACACTCGTGATCGTACCAGTAATTAGCGGGAAATGTGGTTCCACTGCTCGCGCAAGTCGGTTTGTTGAAGAGTGCTCTCTCACAGCAGGTGTGAGGGTCGAGCGCCGAATCCATTGGCCGTCTGTTTTGAATGCAGCTTTTCGACGTTGAACTTTCCCTGCATTGTTGGGGGCCCTTTTTTTGCTTCTCCGAGGTTAGGTCGTATATTGGATGCATCAATATAGTAGTGCGAGTCGATGTTTGGCCCTCGGAGTGTACGTATGTACATCTAAAACATGGAAGCATGTCTTCCATCTATCACAACATGCTCGATTTGGTTTCCCGTTTTTCGATGTGGAGACATCCATGTAGCTTGAGAGAACGAAAAATGACACTGAAGATGGAACAACGCCGAAACCGGTTTGTCTCCAAACCAAATTTGACTAGGGACGACGGAAAATCGTTCCACAATACATCACACTCCTACCCTGTCGGAAACACCAAAAACGAAAATGAGAATAGCTTGATGGATGTCTTTATGCTAGAACCCAGTAATACATACTGCCAAGCTTCGGGCCCCGGCGAAGTGGATCATCCTCAGCCCGCCGTTTCTATGTGGAGGCTGATTTTTTCGACACTGGCACCAAAGATCCCTTCGTTGCCCACCTTGGCATTTAAATGCCCAAGCACGATTTTTATACGTGTCGGGGGCAGCGCTAATATGTACGCTCTAAGCTAAGAGAGACTTGGATGCCTCGTCCTTCTCTTCCATCGGGGCATTGGCACATGTGAATGAGATGTTGAAGAATCTCGCTTTGATGCGGATTGTGGCTAGACTTTCGTCCACTAGAGTGAACGCCGGTCTCTCTCCCACCACAAATCCAACACCGAATTGCACTCCTTTACGTGGCAACTGTAGTAGACGTCGCAAGGCTCACGCTTACCTTCCTCGCCCCGTCCATCGCATTTCGTGGATGGAGCTGATGTCAGCCTTTATTTTCCCTAGGACTTCAACCAGCCGGGCAGAGGCACTATCCCGATTAATCCCCAGCGCACGCGGGGTGTTACGCCCTCCCACTTTACCTCGCTCCCAAACTAGCGTTCGGTCGCTACCCAGAGTATTCATGGATATAAATATCCGGACGTAGTTAGCTGCGATTTGAACCGTAAGCACACGAATCACTTCTGGCCACTCCCAGGTGAATGGCCGTCAAAAGCTTTGCAGTACTGGGAAATGTACAAAACATAGTGGCCAAAAACGAATATCTCAACTAAACCCTGATGAATTTTTTTAAATTCGCTCTACATACCTGTATAATAAACCAAATAGCCGGACAAAACGTTAAATGATATACATACATATGTATGTATGTATAAGTATGAGGGCGTATTGAACATTTTGAGTACGCAGATTTTTTAGGCTGGTATATTTATTTATGCTAAATATATTACTTGATTTTGTTTTGTCACACTTTAGAAGTAAACGTCTTGGCTGTTCACTTAACCGCTTAGTAAAGACACAAACCTAAAGACAAAGTAATAAACAATTGAACTATAAATTTACTTATAGTTTCCGTTCAATCAATTTTTGCTCATTGTCGACTGCAGCCAGGTTTTTACCCTTTTAAAATGGAAGTGCTTTGAAGTTAGAGATAATAACTTGATACAGAACCGGATGATCCACATATCTACTTTTCAAATCAATTTACTAATTATTTAGTTAGCGTTGGGAGTATAATTTGTTATACAGTATATATATAGGAAAAACCTTGAAATTTAGGGGGGGCCGAAATTATCAAGCAAGCATTTCGTGGTAGTATTTTTGAATATCTAGGCAAAAATTTGAAAGTTAGGGGGGGGAGGCCCGGGCCCCCCCTGCCCCTACCTGGCTACGCCCATGGACAGATTAAAAAACTGATTTACAAACGGAATAATGCGTATCAAAGATGGAAACGATCAAAATCTGATATCGCCCACAATGACTATAAGATGCTTAGAAGAGAAGTAACGAAAACCATTAAGATGCAAAAATCAATGTACTATGCACAACAATTTAACACGGCGGTAGGCTCTAAGCAAACATGGAAACGTATCCGCGATATCGGTATTGGCAAGGAAAGCAATCTAGTAACCGAATCTATTGACGTAAATGAACTAAACGAGAAATTTGTGCAAGGGTCTGTTGGTAACCGTAATATTCGTTATGACCGTTATAGTGTTAGTATGAGTGACTCCTTGCCTGGTTTCTGTTTTAATTGTATTGATGAGTGTGATGTAGTCCAGTCTGTACTTAGTATCAAGTCGAATGCCGTTGGTAGCGATGGAATCCATCCCAAATTTCTCAAGTGTTTACTTCCCAAAATTCTGAATTACGTATGCCTTTAACACCATCCTCACAACCTCTGATTTTCCGAGTAGTTGGAAGAGGGCAAAGGTCATCCCTGTCCAAAAGCCGAATGGTGATTACAGGCCAATCGCGATATTGCCTTTTCCATCTAAGGTCCTTGAGCGAATCATGAACAACCAGATCAACCTTTTTATTACTAAAAATTCGTTGATGAGCCCGTACCAATCTGGTTTCAGAGCAAATAGTAGTTGTATCACAGCGCTCTTGATAGAAACTATGTAACATTCCTAACCCTTCTCGACCATTCGAAAGCTTTTGATACAGTGGATCATGCGTTAATGTGCTTAAAACTTGGTAAAATTTTCAGTTTGGCACCATCGGCAGTGAACCTAGTAAGATCATACCTTGCTGACCGTTCACAATCAGTAAGCGTACACGATATTGTTTCAACCCCGCTGCCCACCACTCGAGGGGTTCCGCAAGAATCCATACTTGGCCCTCTGCTGTTCGTATTGTATATAAATGATCTCCATTCTGTGTTAAAACATTGTAATATCCATGTCTATGCAGATGACGTCCAATTGTATCTCTGTTGTCCCCCCGAATCCATCAATCCATCCATCAATGCATGTATAACTAACCTAAATGCCGACTTAGACTCCGTAAGCGAGTGGGCATCTGAAAATGGCTTAGTCCTTAATCCAAGCATATGCCAGTGCATTGTTATATATAAGAAACTTTTTAAACTTGACGACTATTATGAAGTAAAATTGAACGGTTCTGCGATAAAATACGTGGACACTGCCAAAAACTTAGAAGTAACATTTAATAGAAGACTTACGTGGAATAACCATATTTTTAGTGCGATAGGAAAAGTTTACGGTATGCTCCGAACCTTATGGAGCCTTCAGTACTTTACCCCAGTAAAAATCCGGCTTCTACTAGCTAAAACATACTTGATACCGACGTTACTATATGGCTGCGAACTGTATGCTGATTGTGACAGCGTTTGTCGAAGGAAACTGAATGTTCTGTACAACAACATTGCACGATACATTTATGGCATTAAACGTTGCGAGCACATTTCCAACTTTGCCTCAAAGATCTTATCAATATCTTTCAATGACATATTACAGGTCAAGTGCATAAGGTTATAACAACTCAGGAGCCCAGCTACCTGAAAGAACGACTCCCACTATGTAGGTCTTCCCGAGCCCCTTCTATTTCCTTGTCGAAATTTAACCTGCTAATTTCTGAACGCCAGTTTTTTGTATACACGGTACGTCTTTGGAACAATTTGCCACATGCGATTAGAAATATTAAGATCACGCCGCAATTTAGGAACGAACTCATGCGTCACTTTGCCATGTGATTCCTAGTGTAATATTCTCTAACCATCCTTTTTCTATGAATATCAACGCTTCTTTATCATCTTCCTCTAAACCTATTCAATTACTCACTCCTCTACTTGGAATTCCACTTTCACTGTCTAGTTAGTCTATTAGTCTTAGTTCATATTGATTTGTAAGTGATTATATTTACATAGTTTAAGAAATTTGTAACATACTTATGTACATGCACTGTAATTCATAACCTCTGGTTGTTGTGCATGTATTTATTATTATTAAATAAATAATAAATAATAAAGATAAGAGTAAACTCGGAATTTCTTAATGTTCCTCAAAAGAATAAGTAATAAAATTCATGGCCAGTCAAAAAATTTTGGGAGTATAAGTCGATGTTAAAACATCGCTGAAAATGGCATCGATGTATCGTCAACTTAGCGATTTTAAGAAATTGTAAACATTGATGGCAAACATCGAATTTTGAACCGATATTATCGATGTTTCAAAAATATCGATGCATCGTTTGCTTTAATAATTTTATAGTGGTTTTACGTTCTTTGGCAAATTACGCTCTGTTAGCCATAAGTTTTACTATCTTTTGACCGCCTTTGTAGCAAGACCCCTGGACCATATAGGGATTTCATTTATATTTGAAATTGCATTGTCATCGTGATTGGAACTATGCTGAAAATTTCAAGTCTCTACCTTGTCGGGAAGTTAGTTTAAAATCGATTGGAAATTTCCGCGGGATGACCAAGTTAAATAAAAGCTTGTAAAAAAAGAATATTAATGGTGCTCCAATGGACTTTACCATCAACATATCTATGTATGTATGTGTAATTTAAAGCGCTGAAATTAGCACACCTGTGAAGCTACACAGCATAATAATAATTTTCTGCGATAGTTGGAATTAAGCACACACGTTCATATCGTTTCTTTGCCATATGTGAAAAACAATACATACTCGCATTAAGAATATATTGTGGACATTGTAAAGCGTTCGCATTGTGTAATTTAATTAAATTGAGCGTGACAAAAACTTTTCACGCTACTTTTCCCACTGCATATAATAATGTATGTATTTGTTGTGGTTTTTGCCACAGTGATTTTGTATGCGCAAAAGTATGTCAACACGGTGCACAATGTGCAAGCTCGCATAAACTAATATACATACATAGGGCTCATTCCATCTCAAATCACTCAGGAAGGGGGAAGTGAATTTAAGTTTGCGATAAAACTCACAGGGATTGTTCCTTGAACAATTTAAGGAGACAAGTATTTTTTCTTTTTGCTCAGAAATGCGAATTTTTCGAATAATGAATTTTTTTCTTTTTGAGTACGAACGCTTCTTTTTTCCTCTCTTAATAGCAACTTTTGATGAAATCGCTTATAACTGCCGCAAAAAAGCAAGGATTTTAACGATTTTTTTTAATTGCAGATATTGATCTACTGAATCGATCTAGTGAACTAAACATCAGTAATTGTTTATTAATATATAAAATAAAATTTTTTTTTTTTCAAATTGATTTTTTTCAAATTGTCACATCTTTTTTTTCTCTCAAACTTTTTTATCTATTAGGGAATAGTATAAACTATTTTCAGTACGAGTAGCAATATGCTAAAATTCGTCGTTTTCGAGTTATATTTTTTTTTTCTGAAAATGCACTTATATGATGCTAGCAGATTTTCGTGCCAGTTGAGGGCGCAAAAATTGTTGCCCATTATGATAAAGTTTCCTTGTTGGAAATTTCTTGAGGTTGCCAGATCAGAGCTAAATGTTTTTTCCCAATTGGGCTCTAATTTTGGCCCAATTGGGGCCCAATTAGCGATTTGCCCAGTCTACCGAAGATTTCCCCAACCAGTGCTCACAATTTGCTCAAAGTGAACATGCATACGCAATTAATACGTTTTTATCGATAAAATCACACATACACACATCAAAATTCCCTACGAAAAAAAATATTTTTAAATTTTTTTCTTGAAAAATTTTCCACATACAAATTTTTTGATAAAAAAAAATTAGTTTTTGAAAATATGCCATCTCAAAAAAAAGTGGAAAAAATCACAGCTCTGTGTATTGCGCAATATCTAAGTATAATGTTATGGGGTGCACTCTACAATAATTTGAGTTATGAATTTTTTTTTACACCGAAGTTGAGTTAAAATCCTTGCTTTTTTGCTGCAGTTATAAGCGATTTCATCAAAAGTTGCTATTAAGAGAGGAAAAAAGAAGCGTTCGTACTCAAAAAGAAAAAAATTCATTATTCGAAAAATTCGCATTTCTGAGCAAAAAGAAAAAATATGTGTCTCCTTAAATTGTTCAAGGAACAATCCCTGTGAGTTTTATCGCAAACTTAAATTCACTTTCCCCCGGCCTGGGTGATTTGAGATGGAATGAGCCATAGATATGTGCATGTAAATGCCTATGAATAAAAATAGAAACACGATTACATTATGCCTTACATCAATGGGAGCGAACATTTTGAAGCGTGGGGCATACTCGTGGCATCTAACCATCATAATTAAATTCTAGATTTCGTAGTTAAATTTGTATGCGTTCTTGAAAATATATGTGTGAACAAATTTTCGTTAGAGGTGTTTGATTTTATAAAAATGAATAAAAGCTTTGTACGAGCCTGCAAAATTTTGCAAATAAAGATAAGACACAGCTAAGTACCAATTAGTCGTTCTTACAAAAAAAAAAGTCTTATCTATTATCAATTCTCCAACCTTAAAGTATGCAGCGAAACTACCCTGCACTGAAATATATCATTGGCATGTGTTCTTACGGAATATACCGTACTATGCTGCCACGGAACTGCACGACATGACACCAACTAGGCAAACATTTAGTACAGTTCTACGAACAATCTATACCTACTTCCGAAAGACACTTCTTGATAACTATCTTAAAATCAAATACATGGGTGATGAAATTTATAATTATGATTTTATCTTCCTTCAATAGTTTTTTTTTTAGGTTTTGGCACCATATAATCAACATTTGTTACATCATATCTATTTGGACTTTCTCTGAAAAAATCGAAATCATCAATTGACGTTACACTCTTGTGCTTTGCTTCCTACATATATGTTTTCTATGCGCACAGGATGACCACTGTATGGATCAGGTGAGGCTAAAGATAATTTCCGAAAAATTCCATTTTGAATATGTAATAAGAATAATATTTATAATATTTGCGGAATAAACTTGCTATAATTGGGGAAATAAAAATGATTAAGAAACAATTTTTCTGACTTTATTTAGTTTTAGAAAATTGGCCGCCATTTTGTTAATTTAAAAAACTTTTGCAAATTCAAGA
The DNA here is from genome assembly GCF_013731165.1 of Rhagoletis pomonella. Taxonomy (NCBI): domain Eukaryota; kingdom Metazoa; phylum Arthropoda; class Insecta; order Diptera; family Tephritidae; genus Rhagoletis; species Rhagoletis pomonella. Next base: position 111,104,499 of record NW_023458556.1, on the reverse strand, counting down.
GAATTTTCAAAGAAGGCCTGGCCACCTATAAAAATCAGGAAAATAAAATAGTTTATTTTAATTAGAAAAAAATTGCAGGCAAAACAATATTTGATTTTCATTTTTTTTTTTTATTTCTATCATTAAACTTTGATATGCGCATATGTATCTTTGTTAAAATAGTTTCCTTGTTTTTTAATTTAAGAAAAAAATTCTCTGTTATAACGCAACGTCAGATGTAGTCGTAAGCGATAATTATTAAATACTTAAGCACCAAAAAATTGAGTGTAAGTAAATCTAATGTAATTTCCAAAATTGTTAAACTGAATTAAATTGTAAATTAAATATTTAAATAAAATGAATTCCACATTTTTTAAGACATCAACGCAAAATATTGCAGCAGCCAACGTTCCAATACCCTCATTTCCTTTGTACATACATATTTCATCGGCAGACTGCCAGATTTTAAATGGATTGGCCTATAGATTCAAAATAAATTAAATAAATTTTGTGTGTATGTAGATTAAAAAATGGGATTTTTTTGAATCATATGTCCGGGTTAAAGATGGTCGAGGTCTTCCTTGCACAGCCATTGTATAATGTGTGTTTAAGGCAATTCATCTAAAAGCTAGAGCTGGAAAACTATCGATGGTCGTGGCCATCGATAGTCGATAGTCACAACCATCGATAGTATCGATACTATCGAAAATGTCGAGACTATCGATAGTATTAAAAAAGTCCAAAAATTAAACATAACAACTTTTATTGAAAATGAGATCAGAATCGCTAAAATATGTCGATATTTTTGTTAAGGAACTAAAGTTTATCAACCATTTTTGGCTTCAAGCAGCATCTATATGTATGTATGTATGAGCGGAAACTATCGATAGTGCTTAAAAAACCATCGATGTTTTTGATAGTCAAAAACCATCGATACTATCGATAGTGCCATCGATAGCTTTCCAGCTCTACTAAAAGCGTAAGTGCTTCGTTACCACGTAAAGCCCGTAAGCTGACTTAATTTTTTATGGAAACCCGTTTTATTTACGAGGTTTAAGTGATTACTTTGGCATTTACGAGTTTAGATGAATACAAGTTTTATTTATTTTGTGAGCAACCGTTTTTCTCGTCGCCCATCGAACAAAACAAAAACCGTTTACTTAAAAATGCTTATATGTACGTTAACTAATTGCTAAAAGAAGTCTCTTTCGAAATGCTTACGCTTCCGTCAGTGCCTTGCTGTCTATCGAGTGTAATACACGTGTGATCTTTAAATAAAATAAGAAGTGCCAGAAAACCATCGAAATGTCATATATGAAGAAATTACCACAAATTTATAGCAAGTGCTTTTTTTATGTACAAAATATGACAGTGATAAAAAATTAGCTAATACATTAGTGACTCTATTGGCAACAAGTAACAATAAAAAAAGAATCGTGCATGTTACATATTCTAAGTGATTTTAAAGCCTGTTGCCATATGGCAACACCGGGCGTAATGTGAACTGATCTTTTTATCTTCTATCAAAATACATCATGTATGAGAGGGTGTAAAACAAAAATCGCTTACTAAAATTTGCTTATACGATCGTTAACTAATTGCTAGGTGAGGTTAATCTGGCCGGCGTTTAGTCGCAAATAGATCGGTTTGTCCTTGGTGTTGCCAGTTGGAGCTCGTTTTTACGCGCTAAAGTAGACATCGCAAAGGATGTCAACGCTTTTTGCAAATTTCAGTAGAAATTTCAGCTCTACGTTTGAAATGTCCTCTAACTACCGGAATTGCTAGGCTTTCAAGCATTTTAATCGTGTTTTTGACAGTGCAGGACATCGGCAGAGAAGATGCTTCAAGGTTTACCTGGTCTCCCGCTCACGACACTTCCTGCACCTGTGCATGGGCGGCGACCAGGATAAGCCCCGTAATCAGTCCGGTAATAACACTGCAGTCTTTCTTTTTCACAGTGCTGCGAGGCGCTGAAACTTCTCCATTGGCCCGAGCTATGAGGACTTTCTGCGACAATCCACCACACCAAAGCGTCATAAAGCAGTATTGGTTTGACTATTGCTGTGTAGCACCAATTCATCAGGCTAGGTGACAGACCCCAGCATTCTTTAACATGAACAAGGGCATTACTAGCCTTCTTCGTCTTTCCTCAACATCGCGCTTCCACAGCAGCTTAATATCCAAGACTAATTCCAAATACTTTGTGTGCTATTTAATTGACAGCTCGATTCTACCTCGGGTGTCTCCACACTGGGACCTTATATCTTCTTTTGACTAAACCACTAACCCATTCAAATTGACAAAAAACGTCGTGCTGGTGAAGCATGTAAAACCGTAGAACGAGTAGCCTGTGTAAAATGTGATGTGGGTGTATGTTTGAAATGATTTGCTACTTTTCCTACCAAAAATTTACTCCTACATCCCCTTTGAAAGTAGAATACGCATCTATTATAATCGCCTTTATAAAGATACCAACCTTTTAAAAATCGGTTAGTAAT
>NW_023458556.1:111076900-111102012 GCF_013731165.1 Rhagoletis pomonella | reverse complement strand
TCGCCTTTATAAAGATACCAACCTTTTAAAAATCGGTTAGTAATTTTTTTGTAAAAATTTTTTTTTTTAAAAATAAGGTATTTTTTCTTTTAAATGTGAATTTAATCGTCTTTATAACGATACCAATTGTTTAAAAAACTGTTAGTAATTTTTTTGTTTAAAACATTTTTTTTATAAAAAAAGGTATTTTTTAATTTAAATGTGTTTTTTCTAAAAATATTATATACGAAGTATACAAATATGCATATCGGATGAAAGGGGGTTTAATCACCTTTACAACGATATAAACTTTTTAAAAATAAGTTCAAAATTGTTTGCAATATAAGAAATTTAATTTTTCGCAGACCTGAACTTTGACCCCTTATAGCACCTGTAATATAAGTTTGCACAAAAAAAGTTATATACCATTTAAATAAGAGCAAAAGGAGGACTACGCCTATATTTTTAGGTTTTTAGTTATTTACATGCAATAATTAAATATAATTTTTTACCAAAGGTCCTATTTCGAACTTCGAAGGCCCATATCTCGATTTCGGAGGCCAACTTTTACGTATGACTCAAGCTCTTAAAAAAATTGATTTGGTCCAATACCCAGAAAAAAAAGTGGATTTTGCCGTACAGTGTCATCGATAAATGTAATAAAACTTATGTATATATAATGTTTTATTTATTTTATATTTTAACCAAATACTGTCTTCTAATAATCCATTTGGAATACGCACCGTGTTGCCATATGGCAACGGCCGATATCGGACGAACTATATTACTCCCAAAGTTTTAGTCATATTTTTTCCATTGCTTTAACGCTACGTTTACCGTGTATGTAGAATAAAGCAAAAAAATCAAAAAAAATCAATCTGGGACAATTTGCCTCATTGATGCAAAAAACAAACAAGCGGTTGGTTGGTTGGTTTAAGTGGATTGTCAACCTGGTGACAAGCAATTAGCAAGTTTGCCATTTTGATTCCACGACTCGTGCAACCTACAGCCATTTGGCGGCTTTAATAAATTGCAGTACGTCATACAGAGAGGCAGCTGCATTCTGAAATATTCTGCAGGAATGGTTTGCCGAGTGTCTTTAGCCTCGTCCTTGCGAACAGCAAGTGTTCGACTATCTCTTTTGAGCCCGGGTAATCGCAGCGGCGACATAACCTATTGAAGGGCAGTCATATCCTTTCGGCATGTATCCCAACGGGCCAGTGCCCTGTGCACACTGCAGTAACTTTTTAGGCATCTGTTTTCTTCATTCCTAAGAGATCTTTGGTTTTGAATGGGTCGTAGGACACCCAGAACTGCAGGGCAATCCTGTACGATCCTGTGCAGTTCCACTTCTGCCTGTCCTTCGAATGATAAATTTCGGTAATTTTTTTCTTAATCTCCCTGAGCGAGGCGCCCATGCGCACCGCGTGGAACACATTCAGTTCGTCCGCGGTTTCGTTTCCGTAGATGCCCCTATGTCCGGGACCAATATTAGGGTAATTTCGTTTTGATCAGAAATATAGGCCAGCTCTCTCCTGCATTCTTCCACTAGCTGATATCTAACAGAGTTAGAAGAAAGTGTGTGAATAGCCGCTTGGCTATCCGAGAAGATGTTCATTTGCGTTCTCGCGGTTACATTTTCTTTGATGTACTTTACTGCCTTAGGAAACGTTTCGGCCTGAAAAACGCTGGTATGCGGAAGGATAATTTTAGGTTATATTGCTCAATGAAAACCCCAGCACCAACTCCGCATTCCATCTTGGACCCAACCGTAAAGACAGTTAAGCCCTGCGAGAACCCGAACTTTTCCTGATTCCAGTCGCTGCGGCTTGGGAATTTCGTGCGGGGTTTATGGTGAACCCAGGTCTTCGACAAGATATTGTCAGTGGGCAGCGCTTTAATTTCAGATGGTATTGCGCCTAGGATGGAACCGTGCCAGGGCACCAAATCTGATGGCGCTGTTAGCAGCTGAATTTTCGATTAAGACGTCTATGGGTAGTAAGTCAAGAAGGACGTTCAAGACGTCCTAAGGACAAGGTCTCATTGCACCTGTTACGCTAGCGGCTGCTGACCTTTGAATTCCGCCTAATTTTTTAACTACGTAATCCTTAGTAAGGGCCACCAGACCAGCGCCTCGTAAGAGATTATAGTGCACAAATCTTGATTTCAAACCCCACCTGTTGCCCAACATTCTCTTGCCTGCATAGAGAGCCACCGTGGCCTTCCTAGCACGCTCTTCAATGTTTGGTTTCCAGTTAAGTTTGGGTTCCAGAATAACTCCAAGGTATTTCACTTTGTTTGACAGATCAAGTTCCGTTCTTCGGAACCTTGGTTTAGTAAAATTAGTAATTCACTTATGACCAAAGGAAACTGACTCGATACCAGTATCGCTACATCGGCGGCGTAAGCCACAGCTTTGATTCTCTGAGAGTCCAGCTTTACCAGTAGTTTGTTTAACACCATGGGCCATAGTAACGGCGATAGCACCCCTCCCTTGTGGGGTGCCTCTCACTGCATATACGGCCCTGCTTTGGTACCCCAATTGGGCATGTATTACTCTGCTCCTTAGCAGAGACACTGTCCAAACCCGAACACAGTGGTCAATCCCTGTTTCCATAAGTGCCTCATGGATGGAGGCTACACTGACATTATTAAAAGCCCCCTCGATGTCTATAAAGTACGCCATTGTAAATTGTTTGTAGTAGAGCGAACTCTCAATTGTACGTACCACTTCATGTAGGGCCGTTTCCGTTGACTTTCCTTTCCAGAACGCATGTTGAGAGCATGATAAATTGGACGTCTTGTCCCTAACATACAGATCCAACAGCCTCTCAAACGTTTTGAGCACAATTTGCTTTTTTTGCTTTAGGAATAAAAGCTACTTTAATCTTCCTCCAGCTTAACTGAACGTGGTTCAGTATTATGCACCCTCTAAAAATTGTTTCTAGGACTGGAATGGCCATCTCAGAAGCTTCCTGAAGCGTGACTGGTAGTATTCCGTCCATACCCGGTGATTCAATCAAACAAGCAAAGTTGGATCAAATAATAATCAGGGCTATCACAGAATTCATAGTAGGTTCGATTTTCGTGAAATCTACGGAAGTGCTGTCACTGATTCCGAATAGCTGCGAACATAAATTCGAAATGTTGTTAGAGAGCCTTTATTAAATCCGTTCGTAACGAAGATTCGTACAGATACTCCACGACGAGTTTATGCTGTCGGAACAAAATTCAAAATCGCTGAAAGCTCCATTATTGTTATTAATAAATATTTATTATACTCCAAATTTGTTATAGTTTAATATAATTCCTTATATTTGTGTAAATAATAATAATGATAATAGATTGGCGCTTACACATATGTCAGTGCTTGGCCGAGCTTCTCCTCCGATTTGTGGCGTGCGCCTTGATGTTGTCACACCAAGGGGAGTGACCTACAGTTTTACGCCGACTCCGAACGACGATTGTCTTTTTATGAGAAGCTGTTCATGGCAGAAATACACTCGTAGGTTTGCCATTGCCTGCCGAGGGGCGACCGCTGTTAAGAAAAAACCTTTTTATCTTCCTTTTATTAGCTCGGGATGTAACTATGTAATATTGACGCGCCTAAAAGATGCAGCGATTTCTATTCTCAAGTTATATACCTGATGACAGTACGAATGGCAATTATAATAGGGAGGTTTTAGTTTTTAAAACTAAATTTTTTTTTTTTCAAAATTTGTTTGCGATATTGCTTTGACCAGGGCTTGAACTCACTTGTGTAAATGCAGAAGTAAAATACCAATGCCATGCATACATATGTACAAATGTATGTATGTACGCTATTTAATAAATGAATATTTTTAATGAAGCGAGGAAATATTATTTTAACAATAATTTATTAGGAAATAAACCTAATTAGTTTATCATAAAAATTAATTTAATCATAAAAATTAATAAAAAAACATATTTTTAAAAGAAAAAATCTATAGTAAAAAAAAATCAATAAAAACAAATAAAAATAAAATAAAAGAAGTAAAGAAGTATAAGTTCGGGCGAAACCGAACTTTATATACCCGGCGCAGGTATCAAATATCGTCGTTTCAACTTTATCTGAACTACCTTTGCATGATAAGTAGGGGTGTTTATCTGATTTCCAACGTTTTCGATAATATGCAGAGTTAGACTTAATGATATAATTGAACCTAGTTAGGTACAAATCGATTATGTGGTTACCGAGATTCACCTTTGTAGTCATAAAGTGGGCGATGCCCAATTACTAAAAGTCTATAGCAGTTTTATGTACTGTTAGGAGATGGCTGTAACAATTAACTTGGAGTAAATTAGCGTCCTCAGTTATTGAAATATCGGAGTTTTCATATTTCTGATATTTACCGTTATACGGGAAGCGGGTGTAATTTTAGTCCGATTTGAATAATTTTCAACAAGTTCTTTTTCCGTACCAAGGTTATTAAGTGCACCGAGTTTGGTAGAAATTGATAAATCGGTTACCGAGATACACATTTGTGGTCATTATCCCAAAATTTATAATATTATAATTTTCTGCTAAGTGGTTATTGCAATCATCGATTTTAGGTGATTTAGCTTCAGTAGTTACTGATTTATCGTAGTTTTTGTGTTTCTGTAAATTACCGTTATATGGCAGGTGGGCGTAGTTATTGCCCGATTTCAAAGGTTTTCCACAGATCTCTTATCTAGACCCTATCCAAGGCTCGTACCGAGTGTGGTAAGGATTGCTGAAGCGGCTACTGAGATACAGCATTTCATGATAAGTGGACGGGGTCGCGCCCATTTTCCAAAAATGTCATAATAATATTATTTCTTACCACATTTCTACTTCACGTATTAATTTTCAACAATTTGCATCTAATATTTACTGAAATATCGTAGTTTTTGCATTTTTCGAAAATACCGTTATATGGGAAGTGGGCGTGGATACAGTCCGATTTCGCCCATTTTCAATACAAACCTACCTTGGATAAAAGCACACTTCCTCACCAAATTTCGTTGAGATATCTAAACTTTTGCTCGAGTTTTCGTGTATACATTTGTCTATATCTATCTCGATTCGTTTTGGCTGTTACAAACAACCATTATGCGAACAAAGTTAATATACCCTTGTGCACAAGTGCGCTCGGGTATAAAAAGTTCCGCTGCCCGAGTACTCGGACTCGAACTCGGATCTCTCCAACGGCAGTCTAATGCTTTGCTCACTCGGCCATTGCGACTGCTTGGGCAGTGTGAGCAAAATTACATCCATAAAATTCTATTGTTTCTTTTGCGCCAGCTGATTTCGAATCATCAAAGAGCAATATTCAAAGCTGGCAACGATATTTTCGAGTTCACTCGGATTCAGTGATATAATTTTTTTCGTATTCTTAGATTTTTGTACTATGGATTTCGTGATAGCCTTGATTTCCGGTTCTGTAATTCTTACCTTGTTTATACCTGCACAAGAACCGCATTAACAAAAAACAGATTTCACTCAACATATATTTATTTACAGCATTTATACCTCTGTCTTTATAGCCCACTCGATGAAGCCATATTCACAAGTAAACAAAATTTGCTTTTTTTTATACGAAATTTCCTTATTAATTAATTTTCGCGGTTGACCGAAATGGAAACAAACAATAATAACAAAATTTAAAACGGGATGTATAAAGAAAACCAGCCCTTTTCCACTACACGTCAAATGAATGATGCGTTTATAAGTACTTGTTTTCTAACTGATGTGAGAAATAAAAAAACCGATTTGAAAACAAATTGAAGTCAATACACTTTTGAATTTCAACGCGTTTTGAAATTTAGTTTATGCATCCGTTTTGAATCACAGCGAACTGGGTCAAAGCGGTTTATGTGTCGGTATAAACAAGGCATTTAGTGATATTGCACACATGTCAATAAGGATTTTTAGCTTTTTTATACCTACACAAAAACCTTATTAACATAAAACCGATTTCACTCAACATATATTTATTTACAGCATTTACACCTCTGTCTTTATAGCGCACTCGGCGAAGCCGTATTCAAAAGTAAACAAAATCTGCGATTTTTATACGACATTTCTTTAATAATTAATTTGCGTGGTTGACCGAAATGGAAACAAACAATAATTGGAATTTATTTTAACAATAATTCAAATTTAAAACGGGCTGTATAAAGAAAACCACCATATTTTCACTTCACGTCAAATGAATGATGCGTTTATACTTGATTTCTAACTAATGTGAAAACAAATTCAAGTCAATACACTTTTCAATTTCAACGCGTTTTGAAATTTAGTTTATGCATCCGTTTTGAATCACAGCGAACTTGGTCAAAGCGCTTTATGTATCGGTATAAACAAGGTATTTATTTCTTTACCTTGTTTATACCGACACATACAGCGTTTTAACCTAGTTCGCTGTGATTCAAAACGGATGCATAAACCAAATTTCACTATCAACTATTTTTTTTTTCTCAAATCGGTTAGAAAATGCGTATAAACACATCATTCAATTGACTTTAAGTAAAAATAGGCTGGTTTTCTTTATACAATCCGTTTTAAATTATAATTATTTTTTTGTTTTTTTTTTTAAATTATATTTCCCTTCCATTTCGGTGAACCGCGCAAATTAAGTATTAAAGAAATATCGAATAAAAACAGCAAATTTTATTTAATTTTGAATACGGTTTTAGGGAGTGCGCTAAAAAGACACAGATATAAACTCTTGAAAGAAGTTTGTGTAGAGTCAGATCGGTTTTTTATTAATGCGGTTTTTGCGTAGGTATAAACAAGGTATTTGTTAATACACAACACAAAAAAGGGTAACCATTTCATCGTTAACTGATTTAGTTTTAATTTTACATATTATACAGGCCGCTGTGGTGTAGTGGTAAGCAGTGCGCGCTTTCACTCACCAGCACCTGGGTTCAAGCCCTGGTCAAAGCAACATCGCAAAAAATTTAGAAAAAAGGTTTTTCTTAACAGCGGTCGTCCCTCGGCAGGCGATGGCAAACCTCCGAGTGTATTTCTGCCATGAAAAACAGCTTCTCATAAAAATACAATCGCCGTTCGGAGTCGGCGTAAAACTGTAGGTCCCTCCGCTTTGTGTGACAATATCAAGGCGCACGCCACAAGTTGGAGGAGAAGCTCGGCCAAACACTAACATATGTGTAAGCGCCAATCTATTATTATTATTATTATACAGGCTGTGTTTTTCAATTTAATCGTTGCTTATTTAGTGCAGAAAAGCATTCCATTTTCTTCGTAATTAACGAGAAAAGAAATATATGACAAAAATTTACGTTCAATATTTTATTTACATATGTACCTAAGTAAAGCTTATTAGAATAAAGTTTAATCGGAATATCATATTCCTTTTTATTTATTTAGGTTTCGCAGAATAAACATTATTTCCACAATTTTAAACCTAAATAAATTTTCATTTTTATTTATTTAGGTTTCGCGGAATAAACAGTCTTTTCACAATTTTAACATTGATTTGGAGAATAACACACACATTTTTCCGAAAGCAGCTCCTCCTAATTTATGTACCATGACGTGCGTATTAAATCAAGCAACTAGAATAACAAATAATGTTTAACTCGAAGTTCAGGTCACTGTCGGTCGAATAAAATGTTTTAGTAATGAGAAATAGAGTTTTACAACATTTGGAGAGCCGAGAAGAATAGTTCCTTTTTATATCCAAAGGTACTTAAACGGTGGAAAGGAAACAGAAAGAATATAAAACAAAACCGACCATCTGGCAATTTTCTGAAAAAATTTGATGGGAAAGCAGTCCGAGTTGGTTCTTTAGTTGATGGTAACTGTAAAGAAAAACTCGTTTTCGCAACCCAAGTAAGTTTATACAAAAGGGGGAGAAGGATGCAGCTAAAATGTTGAGCGAGATAGATGGCACTTCTAATCAAATCAAAAACCGGTATTTACACCACCCAGCGAATAAAGATGGAAAAGGCGTGCGCGGAATAGGTTCATGACTTCAGAATCGACTTTCTGGTATTCGAATTTTACAGTCGGTTATTCACCTTTGTCACTCGACTATATGACTTAAGTTGACCTTTTGAAAATTTACCAAAGAAATTAATACCTACATTTATTAATTAACTAGCTTATACCCGCGGGTTTCACCCCGCGCTTTTATACAAATATGAAAAATAATTTAATGATGTTAGATTTTATTTCTGTGCCCATTTCGTTATAGCTCGTTATTTTTTAAGCGAGTTAAGGTATTTAGGCCGTTTAAAACTATGAAATTATAAAATCTCGTCTGCGCGCTAGGCATACGAAAGATATCAATCTCTCTAAGTTTACCTTAAAATGGTTCCAGGTATACGACGCTTGAACGTGTAACCTTCTTGGAGGTGCCACGGCGGGTTCTAATATTTCCAACTCAAATTTAGTAACCTGGCCTTGATAAAATACCACTTCTCATTACTGTAGCAAATGCCTCAAGAGAGCTTTAGATTATAAGGCCGAACCCGGCTCTCCCTTTTCCATTTAATGAAATTTATTCTGTCAGTACAGCACTTATAAAATAAATCTCCATAACAAATTTAAAATACTTCGAGAGATTTTCTATCCTTCCAGAGATATGTATTAAGAAGTTTTTAGTATGTATGGGAGGCGACATGCTTTCTTTTTTAATAACTCACATTTTTTCCATGAGCAATTGATACATTTTGTATACACAACTCCATACCAGGTTCCAGTATTCATCCACAAACACTGTGGCAATAAAAAGTAAATTTGTACTGGAAGTGCCACGCCCCTTTTTCTTATAACCCTAATCTTCTTCCATGAATTTAGAATTGATTTTACATACCCCAGTACCAAGTCCCAGTACTCTACCATGAACACCTCTAGAGATAAGCAGTATAAAACAGTAAATTTGTACGGGAGGAACCATGTCCCCTTTTCGCATAATGGAAATTTTTATCCATGAGTATGGAATTAATTTTTTATACACATCTCGGTGCCAAGTCCTCTGCAATAAACACCTCCAGAGATATGCAGCATAGAAAAATCAATTTGCATGGGAGTTGCCACACCACCTTTTCCAACAACTTTAATTTTTCTCCATGAGTATGGTATTAGTTTCACATACATACATACATATGTATTTCCATACCAAGCTTGAGTGCTTTACCCCAAACATTTGAAGAGATATGCAATATGAAACTTTCAGTCAGTATGGGAGGTGCTACGCCTCTTTTCCAAAAACGTCCATTTTTCTCCGCGAATATGAACATGATTTCACACAGTGTTGGCAAACTGTTAATCTGATTAACGATTAAAAATTAACGATTAAAATGTTAATCGCGTCTGACGATTAATATTAATTAGTCGTAAATAACTGTACGATTAATGATAACATTTTTTTAATCGTTAATCGCTGGCTGCGATTACGTTTAATTAATTTAAAACATTAATCGTTAATCCAATTAAAAATAAAATCTGATTAATTTGTCTAGTTTGTCCGAGTTTGAAACCAAACACCAGTTATAGTATTATTTTGTGTTTTACGCTTATAAAAAGCAAATAATATAAAAAAAATATAATTATTGTTATTAGTAATATATAAACTGGGAACTTTTACAAACCTAGTTTGTAAAACGTTTGTTGGTATATATCTTAATGAATATGCACACCAAATTGCTTAGATTGATGAGGAAACCCGACTTAGCCATACCGGATTAGCTTGGTTTGTGTGCACAGGGAAATTCCAGCATAACTTGATTAATCACCAAACCTGCTTAATCAAATTAAGAGTTAATGATTAAAAATTAATTTTTAATCGCGGTTTCAATTATCTGTTTAGTCAGATTAAAATTAATCATGATTAACTGTAATCAGATTGAATTTAATCGAATTAACTAACTGATTAAAACATCAATCGATTAATGCCAGCATTGATTTCACATACATATCACTATACCAAGTTTCAGTTCTCCCCCACAAATACTTCCAGAGATATGTATGTAATATGAAAATTCCAATTTGTATGGGAGGGGCCTTGAGTTACCGGACTTACTTTCAGTCTAAGACCATCCTTCCGAAATCCGTAGTAAGTGTACTAAATTTCGTTCTGATCGGAAAACCGGTTAAGGATGTAGCCTATTTTTCAATCCAGGTCATAAACCATCTTTGAGCAAAATTTCATTTTCAAACAGGTGGCAATTCTTAAAAAAGCAGCCTATTTTCCAGTCTAGGTCATAAGCTATCTGTGTGCAAACTTTCATGCAAATCAGTTCAGTCATTTACGCGTATTAATTTAATTAAACTTTCCTAATACGTGATAACACTTAAAATCTCTGTGCGAAATGTCATGCAAATCTGTTCAGTCGTTTCCGCGTATTCATTTAATTAAAACTTTTTTAACAGGTGGCAACTCTTCCAAAAAATAGCCTATTTTCCACTGTAGGTCATAAGCTATCTGCTTGCAAAATTTCATGTAAATCCGTTCAGACTTTTCCGCGTATTAATTTAATTAAACTTTTTAGCAGGTGGTAACACTTAAAAAAAGTAGCCTATTTTTCAACCTAGCTCATAAGCTATCTATGTGAAAACTTGCATGCAAATCAGTTCATTCATTTCCGCGTATTAACTAAATTAAAAATTTCTAACCTAGCCTATTTTCCAATCTAGGTCATAGGCTATCTGTGTGCAAATTTTCATACAAATCCATTCAGTCGTTCCCGCATATTAAATAAATTAAACTTTTTCAAGGGGTGGCAATTCTTAAAAAAATTAGCCTATTAACCAATCCGGTCCATAAGCTATCTGTGTACAAAATTTCATGCAAATACGTTCAGTCGTCTCCGCGTGAATATTTCCCAAACATCCAAACATACAAACTTTCACATTTATAATATTAGTAAGATGAATATAATATTATTGTTTTAAAAAAAATTATATTTTATCAATGCCATTTAGCATTGAAATTTTAAATTAATTGTTAAAGCTAAAATTAAATATGTAATTTAAGAAAACCACATGTATTTATTTATTCATTTATTAATTTTTGTGCGGTGACCACATATGTATTTAACTGGAAGGATTGAAAGCTGTATTACCATATTTTGAATATTACTTAATTGAAGTGGCAGTGTTATCAAAAGAAACCCTAAAAATAATATGAAAAATTAAAACATTGGGTTTACACTTCTGCTATAGGAAGTTAAAACCAAAAATTAGGTTATTATGTTACCATAAAATACTTAGTAAACAAAAATCGAAAAGTCATCGAGTTAGAGTCTATTCTATTCGACTTGGGGTGACTGAACTCGATTCGAAAAAGTCGCGTTTTAAATTGATTTTTCCCTATGAACAAACCGGTTCCTTACACTCCAGATGAAGCTTTATCTTTATATGTCGATTAAGGATCTACAAAGGCGTCTTATATTTACTCCAATATTTATATCAATCATATCCTTTGTTGGGTTGGAAAACCTTCAATTCCGCCGGTGCGAACTCGCAAGAATCGTATTTGTATATAATGTAAAGAAAAACACCAAATGTATTATTAGTAGGAGGATACTCAGTTTATTAATCTCTATCAGATTAATTATATAATCGTGTAAGACAAAGTAACGTAGATTACCTCTGTAAGTAGGTGTGTAGGCACGATAACTGCTGCTTCCACCGTAGGCTTGGACTATACATACGGTGACCATCCGTTCTGTTTTTAGAAGAACAGTTCTGTTTTTAAACCGCTTGTTCTGCGTATTTTTTTTTTATGGAAAATAACAAAAATGTTCTGTTTTTTGTTCTGCTTTCATGCGCTATTCAAATAAAAAAAAAGTTGTTTCTACTACGGCAACCCTTTGATGATCGAAATGTATGTTGATATCGATATTACTTTGTAATCCCTATTAAACAGCTGATTGGCCATTGTAAATTACGTGAAGCTAAGTTGTCGGCTTGGATTGCATTGCGTAAAATTAGCAAACAAATAGGTAAGTTTTACTGCAAATAGTGTTTAAAGCTTAAAGTAGCTTAACTTCACAAGTATTCTTTTATTTCAGCTGTGCATAATGCCGCCCCACAGAAAATGCGTATTCAATGAAGAAATGCAAAACCAGTACAAGTTCTTAAAAAAAATACATGCCAGTGAAGTGCAATGTTTAAGATGTTTGGCTGTTTTTTCTATCGCCAATGGAGGCAAATACGATGTGCTACGCCATTTGCAATCTAGGAAGCATCGGAATGCTGATGTTGCAGCTTCAACCAGCAAAACCGTGTTGAACTTTGTGCGGATGCGTACGATGGATGCGCAAGGAAGGAAAACCAGCATAAATGAAGGAACCTGGGCGTATCACACTGTGAAACATAATTTTTCTTTCCGTTCGAATGACTGCACATCGAAGCTCATTAAAAAGTGTTTTGATGAAAATTATTCATCAGCTCACACAAAGTGTGAAGCTATTGTCTGTAATGTGTTAGCACCAAATGCAATGCAACTAGTCGAAGCAGATTTGAGTGTCGTAAATTTTATTGCTATATTTTCCGACTGCTCAAATCATGGTAGTATGAAAGTGTGCCCAGTACTAGTTAGATACTTTTTACCGGAGAAAGGTGTACAATTAAAAATATTAGAAGTGAATGATCTGCGCGGTGAAACGTCAGATTTACTTAGAAATTATATTTTTGATCTCATGACAAAGTTTGCTTTAAGTACGAAACTACTCGCTCTGTGTGCGGATAATACTAATTGTAGCTTCGGGGGAGCCGCAAGACGCGGAAAAAATAATCTTTTCCATAAACTAGCTGAGTCCACCGGGAGTACCCTTATTGGCGTAAATTGTGCTGCTCACATTGTGAATAATTGTATACAATCATCGATAGAGTGTCTTCCTGTGGACATTGAAGTCATTGTCGTAAAAATATTTTCATACTTTTACATATATACGGTTAGAGTAGAGCATTTAAAAGAAATTTGTGACACTGTTGATGTCGAATATAAAAAAATGCTGGGGTATAGTAAAACAAGATGGCTTACTTTGAAGCCAGCAATTGAACGAATTTTGAAACTTTTCAAACCACTAAAAAAATATTTTTTAGAACAACCTCACTGCCCAAGCATTCTAAAAACATTCTTTGAAAATTCTACTTCAGAAATGTGGCTTTTGTTTACACATTGTCAAGCATCTCTTTTCCATAATTATATTACACAAATTGAATCGCAGAATATTTGTATGGTAGAAGTTGCTTTACTAATAAAACAACTGAAATTAAAAATCACAGAACGCAGAGATGGAATTTTTTTACCACTGATGCTCAAAAAAATAATTTCGGAATTTGAGAGAGCAGGAACTGAAAACCTGAGTGAAATTAAAGATCAAGTCAAAAAATTTTATATTAATTGCATAGATTATTTAAATCAGTGGGATCATGCATTTAAAGAGGTTGAAGGGATGGAATGGGTACTTTTGCGTACAATGCCATCTTGGCATGATGTTGAAAGAAATTGTGTATATATTATGGAAAAGAGAAGCCAAATTAAAATTAACGACAGCGAGTTATTTGATGAGTTCACATGTGTTAAAAATTATGCGACTCCAAATAAGCTAAAGGAATGGACGAACGGTGGAAGGCTAGTCGACAGTAAATGGGCTGAAATATTTCAACATTTTATGAAAAATTCCATACCTTTTCAAAATATTTTAAAAATTGTAGAATTTAATTTGTGTTTACCAGGTTCAAATGCCCCCACCGAAAGAGTATTTTCCATATTAAACAATATATCGACTGATGAAAAATCGCAAATGAAAATTGAGACTGTTAAATCTATTTTAATAACGAGATGCAACTATGAACTGAGTTGCTTGGAGTTTAGGGAATATTTACAAAATAAGGAAAATATAATTAAACAAATTTATGCCGCAGAAAAATACCAGTGATTTGTATTTGATGCACAAATTTTTTTTATGGCATTGTTAATTAAAATCAAAGCCAATGAAATGTGATGTATGTGGTTTATGTGAATTTTTGTCACTTTTAATAATAAATACGTTTTTATATAAAAAAATGTGTTCTGTTTTTTTGATTTAAATTTATGGTCACCGTAACTATACAAGAAGTACTAATATAGCAGGATTTGCGATACATGCTTATATAAGCGTATAATATCGTAAGGGAAACACCGGTTGACTTTCGGTCGATGTGCATCTTTGCAGCGGATAGCAGTGCCGAAAGTCAAACAGCGTTTCCCAAACGTTGAAGGCTTTTGGCTTAAACATTGCCGCCGGCTTTGCAATACGTATGGATTGCAAATAATATTTCTTAAAAAAATATATATGTATGTATATATATACATGTAGTATGCTAAGAAATGTAATTCATTTTATTTTACTTTTTTCATCATATCTTATAATATAGCCGTAAATACTAAATGCATCTAACTTGCATTGTGGATGCATGTGAAATAATATTGTTGAGCAACATAAAAACGCATAACTAAACATGATAGTTTTAATTAGATCAATAGTGCATTTTTGTGTGTTATTCGGAGAATTATTCCGTCAAGGGGTTTGATTGCCTTAAAGGGCACACGGGCCTGAAAGGACCCAACCGAATATGCTATTCTGAGCCGTAGGAAACCCAGCGTTAGTTATAATTTCATGCCGCATGATTTTAAAATACACGTCACCGCCAAAGATTAAAGCTACAGCCGAAGAAGAATAAAAGTTAGGATCCGCGAGCTTAAGATTCATGAATTTGTCTGCAATCGATGTGTCTAAATGGCGTGCTGGCGTTTTCAAAGCTATTTCGGGGACAACCTTGGCTGTAAGAGAGACACGCATCTTAGCATCGTTTACTGAGCTGAGCCATAGCTCACACATATCTACGTTCGCCACTGGTAGGGTCGACACGCGGAGCTTCTGAACTAGTGTTCGACATATTTTGCTCGATTGAGAGCACGGATCCAAAAGTGCGCGAACGAGAACCCGTTGTTGTCGCACATGAAGATATACTGCACACGTTGGCAACAAAGTTAAGGCCCCAGTTAACTGTGACAAAACTTGCGGTTGTCGGCATTTTGACACTAAACGGCGGTTTCCATGGAGCAACGAGTGGTGCCGCACATGACAATATTCGCATGACCCTAAGCTATTGCAATTCTTTGTTGTATGTGAATAAGCCAGGCACCTCGAGCAATACCTATAAAGCAAAACGCATCGCATTCGCTTTTCAAAGTTAAACGATAAGAAGCGTTTGCAAAAACGTAAAGGGTGCGCCCGATTGCACACTCTGCATTTTTTGTTTGTGCTCTTTGTCTTTGCCGGACCGGGTGGTGCAGATGCTAGAAATGCTGATCTTGATGGTGATGGCGATGATGATTGCAATCGTGGCGAGACTGTTGCCAATTCCATGATGAATAAAAAAACTGTAAATTAAGAGAAGTGGATGTTCTGAGCTTAGTTAGGAAGGACTACTAGCTTTACTATAGGGCGGGTGATTATTCCCTTTTGGGTACGAATGTCGGCTACTCTAGTTCTTTTATCATTGCCTTGATAGACTTTCACGATCCTACCCAATCGCCACTCATGTGGAGGCAAATTTTCATGGCGAACAACTACTAAATCACCCACGACAAGATCTCTTTGTGGAAACTTCCATTTGTAGCGTTTGTGAAGTTCCTTCAAATATTCTTCTTTCCAGCGCAACGACATTTGCTGGCTAAGTGCTTTCATTTTCTGCCATCGATTAATCAGTGAAAGTGGATTGGCTTCAATTGAAGGCTCTGCAGGAGCGATGATAGGGCCACCTGTAAGAAAGTGCACAGGAGTAAGAGCAGCGCAATCTGCTACATCTGTGGAGGTAGGAGAAATGGGGCGAGAGTTTAAGCATGCCTCAATACGACCAAGTAATGTATGGAACTCTTCGAAGGTATACTTATACGACATACCGACGCGCCGAAAATGAAATTTAAAACTTTTTACACCGGCTTCCCATAACCCACCCATGTGAGGAGCTCCACCGGGAATAAAATTCCAAGTTACCTCATGATGACTGTATAAACCACATATCGATTCCTGAGAACCTTTTATGAACTTCTTGTAATCATTTTTGAGAACTGCAGAAGCGCCAACGAAATTGGTTCCGTTGTCTGAGAAGATCTGTTTAGGACAACTGCGTCTCGATACAAATCTGGAGAAGGCGCCAAGAAAAGTTTCTGTAGAGAGATCACTTGTTGCTTCCAGATGTATCGCCTTCGTAGAGAAGCATACGAAGATGCACACATATCCCTTGGTAATTACGCATCCCCTGCCTCGATAAATTTTGATGTCAAAAGGGCCAGCAAAGTCCACTCCTGTATTTTGAAAAGGCCTAGATAACGATGTCCTTTCTTCTGGAAGCGCTGCCATGATTTGCGACTGTTCCCTTTTCTTATGGATTACGCATACCTTACATTGGTGGATGACGGCTCTGATTAGTGTTTTTGCCTTTGGTATCCAGTATTGTTGGCGTAGCAATCGTAAGACTAATTGGTTTGCGCCATGAAGAGAAATATTATGTATGAAATTTATCAGAAGGCGAGAATAACTACAGTCATATGGGATGAGAATTGGATGCTTTTCATCATAGGAGAGCGCAAGCGAATTGATGAGCCTGCCATTGGCTCTTAGAAGGCCATTACCATCAAGAAATGGATTTAAATTAAGCAGCTTGCTCTTCTTTGATAAAGGTATTTTCAGCGCCAAGTGCTGATATTCCTCACTAAAACCTCTTTTCTGTGACAGACAAATCAAACGTTCGCGCGTTTTGGAATATTCTGCCCCAGAGACTGCTAAAGAGTCAAACGAATATATATTGCGTGTTTTCCTATTTGCCATATAATAGAACCTCAACACATATGACAAGACACGCAAAGCTCGAGGAAGTGAAGAAAATCGTTCCAATGGATCCTCCAAATCGGTAACCTGTGAAACATGCGCATAGATTTTTTTAGCTTCGGGTACGACATAATACAGTTCCTTGTCGAAAGGCGGCCAGTGTGAATAGTCTTGTCTCAGCCAGCGAGGACCATGCCACCATAAGTCGTTCGTGCACAAATCTTGTGGACTCCCTCCGCGCCTGCCTAAATCTGCAGGATTATCCTGTGAATCTACGTGGTACCAATGTACATGACTCGTCCTTTTTTGTATTTTTGCAACTCTATTGGCTACGAAGGTTGCCCAAGTGTAAGGTGGTTTCTTTAACCATGACAACACAATTGTTGAATCTGTCCAACAGTAAATCTTTCCTACTCTGATTGATATCTCGTTAATAAGAGATTTGAGCATTTCGGAAATAAGTAGAACTCCGCATAACTCTAACCGGGGAAGCGAAATGGTTTTTAGAGGCGCAACTTTTGTTTTTGCTAAGAGAAGATGAGAAGATATATTTCCATGATTATTTGCACGCAGATAAATCACCCCCGCGTATGCCTTTTCCGAGGCGTCGCAAAAGGCATGAATTTCGATGGGAGATTCATCGGTATATTCCACCCAACGCGGAATTTTGATGAAGCCTATGAACCTATAATTTTCGACAAAGTCTTTCCATTGAGGAAGTGTTTGGGAACTTAAAGGTTTATCCCAAGGGGTATTATCTTTCCAAATTTGTTGCATTATGATTTTAGCAGTAATCACTATGGGAGCTAACCAACCGGCAGGGTCGAAGAGTTTGGATATTGTCGATAAGACTTCTCGTTTCGTGTACGAATTTTTGAAGGATGGGGGTTGAACCATGAAATAAAAATGGTCTAATCGAGCGTTCCACCTGATTCCTAGCGCCTTTGTGTTACTCGTTTCATCAAAATCTAGAAAATCCTTATCCAACATATGATCCTTAGGAAGGCCTATTAACAAGTCTTTCGAATTCGAGGACCACTTTCTTAGCAAAAAACCTGCACTTGCGAGAGCGTCTATCAATTCATTCCTTGCACGTAGAGCAGTAGAAATATCAGGAAACCCTGCTAAAACTTCATCAACGTACATTGAATTTCTTAGAATTTGTGCCGCCATTGGATGCGAATTCTGACAGTCGTCAGCTAATCTAAGAAGTGTCCGAATCGCTAAGTATGGAGCGCAGTTGATTCCGAATGTAACGGTTTTCAGCTGATAATCTTCAATGTCGCTATTCTTATCACTACGAAACAAAATTCTCTGAAAAGGTCTATGGTCTGGATGAATCAATATTTGGCGATACATTTTTTGTATATCGCTGTTGAATACAAACTTGTATATTCTATACCGTACAAGAAGTAATGTTAAGTCTGATTGAAGGACTGGACCGGTGTATAAAATGTCGTTAAGACACACACCATTTGACGATTTGCTGGAGGCATTGAATACTACTCTCAACTTAGTAGAGGTACTTTCAGGCTTAAGAACTGAGTGATGAGGAAGGTAGAAATGGGATGGAAAATGCTGAAAATTAGGAATAGCTACCCGCTCCATGTGATCTAACTCCAAATATTCCTTAACGACGTTGTCATAATTAGCTTTAAGCCCACTGTCTTTCTGCAGCCTACTTTCATTTCGAATAAACTGTCGTAGTGCATTAGGGCGTGATGATCCTAGTTTGATTTCCGTAGGAAATTCCTTTTTAAAGGGCAGTGATACGATGTATCTGCCTTCTGGATTTCTGGTGGTGGTTTTTGTGTAAAGCTCTTCACAGAACTTGTCTTCCTCACTCTGAAGATTTCGTTTTGGGACCTCCTCCAATTGCCAAAACCATCGAAGTTGGTTGTCCATGGTATCATCATCTCCTATTGAGACCTTTGTAGCAAAGCAGGAAACGTGTGCAGTGGAAGCTGCCCCAGTGACATTCCACCCGAACACCGTTTCTTGGGATAAAAGGTTGTTGTGAAGACTTCGTTTCACTCCCTCCATCATAACCTTGGGATATAAATCACCACCAATCAAGACATCTATGGGACCGCTTTGTAAAAAATTAGGATCCGCTAAAGGAATTTTAGGTAACTCCTCCAAAATGGATGCATGCAATGAATTAGAAGGCAGGTTGCCGGTAATTTGTGGTAACACAAACGCGGTTGCTTCTATTTGCAAGTTTGGATTGCGTGGTGAAGCCAAAACAAACGCACAGAACTTCGAGGCACTTGAAGATACCTTTTTGTTCAAACCAGAAATTGTCGCATTCGTTTTGGAATAGGGTAGTCTTAAGAGATTTCGGACTCGTTCCGAAATGAACGATGCTTCCGATGCTGAATCGATCAAAGCTCGAGCACTATATGTAGAGCCTAAATAACAAATATGAACTATAGCAGTTCCAAGTAAAGCTGAACCTAAGTTTTTCGATTTATCTGGAAGCTTGTAGCTACTATTAGAGGTAGTGGACTGTATATGAAAGGTTTGTGATGAAGCCCCCTGAGTTGTCACTTGACTATTGTTCTGAGCAATTGTGCTCACTCTATGTATTTTGCTTAATAGTTTGCTCATATATTCAAAGTAGAGTGTGATGCCTGCTATTGCACGTTGTGCATGAATAATTGCTTTTGCAGTCTTTTACTGAGTGCCCCCTCGTAAGACAGTTGAGACAGGAGCTATGCTTCTTTACTGTGGCATACCTATCACTAATAGAAAGATTTAAAAACTTTTTGCAAAGTCTTAAAACGTGTTGTTGCTTTGGGCATAGTACACAACTTGTGGAATTTGCTACCTTGGTAGCATGTGACAACCTTTTTTGGCCACCGGTGTTCTGCGCATGCTGAGGCGGCCGCTGAAGCTGATGTGCTGATGATGAATTTGCAGGGCCTTTAACATCCACGATCGATTCCAGAGTACGGTAGCGTTGGGTTAGAAAGGCGTCCATTTGACTCCATTCCGGAAGAGCAGCTTTGTCTAAGAGGGTCTGTTCCCACAGGCTGAGTGTTCCCTCTGGAAGTCTAGTCGTACACAGAAATACAATAATTGGACCCCAGTTTGCCACATCAACCTCGTATATTGCTAAAGCTGCTAAGCACCCATTAATGCTTCGTTGGAGGTCCTTTAATGCTGAAGCGCTTTCAGTCCGCATGACTGGTAACGCGAACAGCAACTTCAGCTGGCTATTAACTAAAACGCGTTTATTTTCATATGTAGCTTTGAGGTTAGCCCATGCTAAGTCAAAGGCTTGATTTGTTAGTGGAGATTTACTAACAATTTCTTTCGCTTCTCCGCTTGTCTTTCGAAGCAGGTGACACAGTTTTTCAACGTCGCTTAGACGCGAATTATTTATATAAATGGCCGTAAAAAGATCGCGAAAACTTGGCCAAGATACATAGTCGCCACGAAAAACCTCAGTATCGCAAGGTGTTGAGGTGTTTCTGGATCTTCCTTGATTTTTTGCAGGCATTCCGTAATGCAACTTATACAGGAGAGGTAATCTTTTAAAGTAGCCGAATATTTGGCTCTTACTGCCTCTACCTCTCCATCTTCCTTAAGAGACTGCATACATTTCTCATACGCAGCCCTTAGTCTTACCCCAATGCTCGCCGAGCTCCTCTTTCATAATCTCTAATGAAATTTTGGAATGTTCGATCAAAGTCGTTGCGTTGAAATTCGCATTGAATTCGACGACTTGATCGGAACATCGCGTGAAAAGATTTAGAGCAGTCGACATTCTTTACCCTATTACAATGAAAATATGGAAAGAATAAAGAAGCAAGATTGCTTTGATTCTTAATAAATTACGTAAATGACAATGTATACCCGCAAAACCCAAACAATGAGTTGATCCCAAACAATGTAGAAATCAAAAAGAGTATGCAACAAAAATCTTTTAAATATAAAAAACATATGACAACTGACGTATCTGATTTTATTTACATATAATAGAACAAATTTCCTACTGGGATGTTTAATATGTATCTGTAAAGCTGCATATTTTACATATGTACAGACGTCTGCAAGTATTCACATATACACTCAATGATAGATGTTAAGTGTACTTTATATGTTTCTATGTACGTACGTATGTTACGCGAAAAATCATCCAAATAGAGAAACAAATCAACAAGAAAAAGTTAGATGCGTATATATGTATTGTATGTACAAACGTATGTACACATGCATGTTTGCAATGTTCTAATATCTAAAATTGCTATTAAAAATCACCGAAAGTACGCGTAAAGGATAAGTAAAACAAAAATGCAGCAATGCACTAAGTATTTTGTATGCAGAATTTGATATTTATTGTTCGGGTGATATGCTTCACCAAAGGAGCGCGTAAGCGAATATTTATAAATGCACCAAAGTTTATGATAAATGTAAGTACATACAAATGTCTCACGGTAAATTATATATATGCATGCATATACATATGTATGTGCCTGTAATATGAAATGCGAAAAGAAACACTGACCTATCCCAAATAACTGTTCAATAAATGTGCATTGTTTGCATATAAGTAATTAGAGGCGTACGTTTGTACCTATGTACATACTTACATACATATGTATTTGAAACAGTATGTACCAAGACAGTTCGCGAGAGGCTGGAATATATTGGAAATTCTATATACATACATACATATGTTCGTACGTATTTATGTATCCACTAAGAACCAGAGCATATATGTTCATGTAAGTATATAATAAAGAATTAGCGCGGGAAGCGAATTGTAAACTCTGGTAATTATAAAACGCACAAGTCAAAAAATGCCAATTTTGAAATTATTGCTGGTTATTTTTTGACAACGTAAAAATGCATATTTAATCAAACTTTAAAATGATTTAGTAATAAGTTGATCCACAACAAGCACTTACTTAATTATCTGGTTTATGAAAGGCGCTTATATTAACTCTTCAGCTAACCTCTTTTATTTTCGCTTTAGTTCCGCCATGCGTTTTTGACACTCAGTATGTATTTTACATGCACAAACGCCTACATACATGTACACACATATATATCGGCTTTTTACCTATCAAGAGTTTGGTTTTATTTAATTTTTGGTTCGTATTACCACGGCCGAAAAAACTTCGCTTTTATTAAAAATTTAGTGATTTTGCACTTAAAAAAAAAAAAAAAAAACGACTCGCGCTGCACTTTTCTAATTTTTTTATTTTTCATATGAACTTATATAGGATTGCTCAACAATATTTATCACACGCACCTGTTCGCTTTGAAAGAGTCAACGATGAACTAAATTTTCCGCTGTTTTCGCTGAATTCCTGTATTCGCTTTTGGTCAAAGTTTTTAACTTCCAGTTCGCCTCGTTGTTGTGGTAGAAATCCGTACTTGTGGTTTATGAAGATCTCTCTGATGAATATATGGCAATGTGTACATATGCTGACGAAGATCAGCCGTTCTTGCTGGAGTTCGACGGCTCGCAGGACCAAAATGTTGGGTTGGAAAACCTTCAATTCCGCCGGTGCGAACTCGCAAGAATCGTATTTGTATAAAATGTAAAGAAAAACACCAAATGTATTATTAGTAGGAGGATACTCAGTTTATTAATCTCTATCAGATTAATTATATAATCGTGTAAGACAAAGTAACGTAGATTACCTCTGTAAGTGGGTGTGTAGGCACGATAACTGCTGCTTCCACCGTAGGCTTGGACTATACAAGAAGTACTAATATAGCAGGATTTGCGATACATGCTTATATAAGCGTATAATATCGTAAGGGAAACACCGGTTGACTTTCGGTCGATGTGCATCTTTGCAGCGGATAGCAGTGCCGAAAGTCACACAGCGTTTCCCAAACGTTGAAGGCTTCTGGCTTAAACATCCTTCAATAACAGCTACAAGGAGGAAGTGCTACTCAAGCGATATTTTAATTTGAGAAATTTCAGCGGAAAAGTCTAATCAATCATACCGTTCTTAGAGTGGTGGGGCTGGATTCTAAAATTGCGAGTTTTCAAGTGTACACTGAAAATTTTATACACTCTTCATTTTGCGATTCAGGAAGTGTGAGAATGAGTTTTAGCTGTTAAAATTGTATACACTTCCTCGTTCTGCGATTCAGCAAGTGTGAGTATGAGTTTTAACTGTCAAAATTGTGTACACTTCTCTTCCGAAAAACTCACTGAATTTTATTCGGTGGGTTTTTTGGTAGTGAGTTTTGCACTCGGTGCACACTACGTTTTCTCACAGGTGCAGAATCCAGCCCGAGGAAGTTCAAAAAGAGGTACTGTTTCAGAAATAATCAAAAGAATTAGTAATGATTAGGGCCCGGATTTCTATGCATTTACATATCATTTTTGGTAAGTCATAGGAACTTAAAGATTAACAAATGTTGCGAATCAAGAGCTTTGTGTTAAGATGACAAATCTTTTATTTTACAAATGAGATCTTGTTATAATATAGTTAAAAAAAAATAACATAGTATCTTCAGGGTAATAATAAATAACACAAATCACTTATATAATAGCGATGTACAAACAATTTTCTTTAAAAATACGCATACTTTTTAAAAACATTTAATTATTAAATTTACTATAACTCACATTAATTGATTAATCGCACAATCCGCTTTTAAGCGCTCGGCGCTAAAAATAAAATAAGAACCTAAAATAAGGCGTGTTCAAACATCTTTGAACATGAGTACATATCTGCATGGGTAATAAAATTTAACATAAAAAATACGTGCATATGTATGTACCTGCTTAGATACCCTGCAGCAATTCAGACTCACCCTAGGTTAGCCCTCAGATAGTCCCTATTGTTACCAGCACTCGTCCCTCATAATTCCGCTGCCAATGGTTTCAACTGCCATTTTTAGCATTGGCGTGTCATTGGAAAAGGACCGGTCCAATCAACACTGACCATATGATAGTCCTGGACTAGTCCAATTTTGGAGATTTTTTTCGTTGGAGTAAAATTGCGTTCTGCACTTCGCAGATGCTTTTTCATAATTCGGAAACACAAAAAAAAAATTATCATTTTATAACCATGTTGCTTCTGACGGCATTTGAACCCGGACCCTCCTGAAAGCTAACAAATAGTGGCAATCATCTCTGCGCATTGAGCTACAGCCACGCGTGTATATGTATGTTCAAATGTTCACTTTGCATCAAGGCCAGACCAAGCGATTGGGACATTTACAGGGTGGTGTTCTTTGATTTTTTTTTTATTGAATTGCAAGACAACACCACCCAGTTACTGCCAAACTGTACTTTTCGTCTATCTCTAGGCCGGTTCCTTGGGAACTGGTCGAAGGCTGACATTTTCGATGCAAGCAAATGTCCAATTCTGACCGATAAAATTTTAACCAGTGAAGTACTAGTCCTTTACGGAAAATTGGACGCCTTATTGCTGCAGGGTAATAACTTGTGCACATACACATAAACATCTGTTTAGAAAAGGATCCCCTGAAGGAAAGATTGGTCCAATTGCTCGAAAAATATAGTCGTAGGTGTCGTATTTTTGTATCTAGACCAGTGGTCGGCAAAAGTTAAACTGTGACTATGTTGGTGAGAACAAGAGAACTGCTTCGCATGAGCAACCCAGTAGGAAATTGCGAGAAGTGAAACAAAATTTTTAACTTATCAGTCTTCAATAAAAACATATATATACATACATATATTTAACACATACATATGTACATATATGTGCATCGCTCATTTACTATAAAAGTATCATAATCCCAAAAAAGCAAAAATCGGGTTAAGTATGCAAGAATGAACATTAGCTCTTTCTTATGATGTGTAAAAATTGCATAGCTGTAACGATTACCAGTAGCTCACTAGAACAAAATCAGCCTTATCCTGAGTTTCGCCCGAAAAAAAGTTCACCCTAAAAATGTTCATCCGCGCATAGAAAATTCACGGAAACAAATGATAAAGCTGAATATGTATTAATTTTTCCTTTGGGAGTATATGTAAATTCAAAACGTTAAAACTGGTTTTTTCGAGTTTTAAGTTTTTTGAGTTACGAAAATATTGAAGTAAAACTCAAATAAAAAATTTCAAAATTCATTTGCATTCACCCACGTCAAATATTGAAAATTTAAATAAAAAATTGAAATTCGTGTTCATCAAAATTTTCCATATCATTATGAAATGATTAAAAATGTCTTTTAATCGCATACATATTCTCTTTAATAACCATCTTTTAATTCTTTGAACAAAAAAAAATAACTTTTTCTGTCTGTCTTTGAATAGCATATTCTTTATTTTTTAAATGACTTATAACACA
>NW_023458556.1:111075119-111076800 GCF_013731165.1 Rhagoletis pomonella | reverse complement strand
TGTCTTTGAATAGCATATTCTTTATTTTTTAAATGACTTATAACACAAAAGACATTGCATGTCACCAAAAGCATTTTCAAGCATGTAATATTTCTCGCAAGGCCTTTTTGCGCACAAGAAACAAAGCGCAACAGCCAAACACGATGTTGATTCGTTGCTCTCTAGCCAACGACTAAACGATAGAGCGTAAGAAAACGTGTGAGTTGATCTTCCACAATTGTGGTATGAAGCGGCGACCACTGATCTAGGCCAAAGATAGTCCAAAAATTTAAAGCAATGTAATATAAAACCGTTGAATTGTACTAAAAGTTGTCCGAATGTAATGCATAAGGTATGAGTTTTGTTCTAAAATGGGTTACAATGTCACGCAGTAGCGGGCAAAGGGTATGATTAACGATTTACTGATATGTAGGCACTTAGTCAACGGATTTTCATGTGCGGTGTTGGCATGTAGAGAGAGTATCCGCTGAGAAAATCAGAAAACCCCGGTTCGAGTCGCAGCTGGCGCAAGCTTTATTTTTGTTTTTTTTTTCTCCCAAATTTGGTTACAATGTAATGCATGGTCCGAGCCTAGGACATTCAATGTTAAATGTAAATAGAATTTTCCATGTTCTTGGGCTTGGACTACTTACAATCACTTGCAGTCTAGTTTGTGGTGTGCTCTAAGTCTATTCCGATAATAATATTCTTTGCATGTATATAGCCGATGCCCTACAAGCAATAAAAATAATAGAAGACCAAGGCATTGGGTGGTACTCTTATGTAAATATACACACATATATACATATGTACATATATATACACATACATTTACAGTTAGTTAAGAAAATTAGACATAGAATTTGTATATAAGGAAGAAAATATTTATTCAATAAACACTCAGATTCGTAATGAGTCTCAACCTAACCCACTTCTTTTATTTTTATTTCTGTGCTTTACTTCCTCCCACCAGAGGTAAGGGCTAAAGCCAGGGTTCGGATTTGCCTCATTTTAGCGCCTGGCTCGCTCGTTAGTTTTCTCTGAGCTGGCGCAACTCACGAGCAACAGACGAGCGCACGCGCTGAGCTGTCACCGAGCGAGTAAGCGAACGAGGGCAGCGCAAGAGTAGAGCGGCCAGCAAACGAGGACCTTATTAGCTCTGCCCTCGCGAGGGCGTCGTTGCGAGCGAGGCACTCATTTGCAGCAGCAGACGAGCGAGGCGAGTAAACGAGCGATGCAAATGAGGCGAGTAAACGAGCGAGGCAAATGAGCCAAGCAGTTTACACAGGCAAACGGGTTGTTTGGTCAGCAAAAATGTATGGGATAAAAATTGCATCCACTAAGAATTTCGAGTAAAGGATTGTATGCACACATGCAGATATGTATATACATACATATATACACATATGAATGGATTTATTTATGTATATATTCTCAAGCACAGAAGAATAGATGCGTGCTATTTTGACCAGTTTTATCTACTAGGTAGGCACATATGTGCATACATATCTATGTAGGTATAATTTTTTTAATGTTCAATAATTTCTTATAAAATTTCAACTTGTACACTTAGGTAAGCTGACCAACCGTCCTCCTTTGAGGAGGATTGTCCTCCTCAAAAAGTTTGTCCTTCTCTGTCCTCCTTTTGAGCAAAAATGTCCTCCTTGTCCTCCTTTTCAAGTTTTTTAGCAGTGATGAAATT
>NW_023458556.1:111072797-111075019 GCF_013731165.1 Rhagoletis pomonella | reverse complement strand
AATATTTTACCCTTTACAACACTGAATGACTAGCTAACGACGCGTCTTCACAGGCGAAAATTATTGCCTACCATATGTCATTTTGTTTGCCAGATATGCATAAGTTTTATCAGCGGCAATATTTGTGTAAGGGGATTTTTTATGATTTATTTTGGAACGAATTTCCGTCATCCCTTGTCATCTTGATAAAAGATTTTGTAAGATGGCTTAAAATAAGTATGTTCGTTTCACTGGAGCGCAAATCTGCTTAAAAAATTTTAGAAAATGTGTTATTTCACATCCAAGTACATAATCAAAAATAACACAGGCCTGTGTGGTTTTCCCCTTAAAAAACTAGTTAGCGATTTGAGTACGTAAAAAAAAATAATAAAAAATTTCATCACGAAAATTTTCCGAGAATTTTTTTTATAATTTTTATTAGCATTACCGTACATTGCTAGCGTTAACTTCGTAAACTCTCTATGAGTATTATTACTGATACTAATGGTTTTAAGTAAAAATTCTATTCTACATTAATTAATTTTTGGCTTTTCATGCAAATTGCTAAAAGTTCTAACATGTAAGAAAAGAACCAAAGATGTATTTTAAATTAACATATCTAGATATTGAAAAAACATAATTATTGGAAAGCGGAAAAATTTGATTTACAGGCCTGTGTAATCCAACAGAAATTAGCTAAATTTTTCTACCATTCTAAAAACTCAAATGCCGCTAAGTTTTCGCGCAAATGAAAATCTGGTTGTCAAATTAACTGACAGTTCATGGCTGGCAATATTTATAAAGATAACAGTTCCGATAATTATTGCTTTCCATGACCAATATGCTGTCTCCATTGACAATACATATATTAGCTCTGATCCAGTACTTCATGAACTTACAGGATTTTACACGAACTTTCAGGAAGTTGCAGGAAAAATGTTCCCGTACTCCAAAATCCTGTAAATGAGAGCGACTTATGGAGAGTTGTGTAGAGAATGAAGTTGCAAGATTTTACCCGAACTTTTCCTTCTGGTAAAATCATGAAAAGTGTCAAGCAATCACTGGTTGACGTTTTTACAGGAAAATGATTTTTTTGTTCCCGTACTTTTTGTTGGTACTCACTTTTTATTCTCACTTCAGAGAGTAATTTTGCTGTTTGACAGTTTTACAGGATTTTTCACGAAAAGTATTGGATCAGAGCTATTGTCTTATAACATGATCGAGATAAAGCGGTTGCCTGTTGAGATGCATAACCAGGGTCGCTATTTTTCTTTGCCCATTAGTAAAGACATTACTACACTGCGTTACATAATTATAAGACCGCCACATATTAACAAATTTTTATTTTTTATTTTTATACTACTTAATATTAATTATTTTCTTATAAATATATAGTTCATTTTATATCAAACACCATACAAAATTTTGTGCAAATTTTCACCAACATTTTACACCTTTTTCAAAAATTTTTTGGAAAAGTTTTGCGTATGCAGTTTTATAGCCCATGCAGTTTTAATTTTTTTTGCCCATTAGTAATGACATTACTACACTGCGTTGCATAATTATAAGAGCGCCACATAGTAACTAATTTTGACTTTTTATTTTTATATTAGGGGTCTTCATCAAAAGTGATAAACTGTTGATAAAATGATAAATTTATCAGATTGATAAATGAACTGTCAAACTTTGTATGGAAATCTGTTTAACCAAAGTGTATCACTTTATTAAACGACTTTGGTGGATAAATTTATAAATTTTAGAAAAACTCAACCCTTACAGGTTCCCAGGTGGTCGCTTTTGATACGAACACATAAACACAAATGAATGAATGAAGGTAAGAATAAAACGTAACTAGCCATATAAGTTAAGTAATAAACAATTTTATACAATTATTTGCGAAGGTGCGTTCACGAAAGAATGCGGATAAACTGATAAATTTCGCAGTTTATCCCTTTATCACTTTAGATGAAGACTCCCATTATTTAATTTCAATTATTTTCTTATAAAAAATACTGTTCATTCAATAAAAAACATCATAAAAATTCACATTTCAAACTTTGTGCAAAATTATAAAAATTCAGCGAATTTTTACCAAAATTTTTCACTTTTTTTAAGAATTATGGTTTTGGGTATGCAGTTTCATAGCCCTGCAATTTTAGTATAATAAAGTGCGAGTTTCATATGACTACAAAATAACGTTGATTTTTGGCATTTTTCTTTTACGGCGCCACTCATTCTCTTCT
>NW_023458556.1:111070878-111072697 GCF_013731165.1 Rhagoletis pomonella | reverse complement strand
TTAGCATTTTCAAATGAATATTCCTGGTTTAGTCCCCATACATATGTATGTATGTAGTATAATACAAACTACTATTTGATAATTAAGGCTGGTCCACATAGAACTTTCGCGTTGACTTTGTAGTTGCTGTTGATTTGGCAGAACGCACGTTAAAAGTATGCGTTCTACAATGAAGCTTGGCAAAGACTACTTTGGCCACTAAATTAACATATTAACGGGAAATAAATTAATATTTCATATCAATAATTGCATCAAAAATTATATTTCTTGCCCTCATTTGATTAAAAGGAAAATAACATTTCATATAATTTTATTTATTTGCAACAGCTGGCGACCGACGCAGCGATCTTTCTGCTTTGTGTTGGCCTTAGCGTTGCCAAATTTTGGCTATGTGGACGGCTGCTTTGAAATTCAACGCCAACGCAACGGCGGCAAAGTTGTATGTGAACCGGCCTCTATTCTTTCTTTACGCAAATTTTCCCATGGCTACATATCCATACATACATACATATATACATATGTCCTTGAACACCACAAATAAGTTTTTTCACCAAGGATTATATTTCATTCAGGTATACAGCATAACTGCTACAAGTAGCAAACTATTTTGGGGGTGTAAACAAGTGCTTACTTGTTTTTTGTTTCTGCGGCACAAACTATTATAATACGAGTATCTTCGTTACTTACTTTTCTCTGTAAAGACAAAATATGTATGTACATGCAAATGTACATACATAGATACACACATATATAAATATGCATGTTATGTATGTACATATGTATGTATATAACTCTAAAAAATATTTCATTCCATAATCTATGTTTATTTATATAATAAATTTTATTTGCTGTTTTAAATACTGCCCTAATATAATATTCACATATTTATATGCATATGTACATACAATTATTAACATAATTTCGTAGATAATCTATTGACATAAATTCCCACATTTTTATGCACAAAAATGCATGTGTTATATAGTACACTCGGAGCGCTCGCTCGTCGCTCACTGGTCTTACCTAGCAGAGCGAGTACGTAGACAGCTACTCGCCTCGCACTGCAAGCGAGGCAACACACAACAGCCTCGTTTGCCGAGCAAGCCAAACTGCTCGTGCCCACTGATCGGACTTTAAAAAAAATTCTGTGTGGTAGAATCTGGAAAAAAATGTGGGAGATCTCAGGTTTTGGATCAAATTTTGTACAAAAATTAAAAAAATTCTGCAAGCTTTTACCTAAATTTCAAACTTTTTAAATAGACTCTAAAAAAATTAAAGTTTAGTATAACAAAGTGCAAGATTTAAGTTGCTAAAAATTGCGTTGAGTTTTGACAGTGTAAAGCAGTTCCTTCCATATCAAGATATTTTTTGAACATACATATTTTGCACCCTTGCGGAGTGCTGCCAGCTTTTCTTTTTATCACATCACGATGCAGCGAACAAATGCGGCACGTTACAGAAACCGTTACTTGGGATTTGCCGATTTTCACAATTCTCAAGTAAATGTAATCAACGCCTCACAAACTTTAGACGCACTGAAATTTGCTAATACTTTCACAAAAATCGCCGTTTTTTAACATTACCGCTATTAATTATATATTTTGCAATTTAGCATAATGAAACCACTTTTCCTGTCGAAAAATTTATTATTGAGCAAATATACTATTTTACAGTTTATTTTATGATGTAATGTGGAACGATTTTCCGTCATCCCTTGTCAAATTTGGTTTGGTGACAAACCGGTTTCGGCGTTGTGCCATCTTCAGTGTCATTTTTTCGTTCTGAATAGTTTCTGTTTGTCTGTCACTATTTATAGCCG
>NW_023458556.1:111068356-111070778 GCF_013731165.1 Rhagoletis pomonella | reverse complement strand
AGAACGGCATTTAATAATCCAAAATATTGAACGCTGTTCTGTTGCGTAAATACAAATCAATAATGCCTAGTCAGCAAGACTCCGATCATGGGGAGGCCACTGCCCATGTCGCTAAGTGCACTGCCGCACATACAATGTATTAAACAATATTAGCGATCATCGACTCTGCTGACTGAAGCATTGGCCATAGTACTTACAACGTACTAAGCCATAACACTGAACGCTGCCTCAGTTGACTTACCCAAAATATGTTGACCGCTGGTTGTATGCAGCGATTGCTCCATTTAGAACATGGGAATAAGAACGTCAACGTAGCACGCCCATGTATAATTTGTAAGAAAGTACACGGGAATAAGAACGTCAGCTTAAGACGCCCATGTACATAGAAATAAGTATAAATAGAACAAGTAGATGCATAAGAAGGTCAATGTCAAGCCAACCGCCCTCAGTGGTGAAAGTAAGACCAAAATAAAAATTATTCGCCTTCAGTGGCGTAACAAGAAAACTTAAATCTTTTAATATTACATGGCGATCCTGCCAGTTTAAAATTTATTTAAACAAAAAAAGGAAAAATTGCACTTTGTAAGGCTCGAGCCAAGAGGCACACGAATTAAAAAAAAAAAAATTTTTTTTTTAAAAAAGGACTGAGCTTTAAGTAGCCAGCCCAAAAAAGGGAGATGCCCAAGAGGCACCCAAAATAAATAAATCCTGACGTGGACAAGCTAAGATCCGTCAGAAGACTGAAGGATGTCAGATGACCAAAGGCAAACAACAAAGGCGCCAGTGAAAGCGGGACCACAAGGACTGAGCTTTAAGTAGCCAGCCCAAAAAAGGGAGATGCCCAAGAGGCACCCAAAATAAATAAATCCTGACGTGGTCAAGCTAAGATCCGTCAGAAGACTGAAGGATGTCAGATGACCAAAGGCAAACAACAAAGGCGCCAGTGAAAGCGGGACCACAACCGCTAACTATAGAAGAGTACCGAAGACGACAGGCAAAACCAAAGAAGGAAGCACCAACACGCCCCCGGATAATTATTAAAAGAAGAGGAGGCTACACCAATAAGCTAAAGAGGGAAAAAGCAATACTTTTGAGAATCATCAAGAGCGACCCACCACCACCTTGGAACCGTGCAACGGAAATATGGGAACAAATTAGCAACTTACATATGATTAAGGCATATGTAGGCAAAAATAAGCCAATAATGTAAAACTGCAGTGCTCTAAGCACGCATAGGCCAGTAATCAATATTCGCTCGTGGCAAACTAACAAAATTCTTTTTAATTATAAAATAAAAATAAAAATACTAACACGGCAAATAATGCCAAATAAAGAAAAATAAATATAAAAGAAAGGAAAAAAATTTTACTTTTACAATGGGCCAAAAAAGTGCCAAAATTGAAAAACCTAACGCAAATGTAATAAATGAAATAGAAGTAGGACAAAAGAATATTAACTTAGAGACTATAGAAGCGTGTCTGGTAATAATTTCCATAATTGCATTATTAAATCTTGCGTTACAAATCTACCTCATGCACAAGAAAAATTTTAAGAAAAGATACATGAGTAGAGCAAACGCACTTGACAAAATATAAAAAAAAAAATAAATTTTTTTTTTTAAATTTTATATCCATGGCTCAATGGGAAACAATAAATAAATTAATTACATTAGAATCAAAATATAAAAAAATCATATAAATGTATAAGCCAAAAAAGACACATTCGTCAAGAAACGATTAAAAAGCATTTGAAAATTATTACCAGTTCACTAGAAAATATAAGAGAAGTAATCTCCATAAATTTAAACAAATTTACTCAAGAACATAAAGAATATGTACTAGAAAAATATTGGGTTCTTAGAGACATATTAGTAAAAATATTATCACAACACAACATTTGTCAAGAAGTATCCCATAAGATAGAACAACCCATCGAAATAGATCTAAATAATATATGTATGGCATCCGAAACAACGGAACAGCTTAAAACAATAGAAGAAGAAAGTGGTTCAGAAGATTCTGATTCAGAAACGGAAATAAAGCAGTACAAAATGACACAAACAGTTGTAGATTTCATTTTTAATATTTTTATTGAGCTTTGTACCACGATTGTTTATTAGGAAAAATTGAAAAAGCAACAAAGTCTAAGCGGTAGAAGTTATAGCACTATTTCGGAGATCACCACATCTCCTCATCAGACTTCTTTTTTTTCTAGACTTCAGCAGGAATCGAACCTGCGAATTCGATGTTCAAAGTCAGAAGCGTTAACCACTGAGCTATGTACATCCCGTAAACTCTTGTTGCTAATTCATTTTCCTTATTCAACCAACTACTATCAAGTGCAGCTGATTTGCCGCTATTTGAACTCGACAGCGTGGTTGTTGTTGTCAATTCTATACATCCATTTGCTTATTTGCTTTTTT
>NW_023458556.1:111067000-111068256 GCF_013731165.1 Rhagoletis pomonella | reverse complement strand
AATTGTTCCTAGCGTCTGGTGATGATGTGCCGTTGAATTTAGTTTTTTAATTTTTAATAGTGCACATAGTTC
Source organism: Rhagoletis pomonella (assembly GCF_013731165.1). NCBI lineage: Eukaryota > Metazoa > Arthropoda > Insecta > Diptera > Tephritidae > Rhagoletis > Rhagoletis pomonella. Next base: position 111,068,184 of record NW_023458556.1, on the reverse strand, counting down.
GTTTAATATGGAATTTTTATATTCAGTTCCCATGTTCGTAATGAACGTCTTCATTGGACCATATATGAGAATCAAATTTTCAAAAATTGCCTTAGCTATTGTTTTAGCGCTTTTGTCTTGTATGGGTATTGTTACTAAGTACTTAGTCAGGTCACATATCATTGTTATGGCATATTCGTTTCCATAAATGGTATCAATATATACAGTATCAAAAACTCCTGTTGGGGTGGGAGTTAATACTAATGGACCTTTCAAATGTTTGTTTGATTTTGTTGTTTGACACGTGTGGCATGTTTTGACATATTTCGTAATGTCTTTTGTCATATTTTGCCAATAGTAATATCGTTTTACTTTCTGTATTGTCCTGAAAGTTCCGCCGTGACCACCTTCAATGAGGAATTGTTGTCCGTATACGTATGGTCTAAAATGTGTTATAGCCCAATGAATTGCTGTTAATTCTTGTTCAATGGTTGATTTGTTGCTTTCGCCTTTTGTAAACGTTTTAGAAGCATAGGCGACTGGTAGATGTTTTCCTTCGTGTTCCTGAGTCAAAACTACGCCGCAAGCGTGCTTGCTTGCATCGGTGGTTATACAAAACTGTTTTTTTAAATCTGGATATTGCAGTAATGTTGGACTCATTAATGCTTTTTTCAAATAATTAAATGCTATATCGCAATCTTTAGTCCATTCGAACTGTACACCCTTTTTAGACAGTCTTGTAAGATGCCTAGAATATTCTGAGAAGTTTTTGATGAATCTTCGATAGTAATTGCAAAAGGTTATGAATCTTCTTGCGCCATCTGCGTCAGTAGGTGTTGGATATTTTTCAATTACTGAATATTTACTATCATCTGGGAGTATTCCCTTATCAGTGCATTTGTGTCCTAGGTAAGTTACCTCTGTCATAAAAAATGTACATTTTTCTGGATGTAACTTGAGATTGTTTTTTCGACATAGCTCAAAAACTTGTGTTAAATTCGATAGCATGTGTTTTTCGGAACATCCCAACACGACCAAGTATATGAAAGTATGTGAATGTATAGGAAAGCTTGTTCTGGTTTCAATCCACTGAAAGCAATTGTCATCATTCTTAGGAATGAGTTTGGTGCTATTTTTAGTCCATAAGGGAGTCTAGTAAATCTATACGATCCATTATTTGTTGAGAATGCGGTAAGGTCTTTTGA
>NW_023458556.1:111064537-111066900 GCF_013731165.1 Rhagoletis pomonella | reverse complement strand
AATCTATACGATCCATTATTTGTTGAGAATGCGGTAAGGTCTTTTGATTTTTTCTCTAATTTGATTTGATGGAATCCAGACATTAAATCTAAGCATGAGAAATATTTAGCTCTACCGAGTTGGTCTAGGATATCGTCTATTCTTGGTAAAGGAAATTTGTCTGCTACTAATTTTTTGTTGATTTGTCTGTAATCTATTACAAGTCTCCATCTCTTTTTATCTGAACCGGGGAGAGATTTTTTTGGAACTAACACGATAGGACTATTATATTCGGAATTCGATGGTTCGACTATTCCATCGTCTATTAGTTTCTGTACTTGTTTGTCTATTTCTTCTTTGTGTGTTACTGCGGTGAATTCGATAATGCTGGCGGCATGATGACTGTGGATGATACGCTAATGTGCTCGTTCCAGATCCTCAAACCATCCGAGAAGAAAGCGAAATACTTGTACAGCGGCATGAATTCGTCGCGACCAACAACACCACAACGCAATGCACCGCTAATAGCATCGAATAAAAAGGGCAAATAATATATCCATCCACTTCCATTTCCTTAAAAGTTAATTAATTACTATATAAAATTAAAATTCGAAAATATAAATGAGAATGCAAACAAGCAAAACAATGAAAACTGTAACAACAAAAAACCACAGAATAAACAGAAAATTTTCCTGCCTTAGGACTCGAACTCGCACCTCTCGAATGGCACGCCAGTGCTCTGTTCACTCAACTATTGCGGCTGTTGTGATTCAAGTTGTGGTGATAACGGTGGTGGTAGTAGTGCGTGTTGGAATATGCCAGCTGCTCGCAATGGTGCTACTCTTTTTCACTGCTGACTATTGCGACGCATTGCACTTCAACATTTTGGTGTAACATCTCATCATCTGTGGACTAGTACCGCGGAGCAACAAACCAAGTGTACAAAATCAATATATCAGCTTAATGTAATTTCTTATATTCCTCCTGGCAGGATCGCCAATTGTAGGTATTTATTTTAAATAACAAAACTTATTTTATTTTCTGTTGTACACAATTTGAGAAAAGTTTGAATAATAAAAATTTTCTATTTGATTGACGAACCACAAAAATCACATAAATCTAAAATTTCCAAAATTACAAAGTTGAAATGAACACAGTACAATAAAAGGTAATAACACAAATACAGACCCTACAGTGGTATACGATAGTTCTTGATGTATACCGGTTTTTTATCCTTAACTCTTAGTTTTTGTTCGTAGAAATTATTTGTAGTTATTGTTTCAGTTTCTAAACCAAAAATATCACTGAATTCGGAACAAAAGTCTATTAATGTATTTTTGAATCGGTTTGGAAATTTAATAATTGTAAAATTTTTGATTTTCTTTGTTTTTCATTGTGATTGTTTGTAATAATTTCATAATCATTAATGTCTTCAGTTGATATTTGTGGTTCTTTTATGGTAACTGTGTTATTGTTTGTATTTAAAATACGAATAAATGCGTTATTTGACTTTACTAATGTGCTGGCTATAAAAACACCTGGTTGGATTTCTTGGTGAGGTATTAATATATCTTGACTTGTAGTCACTAGTTTAATGTGGCGTATCACCTCTGATCTTGCTGGTAATGTTAAACTTTCATTACATGTATTCGTAATTTCTATTTCTATTTGTTGTGGGAAATTAGGTGGTCGCAGGACGAGGTAATCAAAATCTTCATTAAAATCTAATACACAATTGTATTTTCTTATAAAATCCATACCGATGATTCCGTCACATGGTATTGGGAAATCATCGTTCACTACGTGAAAAGTATGTGGGATTAAAAAGTTTTTGTATCTTAGATCAAAGTGTGTTGTTCCAATAGATTTTATTTTGCCTTGTCCTATTCCACTTAATGTTGATATTCTGTTTGTGTTTATTTGATCTTGTGTAAAGTGAGCGAGCTTTATTAATGAAATATCTGCTCCTGTGTCTACTAATAATGTTACTTTATCATTACTGTGTTCTATTTTGATGTTTATGAAAATGCTTAAGCTAAGGTTAAGTTTATACACTTTTTTGTCTTCTGTCTTGACCTTAGGGGGATCTTCTAGTTTTCCGGGTTAGTTTGTTCTGCGTTAGTAGTTCTAACGTTGTTATTTTTGGCATAATTGTTTTGCCTATTACTGTTGTTGTTATTATACCCACGTCTATTTTCACTGTAGTTAGAGTGCCATTTCTATTTCTGTTGCCGTTATTATTGTGGTTATTATTGTTTCCGTTGCTTCTGTATCCACCTCTACCATGTTGTCTTCCTCTATTTCCACAGTAGTTTTTGTTTGTCCTATTTCCGAAGAATAGGATAGCGTTTTGTTGTCCAGTAGCTTCGGTGCAGCTACTGACA
>NW_023458556.1:111057846-111064437 GCF_013731165.1 Rhagoletis pomonella | reverse complement strand
TTTTTGACAATAAATTGGCGGCGTGCGTGAATATTAGGTTAGCCTGTCAGAGTCAGTTAATGATTCGGTAAGGAACATTAAAGAAAACAAAAACCTTTACTTAACTTTTTAACAAATGATTTTGCAATTTTTTGTTTGTTTTCAATAAATTTCAATTTCGATAACGTTGCTGTAACAGTGAGCAGAGCACTTTCGTTCCATTCAAGAGATCCGAGTTCAATCCTCGGCAACGATTTTTTTAATAAAATTTATTGCTTAAAAAATTCATATTTTTTATTTTATTTAACGTTTGGAAACTTTTTTGATTCATCTTTTTTCTTTCGTTTTCAGTTTCTCTAATATTTAGTTTTTACTGTTTTGAAAAAAATATTTTTTCATTTAGTTTTTAGAAAACTTATTGCTAAACGATAGATATAGAACAGTCTTAGCACATGTTTCAATTAGTTATTCGAAATACAGAAGGGGCTTTCAAGATAGTTGCCGAAATATAAAGACTTTTGTCTCTCGAGAGACTGAGGTGAGTTGAAAGACAGATGCCAGAATTGGCTTGTTATTCATCTTGTTTGTCTTTTAGCAAACAATTTAGTAAAATTAAAAAAAAAATTTTTTTTTTAAAGCAATAAAATCTATAAATCAAAAGAAAATTAGATCAAAAAAGCTAAAAAATTCAGTAAAGATAGTTTATAAAAATTAAACAAGAAAAAAAATAAATAAAAAAGGAAAAAGAAAATTTTCCTGCCCTAGGACTCGAACTTGGATCTCTCGAATGGCATGCCTGCTCACTCAGCGATTGCGTCTGTTGAGCCAGAGCTATTTTTATATTTTACTAGCCGGCCTCGTATGCGCGAGACTTCGCCACGCGCTGAATGTGTACATAAGTATGTTAATATACGCCCTTGGAGAAAAAGGTGGCAACCCTATTGAAAAAAGCCCTATTGCACACTTAATTCCCAAGCACTTTCATTTGATATATAATGTTTTTAACGCAACGAACGGACCTTATAATTTCTTAGACAGGCGGCAACACTATTAAAAAAAAATCTTAGTGAAAATCTGGAGGCCAACATCTTATAATTTTTCGTATAGGCGGCAACCCTTTTCGAAAAAACCTTGTTTCTCATCCGAAGGCCGTATTTTTTATTGTGCAAATGTGATGTCACTAACCAAAAATGCCTTCACGTATTATATATAAGGTAGTAATTTTTAAATAGGTGCCAACCCCACATTAAAAAAAAACTGATTGCATTTCCGGAAAACATATTCTTTCACTTGGTACCTAATTTTTTAGTCCAATGAACGGTGAAAGTCATTATTTTCAGCAAGGTGGCAATCCTACTCAAAAAATAATAAATTACTGAACATCTAGAGGGCAAGGCTTTTCATTTTACATCTCACTTTTTGTATTTCAAAGAACAGATCTTATAATTTTTTAGAGAGGTGGCAACTCTATAGAAATTCTATGTACTAAAGATAATACCCCTATCGATACTGATTATATTAAGCAAAATCTCGTCCAAATCTGTGTAGTAATTCTCGCGATTAATAATAATAATAGATTGGAGCTTACTTATACGTATGTTAGTATTGGATTGAACCGGGCTTGAACACAGGCCCTGGTAGCGTGCGCTGCTAACCACTACACCACAGCGGCCGCACAAAAAATGTCGGTTTTGCTTTATGCTATGTTAGGATAAAATAGTAATTTTTAAACAGGTGGCAACCCTACTCAAAAAAATTATACATTTTTGCACATCTAGAGGCTAAGTCTTTTCGTTTGACAGTGATGGTGCAGATCTGATACCTTCGCTTATTAAGATTGAATATAGAAATTTTCTTAACAGGTGGCAACCCTACTCGAAAAAATAAAACATGTGTGCTTACCTAGAGGCTAATCTCTTTTATTTGGCACCTCATTTTTTGTAATCCAACGAACTGCGCGGATCTTATAATTTTTTAGACAGGTTGCAACCCAGTAGAAATTCTAAATACCAAAGGTCACGCTCCTGTCTATACAGAAAATATTAGAGAAAATCTCGCCCAAATTCGTTTAGTAGTTTTCAATATTAACGCATTCAAAGAATCTCCACTTTCCTTTATACAATGTATAGATAAGTTAGGAACTTTTCAATAGGTGGCAACCCTACTCCAAAAAAATTAAAGCTTTTGTACATGCGAAGGCCATGCCCCTTCATTTGATATCTCATTTTGTAATCCAACGAACGGTGAAAATCTTTTAACTTTTTTTAGGTGGCAACTCTACTCAGAAAAATAATCCATTATTGCACATCTAGGGCCAAGTCTTTTCGTTTGACAGCGACGGTGCAGAACTGATCCCTACGCTTATTATGATTGTATATTGTAATTTTATTAGCAGGTGGCAACCCTATTAAAAAAAATAAAACTTCGTGCTTTTATAGAGGCCAATCTCCTTCATTTTACGCCTCATCTGTTGTAATCCAACGAACGGTGCGGATCTTATAGTTTTTTAGACAGGTGGCAACCGTCAGTGTACGAAAATAAACTATATTGTACGTTACTATTTCGTTTCGTTTATTACTTTAACAGTTCGGTACAATACGAAACAAAACGGCTGAGTTCACTTTGGCGATAGTACACTACAGTAGTTTAGTAGTTACAGACGAAACAACAAACGAAATGAATCGTGCAGGGAAAATATTTTTATGTATGTACATATATGCAATAAACAAATACAAAACGAATGGCTGCAATGAATAAAAAAAATAAAAATGTTTTTTAATTGAATTGGATATGAAAATTTACAGAAAAAATTATTTTTCACGTAATTGAAACGTTTGCATACATATAAAACGTACCCTATGGTACAATTGTCACAAACGAAAAGCAAACGTTTCTCGTTGGGGAAAATGACAGTGAATCTTACAATTTGTTTATGACTATTTACAAAACTGTACAAACCCACAAATGATATGATGATCGATGAGCAAATGGGAATTGTTTTGTACAGTTTATTTTCGTACCCTGGCAACCGTATTAAAATTCTAAATAAAAAAGATCACCCACAATACAGAGTATATTAGAGAAAATCTCGTCAAAATCCGTTCAGTAGTTTTCGAGATTACCGCGTACAAAGAATCTCGACTTTCCTTTATACTATGTATAGATTACAATAAAAATAATAATAACAATAATAATAGAATAGAATAGATAGACTCCGAACGGCGATTGTATTTTTATGAGAAGCTGTTTTTCATGGCAGAAATACACTCGGAGGTTTGCCATTGCCTGCCGAGGGACGACCGCTGTTAAGAAAAAACCATTTTTCTTTATTTTTTGTGATGTTGCTTACAACGAAAAAAGTGAGTGATGGGTTATTGTAAGACTGAAAAATATAAGTGGGCGTACATACGTGGAAGCAAAGCGTTGGGCATTTCTTTACACGACATATACGTACACATACATGAGGGAACATTTATGACAAAAAGAGAGCGTGCACATTCATAATACGATACACCGAAAATAAATTATTTTATTTTATTGATAAAGAAAAGGATAAAGACAAAGGTAAAAATAAAAACAAAAACAAAGATGCGTAAGGATAAATACAAAAACTGAGATCAAGGTAAATTCAAAAATTTTACTAATATAAGGGCGTTCGTGGGTAACCGCGCTCTAACACTTATTTTTCCTCTTCCAGCGATAAGTGTCCGTGTCCAACAGCAACGGAAAAAGATATGCAAATAACCTTTTCCCACTAGGGTTGTTCGACTTCACTAGAAAGTCGACTTTCGACTTTTCGATCGACTCTGTACAGTCGATTTTAAAAGTCGACTGATCCACAAGGAAAAGTCGACTTTGTTCGACTTTTTTCGACTTTTTTAATAAAAAGAAAATGTATTAACTATACTCTGCACTTAACTCATATATTAGCTATAAATATAAGAGTCAGAATACGCCAAAAATAGCATGATTTACTAGTGGTCTTTAGAATAATCTGTAATTTAGTGAAATTCAATGCTAGGTAAAAAAAAAACAGACACTAAAGGATTTTTAAAAATTTTGAAAATTGTTCCAGCTATACAGCATGAAAATGTTGGTTGTGACGGTTTTTAAAAATTATATTTTTGAAAAATAATTTTAAAATTTTTAAATTTTCACAAAAAAAATTCTAAAAATTTTTTGAATCGATATTTGGTAACTACGGAAAACTTTTTGAAAATGTGGCCTTCCGATGGAGCAGAATTGGCGGGTATTGGTAGAAATATAGTGCCACTTTATAAGCATGGATAAATATGGGAGTAGCCCAGATAGCTAGTGGAGTGGGACTATCCACACGACTAATGTCGCATATTAACTGGAATCCTACCAGCAACGTTTTTAGCGGTGTTTAAAATGTTGTACCTTACGGATTGGTCAAATTCGAACCAAAGACTGTCTGTAGAAACTTACATAAACTCATGCAGAAGAACTTGCTTGGATGAAATTTTTAAAATAAATACCTATGTTTATCTTAACTCATTATTAACTGAAGATTGTGGAGACAAACGATTAACAAATTTTGAGGAATTTGTTTTCGTATAGTAATTTTATACGCTGCTCTTAAATGATTTGACGATGTTGTTGTACTGTCATTAAAATTCATTTATCTACCACACATTTCAAATTTCACTTCAGTTTTATTGGCAATTTCTTTTAAATACGACCAAAAAGCACTCCGCGCCCTTGTTAGAAGATCAGTTTTTATATGCAAATAAATCCAAAAAAGTCGAGAGTCGAAAGTGAAAAGTCGACTTCAGTCGACTTCCATAAATTAAAAGTCGATCACTAAAATTCGACTCTCAGGAGTAAAAAGTTGATTTTGGTCGAAAGTCGAAGTCGACTTTGCCATCCATATTTCCCACTGAGAGGAGCACATCTACAAAAAATAAGTACCTGTTCTGTTTTGTGGGTTATTTTTTCTCTTAAATAGTGACGGTTATTTTGGGACACTTTCAAAGTGGAGAGGGATATTTTCGACCTCTGATATTAAGGGTTGAAACGAGACGAGTAAATACAAGTACATACTCGATACTTTTCGTTCGATACCAAGTAATTTCGGCATCGGTACTTTTGAACCAAGTACTGAGTAGGTATCGAAAAAAAAGTACTCGTATCGAAACCCGATACCAAGTTAAATTTTGCTCCGAGAATTTTTCATCTACGTTTATGCCTAATATGAATCGCCCTGGGCTTTTTGGCAGCTTAATTGCCAGCGAAAACAGCAAGAAGATGCCAAAGTCACCATAATGCAAAGTACCCACGATCCAATTGCTTCACCAAAGTCGAGGGTTTGCAACGTTTACACGACCAATTCTTCGAGTGGAAGTGTGAAGTGGATGAATGTTCAGTACCAGTGTTGCCGCGAATATTTTTTAGTGGTAGTCAAATTCCTTTAAAAAAAAGGGCTAAAAATGTCGTTGTGGCTAAAAATGGTAGCTAAAATTTTTTACTTACATATACATATGTAAGTATACGCGCAAACATTTTCAATAAGTAATGGTATAGAAAACAATGAACTCTGAAAAAAAAGCAAATATTTTATCCAACCAAAAACCTTTTTGCATAAAAGGGGAAATATACGACACCAGGTTGCTGGCTCCATCAAGTGATTGTACCATCAGGCCCGAAACATATAACTTACCAGCATGCTGGTACAATATTTATTTCTTTACAAATGAGGTTGAGGAAAGATCGAAATGATTAGAGCCGAAATTTCATAATTTTTCTACCATTTTGTTAAAAGATTGTTTTTTTTTTAATTCACAACTGCAATATCGTGAACTTAATCTTCCACAAACACGGCTTTGACTCATATTGTGCAAGAAATTTCCGCCAAAATCCTGTTTACTTATAAAATTGAGCTAATTTTACCACTCCCGACACCAGCAGCTGGTACAATCACACCTAAGAACATACACGGTCAATCGAATTGATGTAAATGGCCCATTAAGCATATTAAGGGCAGTAAACTTATCTATTTTAAACTATGGTTAAATCGTTAATAGATAAGTTAAGAGCCTTAACCCTTTTACATATGTCTATATATCAGTCTTTCTTAGTTTAAATATTCCTATCTTACATAAATGAAAAGTGAGATCAAATTAAGCATATACATACAACATTTTCGTGCCAAGTATAAGTAAAGTCTACAAAGGGCTAAAAAAAGGGCTAGGGGCAATTTTAAATTTATGTGGCCAAAAAAAGTATGTGGTAGCTAAATTAGCCAGCAAAGGGCTAAACGGCAACACTGTTTAGTACTGACGTTTTAAAGCGATGTAAAATTCACTGAGTAACTCTATTATTCTTCGCGTTGTAACAGGCTAGCCTAATATTCACGCACGCCGCCAATTTATTGTCAAAAATTTCTCATGCACATGCAACTTGTATGAGATCAACCGAAATTGAACGGCGTGCGTATGAAGCTAACTCAATTTCCAATTTTTGTTCTGCGTGACATTTTGATTTGACGTTTCGCTCAATGAAATCAAATGCAAACGCATGCAAGTCAATTTCGGGTGACGCAAAAAAACAAATTCGACGGCATGCGTACCAAAACGCAAGCCGCGAATATTA
>NW_023458556.1:111046347-111057746 GCF_013731165.1 Rhagoletis pomonella | reverse complement strand
AAACAAATTCGACGGCATGCGTACCAAAACGCAAGCCGCGAATATTAAGTTAGCCTGTGAGAGGGAATTTTTTCAAATCGTTACTGAGGGACACCTTAAGTTAGGGATGCCCAAATCAGCACATACGTGTCGCGGGCGACTGCGCGTGCAAAGCTTTGCACAGCGGCGCTGGGCAAGCGAAGAAGCAAAAACTTATCGGAAGGGGAAAAAGAAGTCAACAGAATAGTGAGATTGTATGTGTGACAGTGATGGAAAATGAGTGTTTTTGAGTATTAAGTAATGAGTATTTTTTTTACATTTAATCGTATGTGCTTAAACTGATAAATGATATAAACATAGAAACGCAAGCAGAAGAATCTCGCTTCCACATTCTGCATATGCGCTTAACATTTTTGCTTAAACAAATTTGTCGAAATTTCATCTCTAAAGCAAATATTAAATATCATTTAATATATACTTTAGATTTAAATAACCATTTTTAGTGGTGGGCGAGTCCGAGATGTTTAAATGATCGAGATAGTACATTCAATTCGCGTAGATTTTTGAGAACTTTTTTCGCTGAAGGTGTTGCACTTTTTTTCCGTACTGAAATTTGTGTACATCATTTATCATTGTCTAAGAAAAACTATAAAATAAAGTTTAATTTAAAATATTGGAATAAAAAACAACAACGCTACACGCGCATTCATCCATATAACATCAAATGCGAACGTTCGTTATATGGAAGAAAGTGCGCAACACCGCAAACAGAAAAATTAAAAAAATCAATGGTATTTTCTAGACACTTCAAACTTGCACATTGTTAACCCAAAACATGTCTACAAATTCCGAACAAAAACTGTGAAAATTTGATGAAACTTTGTTGATTTTTTTCATTCTTTCAAATTTCGATTTATTTGCAAGGGTTTTGTTTGATAATGAGCTACAATTTTATAAAAAAAAATAATTAAAATTATTTAAAAAATAAAATAAATACCGGGTGACCGTGTAATTTTGTCAAAGATGAAGACATCGATGATAAAACATGAATACACTATATAGGTCAGTTCATATTAATGAACACAAAATGAGATCACTATCGATAAAATGGAAGTCCTCAATTGAAATTTATAATTTCAACGCATGGAATTTACATACATTTTCTTACTTTCGACCCCCGAATTGCTCAATTACTTCTATTTCTCCAGGATCGCCATTAGGTAAATTGCATTTCCAAAGATTTTTTCAAAATAATTAGCGATGAGGGATATTTCACCCGCCGGTGATAAGAAAACGCAATCACCATAACGCACATCACTAATATTACTGTTCACAATTACGTTTACATTCAAAATTACAATTCATAATTTCGTTTTGTAGCAAATATGAAATATAGGTATATCCATTTACTTAAATGTAAACGGATTAAGAATCAAAGTGCTAGAAGAGATTTGAGCGTTTGGTACAAAAAGTATTTTTGATGTTGAAATTGTACCTAAAATCGGCAATTGTACTTTTGTACATTTTAAAATTAATTGTACTGAAAAAAGTACAATTGTACTTAACATATCAACACTGTTTCACTGGCGCTGTACTTGCTGCAGCGATGCCAGATTTGAGCGTACCCAATTTTTTACCGATAATAACTCATGCGAGGGATTTGGGTATTGGGCATTTTACAAGACTATTAGGAAGTATACATATCTGTGTTCGTATAGAATAGTAGCTTATGTCTGAAGACTGGCTTTAGTATAATGAACAATTCGCAGCATACGATGGCGAAAGACTCACTGGCGCCGAGTCGTTGAAGAACTCTTGGAAAATAAACGTAAAAGACGGTAATGTTAATGGCGATGCTAACAAGTCTATATTCGTATAAAGTTTCGTAAAAAAATTCCTTGTGGTTTAAGGAATATAGGAAATGGTACATTTTACTAAAGCCAGCCTCCCGACATACGCTACTATTTCATACGAACACAAATAAATTCTTCAACAAATAATGTTGATTATTTTAATTAAGTCCTAAGAGAAGTTTGTGAATCTTATCAGTGTTCTATGTAAGAACCAAAAATCAATACCCTCGCCAATTTGAACTTTTGCTTTAAAAGAAAAATATACATAGCGAATTTACTCAATACTTGGTCTGGCATCACTGTTTGAGCATTGATGTGCTCAGCTCACTGTTGCCAAGGTCGTGCATTTTGCACTAAATTTAGTGCTTTTGGGAAACCAAAAAGCCAAAATAATTGGAATTCAATGCTTGGTGCGGTATTTAGTGATGCTTTTTTAATTTAAGCACACCGAATGCATAGGTACATATGTATGTATGTATACACTATACACTAATATTCTACATTAAGATGGAATTCATTTACTGAATAAAATGTGAGGAATAGGTAAATTAAATATGTTTTGCGTTGTTATAAATGTATTGAAATTAATTTATTAATAACAAGTAAGAAAGTCTAAGTTCGGGCGGAGCAGAACATTAAATACCCGGCGCGAGTATTAAATATATGTTTTCCACCTTTCCGAAAGCTACCGCTACATGATAGCCGGGGTGTATACATTTTAAGTAAATTAGCGTCCTTAAATTTCGAAATATTGAAATTTCAAGCATATCTGAAATTTACCGTTATATGAAAAGCGGCCTCAATTTTAGTCCGATTTCAACAATTTTCGTCGGTTTGCTTTTATGTGGCAAGCACAATAACCATACAGAGCTTGGTACAAATTGCTAGAACGGTTAGCGAGATACATATATGTGATCACAAGTGGGCGGTGCTACGCCCATTTTCCAAAATTTTGTCATAAACGTATTTCTTGATAAAGGATTGTTGCAATCATCAATTTTGAATAAATTAGCTTCAATATTTACTGATTTATCGAAGATTTTGTATTTCTCGAAATTACCGTTATATGGGATGTGGGCGTGGTTATTGTCCGATTTTAGAAATTTTCGGCCAGTTGGTATGCTGTACCAGGACCAACAACTGTGCCAAGTTTGGAAGAAATTGGTGTAGCGGTTACCAAGATATACACATGTAACCATATGTGGGCGTGGCTACGCCCATTTGCCAAAATTTTGTAATATTCTAATTTTTCGTCTAAAACTCATTGCAAATATCAATTTTGAGTGAATTATCTTCAGTAGTTACTAAAATATCGCAGTTTTAGTTTTTCTGAAAATTACCGTTATATGGGAGGTAGGCGTGGTTATTGTCCGATTTTTTAAGTTTTTAGCCATTTAGTATGCGGTACTAAGGCCAACAACTGTGCCAAGTTTGGAAGAAATTGGTGCAGCGGTTACCAAGATATACACATGTAACCATAAGTGGGCGTGACTACGCCCATTTTCCAAAAATTTATAATATTCATGTTTTCCGTCTGAAGCTCATTGTAAGTATCAATTTTGAGTGAATTATTTTCAGTAGTTACTAAAATATCGCAGTTTTCGTATTTCTTAAAATTACCGTTATATGGGAGGTAGGCGTGGTTATTATCTGATTTCGCTCAATTTTTACTCGAGTTATCATGTGCACAGACGGACGGACGGACGGACGGACAGACAGTCACCGCTTAATCGATTTCTCTTTTCATTCTGATCATTTATGTATACATTTGTCTATATCTATCTCGATTCGTTTTGCCTGTTACAAACAACCATTATGTGAACAAAGTTATAATACCCTTGTGCACAAGTGCGCTCGGGTATAAAAACGTGAGGAAATGGATATGTATATACACTTTTTACTGAATCAAAAAAATTGGCTTTTTCTGGTGGCCTGATGCCACCCTGGCTCAGTTGTCGCAAAAGTACACAACTTACACGCATTTTTACTTGAAAATAAGTGTGTAGTGGTTAATATGTATACGATGCCATCTCCGTACAGCTCACTTCACCTTGCCTAGCACGCTCGCGTGCGCGCAGTTTGCCCGCGACGTCGACTGCGTGCACCTCTGCTGTGCATCCCTACCTTAAGTAATCATTAAACCACTCTGAGTGCGGCTGAAAGTCAGTCTTCAACTTGCACTAAGTGTTTATACATATACGGTTAGAATATTCTCGTTACATGGTGCCGAAACCTGTTTTTAACAAACAAAATATATACATGTAGAAGAAGCTAGAATCCACACCATCAACGCAAGAAAAGGGCCAAAGACTCCCTACTGAAGTAGTGAAAAATTATTTTAAAAAGTCATAAAAAAACAATAAAACAAAATGTTAAAGCCACCAAAACCTCTGTTAATAAATAACGACGTGGATATGGCAAGAGAATGGACAGAGTGGTTAGAAACGTATGAATGATATGCCCTTGCAGCAAAGGTCAGCCGCAGTTGGCAAATTTTAAGACCGTGATAGGGCGGGATGGCATTCGGTTAATTAATATTTAGGCTTGAGTGAGGCACAAAAATTTGATTTACTCGAAATCAAAAGAAACTAAAAGAACATTTTGTACCATCTCGTAATAAAACGTACGAGCGGTATCAATTTCATCATATCAAGCAGCAATAAAATGAAGCTTTCGATGATTTCCTACAAAAAATTCGAGAGCAGGTACGAAAGTGCGAGTTCAACAATGACGACGAATTTCTAACTAACCAAATTGTTCTGGGTATTCGCTCAGACGAAACCAGACAGAAACTTTGGATCGAAAACAAGCTGTCACTCGAAAGAGCTATTAACCCTTTCGCGGACAAAACGGTAAACGCCGGCAATTTTTTGTAAAAACATAAGGACATGACGGCGTTCCCCGTCATTAATTATCGCAACTAGTATGACAAGCCGGGCACTCCCGCAGCCAATTTGATATTAATTTACGTTTTCCTAATATTTGTGTCCCTATGAATTTTAATTATTTCAAATCTATGTCCTACAGGAAGGAAATTACAGTTACTTTATGCAAACTCGAACATGTTTTGATTCATAGAAGCAAGACGGCATATCACGTCAGTTTTCCGTTCATTCTGCGAGTAGCGCCCTACGCGAGCGGTTTATGTTTTAGAAGTGCAAAAATTTGTTAATGAACGTAAGTAAAGTAAAAACTCTATGAAGTGTACATAATCAATAAATTAAAATAAAACTATACCAAAATAAGTAAAAAAATCAATATTCTAATTGTGTGTTGTGCTTTTGTAGAGAAAATGGACGGATACAACAAACAAAGGGATCGAATATTTAAACTTTTTCAAGAACTTGATTCTGACGATGAATCTGAAGTTGATCCTTTCAGCGATGACGGTGAGTACGGAAACGATCCAGACTATGTGCCAGATAAGGATCGAGATGCAGGCCAAAGTTCAGACGAAGAATCCAAAAAGAATGATGAACCTCATCGCAGCACCTCCCGAGTTCCACGAACTGAACATTGTGAAAATGAAATCGTACAGGAAGATATTGATTCATATATAGTCGAAGACCCAGCTGGCAGTACTAATGAAAGCTCAGATGATACCTCAGAAGTCGAGGCCAACACTTGTGAGACGGAGTCTGAAGGCGAGTGGTTTGAAAACGCCAAAGAAATACCGCAATTTAATTTTGATGCTAGAAACTGTGGCGTGAAAATTAGCCTTGAAGAAAATTGTACCCCAAGAGATATTTTTGATATGATATTCACGTCCGACATAATGCAAAAATTGGTTGATTCAACTAATACATATGGGTCAAATCTTTGCGCGGCTAATCGTCCCCATACTCGTAATGCACGTTTTACTGTTTTTAAACCTACGAACAATGAAGAAATGTATAAGTTCTTGGGTATTTGCTTGCTTCAGGGTCAAGTAAAGGCGCCTAAAATTCGTGACTTATTTTCAAGCGATCCGTTGTATTACCATCCTGTATTTAGACACTCAATGACTGGTCGTAGATTTGAACAGCTCATACGTTGCTTGAGTTGCTCCGCGGAAAGTGGTGATGAAACTAAACTAAGAAAAATTCAGCCGTTATTGAATCTTTTTCTTCAAAGTTTCCAAAGTGCCTTATATCCAGGGGAGTATCTGTCTTTGGATGAATCGCTTTTACTCTTCAGGGGACGGCTACAGTTCCGCCAGTACATCAAAAGTAAAAAGGCCCAATATGGTATTAAATTGTACGAGCTAACAACAAGCGATGGATATGTTCTAAACATTGAAATCTATCAAGGGGCAGAAGATGATAAACAAAAGTCAAAAGTCGGAAATATTGTCCATCGTCTTATGGCTCCATACCTCAATAAAGGACATCACCTAATTATGGACAACTTTTACAACAGCGTTGAACTCTCTAAAGATCTCCTATCATATAAAACGCATGTCACAGGCACACTACGAGTAAACCGTAAAGGAAATCCCAAGGCTATTACCGGAACTAAACTTTCGAAATGAGAGTACATATGGCGTCGGCAAGGCCAAGTGTATGTATCGAAATGGCGTGATAAGCGAGAAGTGCTTTGCATAACAACTGGAAATCATCCTCAACTTGTTCAAACTACGCGTAAATGGGGACGTACAATCGATAAACCTAAGGAAATTGTCGTTTATAACGATCACATGGCTGGAATAGATAGAGTAGACCAAATGACTTCGTATTACTCTTCACCTCGAAAGACCATCCGCTGGTACAAAAAGGTTATCTTTCACCTATTAGATGTAGCCGTTTGGAACTCTTACTATATTTTTAAACAGAAGACCAACTCAAAAATATCGTTCGTCGACTTTCGATGCATCTTGATCAGATCCTTGATTCAAGTGCCGTCAACAATTCAATTCGGAAGTGATCTTGTGGATAAAGCTGCAGGTCGTGGTGGAAACACATCAACAATTTCAGCGTCGGATCGCAGTCTTTCTGGAACTGCTCATTACATTGAAAAAATTCCAGCAGCAACTGATGATAGAAAAAGGAAGACGATTTACTTAAGATGTAATCAATGCAAAGAATCGAAGATTCGTAAGGAAACTTCGTACAGATGCAAAACTTGCCCAGACAAGGTTGCTCTTTGTCCTGGAAAGTGTTTCGAAGATTATCATACATTTGATCCTTAATTTATATTTATAAATTCGTTGCTTTTCTTAACAGTATATAATTTATGGTATTTATCATATTATAGCCTTGCGTTATTTTATTGTTTTGTGTTAATTTTTATTTATTTTTGTTATTAATTCAATAAAGTGAAGTGATTTTAATGAAAATATAACTAATTTGTTTACAATTACCTAAATAGTTCAAATGGGAACTCAGTCAGCATATCCCGCTCTGTCTTTATGAAACATGTTTGACACAAATGTGGGACAAAACGGTAAAAGCCGCAAAGGCGGGATTTCCCGGTCTGCCCTATGTTAACAAGTTTGGATTAAAAGTAGGACATGACGGTTATATCCGTAAAAATAAAGTATATATCTAATGTCCAAAAATTAATTCAATTGTTGATTTCAATCATTTTACTGCAATCCCGAAGCAATTATCTTCATTAGATCCGAAGATATAGCAAGTGACCCACAAAAACGTCATGCCGAAAACTATTGTCCGCGAAAGGGTTAAAATAAGTCGCACGACAGAAACACGAACCATATTCTGCAGTAAAAATTAGTAAAATTGATCAAGCCTTCAACTGCAATCGGCGCAAGACAACTCACGGGCCGAAGAGTTGCCCAGCATACAACAAAGAGTGCACACTCTGTAGTAGAAAAGGGCATTTTAAGGTCGCGTGCAGATCGAAAATTAATAAAAAGCAATATTCGAAGGAAAATCATAAGAAAAAACTAAGAAGGATGTGAATGTAATAGAAACAGAAGGCGAAAGCGATAGCTCGGAGTTTAGGTTCATAGGCAAGATAAGCAGTTGCGTCACTTCAACCGAAATTGAAGAACAATGGACCGAAAAGGAGCGAATCGACGAAATGATCTAAGATTGAGATTAGACACTGGAGCTTTTTGTAACGTACTAGCAATTAGAGTTGCCAAAAAGCTTAGTGTTCAGATAAATAGCAGCGAAATTAAACGCTTAAAGGCATATGACGGCGTTTTATAAAAGTGTTAGGTGCGACAGAAGTACCCCGTTGTGCACAGCGTACAACGAATAAGGTCCAAAAATTGGTATGCTTCAAAGGGGCTGATGAATGCGAAAATTTAGGATTTGTGAAACACGTAAGGCAGTTAGGGTGCTGCAACAATTTCGAATACGACATAGATTTCGTAGACAACCCGATATTTAAAGTCGTTCCAGCGAGGAAGGTTCCATATGCAATCGAGAAAAGTGTGAAGCAGGAAATACAATGGTTAAACTCGGCGTAATAAAAAGCGTTAGTGAGCCCACACCTGCCGTTAGTCCAATGCTAGTAGTAAACAAATGAAATAAGATGCGTGTATGCATGGACCCGATCGAACTGTACAAATATATTAAAAGGCCGATTTACCCCATAAAAACTGTCGAAGAGGTAGCAGCAAAATTCACGGTAGCAAATTTTTCACTAAACTTGATTGCCAAAAAGGCTTCTGGCAAATCAAAGTAACTGAACGAGCATCGAAATATTTAACATTTTCTACGCCCTGGGGACGTTTTAGCTCTCTTCGTATGCCGTTCGGAATTTCGTCAGCGCCAGAAGTTTTCTGCGGTGTAATGAATCGAACGTTAGAAGGCATAGAAAGATGCGCAGTGGCAATGGACGATATTTTCATACACGCACCGACGCTACGAAAAACTACACGGAAAGTAACTAGGCGATTGAAAGACACTGGATTTACACTAAATCTCGAAAAATGTGAGTGTGAAAAGAAGTCGCTAAAGTTTCTAGGTCACATTTTCACCGAAAATGGGTATTAAGCAGACGATGAAATGATAAAAGCAATTTATCTGCTCAAAAAGCGTTGGTGTCGCTTCGACAGCTGACTATGAATACATGCATTTATATGAAAGTCTCCATATAACCAAAGTTGGGCAACGCCAACGCCAACACAACGCAGAAAGATGGTCAACTCTCAACTTTTCGCGCGCGTCGTTCGTCAGCTGTTCTAAATAATCAAAATTATGTGATTTAATTTTCACTTTTAATCAAATGCGGGCAAGAAATATAGTTTTTAATGCAATTATTGATGTAAAATTTTGATTTATCTGCCGCTAGTATGTTAATTTATTGACCAAAGTATTCTCTGCTAAGCGTTCATTGTAGCAAGCACGGGCGTTACTCGCGCTGCAGTCAAAGCGTCGCCAGCGCCAACGCAACGCCAAAGTTGTATGTGGACGGGCCTTTAAAGGTATTTTAAAGAAGTGTTGACACGATGGAAGTTATAAATATTTAGCGATGTTGCTGCTGCGTAATATACCGCGAAACAAAGTATTAAAATCTCCCAGTGAACGATTATTCAGTCGGCAAATCCGAAGCATTCTGCCTATTGAAAATATAACCTTAATGACCAAAGTCGTGTTTGGTGTCGTCAAAGAACTGCAGGAACTGCGCGATAATCAAAAACGCTATGCCGATCAGGTCACAACACCCCGTCCTGCGCTTAAACCTGGCGACAACGTCAGAATGCAGATAGGTCATCGCGAATGGAAACCAGCCAAAGTCGTCGAGTTGACCGAAAGTCCACGCTCAGTCATAGTGGAAACAACCGAGGGCAGAAAATCGCCGAAACAGCAAATATCTCCTTACAACAAAAGCGAATATACCTTCAGGAAATCAACAAAGTTTGAGTGTGAATCCAGTAACGCTCACGTACCTGTATCGAATGGGTACGAGGAAATTGCACCTAGTGAACAATCACCTGACCAGAGCCGCGGCATCCAAACTCAGTACTCCGGCGAAAATGCAGACCGGCAGACTAAGGTCTCCCACTACGAACGGAAAATCGAACCTGTTAAAAAATACGACCCTTCAAAATACTAAATTTAAGCAAATACTTTATTAAAATCTGAATTAATAGCATGTACTTTTATACATATACTATTTTTCTTATATACATAATAATATATATGCATACTTATGTGCATGTAAATATGTATGCACAAATATACAAAATATTTTGTGTGCACATATGTACATCTTCATATAATACGAATATGATGCATAGAACCTGAGTGAACTTCAGATTTATGCTCTAAATTTGCCTCTAATAACAGAGTGCCCAGATGTGGCGATTTTTTTTTTTGATATTTGCGCGTAATAATTTAGGAAATCGCAATTGGCGATTTTTTCCCTTGAAGGAAAGAGAAGCAGCGAAAACTGAGTATTTAAATCTTTTAACTTTCCCATGGAATAACTTTTTTCAGAACGGCATTCCATTCGACTCTGAAGAATTTTGGATAATTGCTTACGGAGTGAAAACCGCAACAGGCAATACAATTTTTGGAAATATAAGTAAAGTAGCCTTCATATTATTATCCTTGCCGCACTCAATTGCTTTTGTTTAGCGCGTTTTTTCCGTAATGAATTCAACAAAAACTAAGATTCGAAATAGGATAAGGTGGGAAAACCTTAACTCAATAGTTCGAACAAATACTATATGAAGGCTAATAGTTTCTGCTGCAAAACGTTCCCAATATCAAACAGTATGTTATCTAGGCTCAATATATGACATCAACACAAATGTAAATGATTCAGAGACTATGGGTGATTTTGAAGAAATTGTGGAAATAGCTGATCTCGCCTTGTCAATTACCCAAAATTAAGGTATAAGTACTCTTATTTTAAAATTCGCTACCCCTTACTACTGGTGGGGGCAAGTAGAGTTTGATAAAATAAGAGGCTAGTATTTTATATATTCAATGTTTTACCCCTTACCACTGAAGGGGGTAAGTAGGGTTTAATAAAATAGGAGGCAGTATTTTATATATTCAATGTTTTACCCCTTACCACTGGTGGGGGGAGTAAAACATTAAAAAAAATAAAAATAAAAATATAAATTATTAAATGCTTTAGCCAGGGTGGGCAAAAACTCGGAGTTCGAGCGAGCGAGCGAACAAACTCCTACTCAATGCCTCGCAGGCAACGAGGCGCTCGCAGCTCGTACTCGTAGCAGCAATGAGGCGAGGCACGAGCAGTGATCGGACTTCTACCACATTGTGGTTGATCTGCCACTTTTTTGAGCATCTACCACACAAGGTCTGAAATCTACCACATATTCGCGTTTTTGAGTACCTAGTTTTATTTTTGCTCGACATAATTTGCTTAATTTTAAGAGCAAAAATTGTCCAACACTAAACACTACATGGTAACAAGAATGATGAAATTTCTAAAGTAAAAGTAAACAAAGCCGAATGGGAGGATAAAATAAAATTTTCGTTGTTGGTGTTTCCGACAGGGTAGGAGTGTGATGTAATGTGGAACGATTTTCCGTCATCCCTTGTCAAATTTGGTTTGGAGACAAACCAGTTTCGGCGTTGTGCCATCTTCAGTGTCATTTTTCGTTCTGAATAGTTTCTGTTTGTCTGTCACTATTTATAGCCG
>NW_023458556.1:111045745-111046247 GCF_013731165.1 Rhagoletis pomonella | reverse complement strand
ATATTTTAATAGTGTTTAAAAAGTGAGAACAGGTGATTTAGTGAATCTTTGTCGGTGTAATTGCCCATAGAAAACAACGAAATTTAACAAAAGTTTTTTGTTCATAACTTTTAAATGGTTAATAATATTAGCTCCCCCCCTCCGGATTGTTATTAGGGGGGCCGAAACGCGTCGTTTGGTACCCCTCCCGACTTTTCCGCACCTTTTTTAGGGGTTGCTAACCCACCCTAGAGAATTACCGGCACTTAAAGTTAGCTGTAGCTTTATTCACGATAACCCAATAAAAATTATCTCAACAAGCTTTAACTAACTTTAAGTCCCAACTTAATGAATACGCCCCAAAAAACCAACCAAAGCAAAAAGAAAAATGATACTATCAATTTTGGTAGAATCTGATCAAAACGGCAGCCCTGCTCGAAACTTGTGACAGCTGGAAAATTGTGACAGATACATATTGTGGCGAATACTGCGGCAACACAAAGCGAACAACGAGAAATAGGCA
>NW_023458556.1:111044891-111045735 GCF_013731165.1 Rhagoletis pomonella | reverse complement strand
AACAGCGAGAGAAAGAGAATGAGCGATAAACTTCAGAATGTTCTAGAGTTGCCATAAGTGCCAGCGCAGGTATATAAGGGCGCCGCCACCACGAGGTGAGTGAGTTACAAGTCAGCAAGCTACAAGTAAAGTGAGCGGAGAATTGAGTTGCGAATAAGCAAGCTATAAGTTTAATTGTGTTAACAAGTAGTAAAGCGTTGTTATTGCTTTAACAAGTATTGTAAAGTGTTTTTACTGTATTAGCAAGTATTGTAAATTGTTTGTTGTACAATAAAGTTAATTGTACTACAATTCGGTCATCGTTAGCATTTATTTAACAATCCAGCGATACGAGCCCGAGTATATTTGGTAATCCCTCAAGGTTTCGAGGATAATCGTAACAATATTTGCAAGTCGCATTGGCTTTGTTTATTTTTGCTTCAGCAATTTATTAAGTCGAAAAGAAGGTAAATATATTTTGTATCTTCCAAATTGTATTTAAACAATTAATTTTTTGCAGATAATCAGCAGCTTAGCCATAGGGAATGGAGCGCAGAGTATTCGCAGGACAAAATGGTGATGACTATTACTGGCTGATGCACACACTCAACCAGAAGCCAATGTATTGAATATAATAATGTGAGTAATTTTATTATTATTTTTTTCGAATAAGACTCAATTCTTTAATATTAATATGATACATTTATATTTTAGGTACGGATCATGAGATAGTCGCGAGTATGCTGTAAAGGATATGACAAAAGTGGATAATAATTAACTCAATCACCAAGATATCCAAATATTTCGAGTTTATAACCATGAAATACATCAAGACAAAGCATCAGTATAATTTATGAATATATGT
>NW_023458556.1:111043568-111044791 GCF_013731165.1 Rhagoletis pomonella | reverse complement strand
ATGAAATACATCAAGACAAAGCATCAGTATAATTTATGAATATATGTATGTACGTTATTTGCGCAACTAAGGGCCGGTTGTTCAATGTCTGATTAGCACAAATCGGAGGTAGAAGCTCCGGTTAAGCACAACTACTGCTTTATCGATCACATGTTACATGCATGATGTCGAAATCGTCGATAGTGTAGTGGTAGTGATAACCAGACATTGAACAACCGGCCCTAAGTTCTTATTCGGTATTTAACCATGGTTGCTCATATTGGAAAATTTCCATCAATCAATGCGATTTTTGGCCATTTTTCTAAGGGGTCCGTAGGGAACCATAGGGCGCCTAGGTGGTCGGGGGTTGCATTTTTGTCAATGGCGGTTCATGCCCTCTCCAAAAAGGTCGGTTGGAGGTGGCATGCCCACTCCCCCTTCGCCCACCGTACCTTTAACGAACGGCCATAATGGAACGTTTCCCCCAGAAATAAAAAAGACTGCTGCTTTGGCTTGATGCATTTCTGAAATCTGAAGTAAATGTGAATCATAAAAATGTAAATTAAGACTTACTTATGACTTTCATGCAAAAATCTAAGATTTAAAACTTTCTGTGATTCGTGAAATATGGAAATAAAGCTATTTGTTTCGATATACATACAGCAAAAGTATGGGAAATACTTTTTAACAGTATTTTTTTTTGTTTATTTCAAAATTAAGACGAAATATGTGATGACGATTTAAATAATTAAAAGGAAAGGTCATACAAGAAGGTTAAGTGTATAAATACAAAGTGTCTTTAAAACAAAATCGTTGAAAAGTAGATAAATTCGACGATAACTTCTGATTTTTGAAGGTACATACATATTTGTCAGTTGAATGTAAGTAGGACCTATGCTTATAAATAACGTGAATGCCTATTTCAATATTTACAGGATAGGCAAAAACATGAATATCGGGTTTTATTGAAACGGCTTTAATTTCTGTATGCAAGTGCATTTGAAGGAAATGGTCTTATATATTGATCTTGATATATTCTTCTACCCATGGATGCGTTTGTTTTGATGATTTCGCAATTGGTATAATTCTAATCTCTTCCTTGGGAGCTAGTACGAAATTTCTATTAAATAATGCTGCATAAACTACATTACTTTAGTTTTTAACTGCGGGTAACTGGTATAATTATAGTCCATGACAAACTGGTATGACTTCTCCATCGAATACTAGTCAACGAACTAGAATTT
>NW_023458556.1:111041480-111043558 GCF_013731165.1 Rhagoletis pomonella | reverse complement strand
TATGAGGAACTGGTATAATTATAGTTCATAACGAACTGGTATGACTTTTATCCATAAATAATAGTTCATGAACTGGAATTTGTGCATACTAGTACAGCTTTTCACTGCAGGGTAGTGACAGACAAACAGAAACTATTCAGAACGAAAAATGACACTGAAGATGGCACAACGCCGAAACCGGTTTGTCTCCAAACCAAATTTGACAAGGGATGACGGAAAATCGTTCCACATTACATCACACTCCTACCCTGTCGGAAACACCAGCAACGAAAATGAGAATATTAATGCCAGTCAGGCTTATCACTCAAGGAAGATTACGCTTTTGACAACATACCAAAGAAGACAATTGAAAATACACAACACCAACGCAAACATCTCGTTTAATAAACAATGTTTAACACTAAGTGTTACGCCGAAATTCGCAAGAATTAATCTAAAATCGATCAGCACGCTCCTGGAGATATTAGATGAAATAAAGGAGAATATCAGTAAATCTATGGGACAAAAATACAACAAATTAAACAAAAAACCCGATGACCTCAACAGAAAGCAAAACATCACAAAGAACATACAACACAGCGAAATGCCTTTCCATTCCAGATTCGTAAATTTGACTAAGGTTCCCATTAGCAAACAAGATACAGAAATATTGGAAAAAGGTCTGAAACACAACATAGAAAATCATGATAAAAATAAAGAGGTAGAGCACACTATTGTAGACGCGGAAATGGCCATATCATTATTACCAAGCGAGGATCAAGATCATGCAATACACATATGTAGACGTATAATTGAAAAAAGCAAAAAATCCATGGAGAAGAAAAAACTAAGCGACGAAAATAAAACTGTCAAAGGGCTAAAGAAAAAACTCAAAACGAATAAAGTAATCACAACAAAAGCAGACAAGGGGAACACAACGGTAATAATGTACGAAAAAGAATATAAAGAAAAGACAGAGCAACTAATCAAAGAGACAAATTGTCGGATGATGAGAAAGGACCCAAGCGATGACTACCAAGTGGCAGTAAAGCACGCAATAAAACAGGCAAAAACAATAATGAATCCAAGGAAAGCATATACAATGACATTAATGAATCCTTCGGCCCCTTCAATGATCGCACTCCCAAAAATACACAAGCCAGGAAATCCGATGAGACCAATTATCAACCACAAATCTGCACCAGGATACAAACTATCGAAATATCTAAAATCGTTGCTGAAAGAAAAACTGGAACTGCCCGATAAATACACAATTACGAATACAGCGGAGTTAATTTAAAGAATGAAATCGCTAGAAATACCCAAAGATGCGAAATTTGTATCATTTGATGTTAAGGATCTTTACCCATCGATACCAACGGCAGAAACAGTTACCATCTTGACTAAAACTTTGATAGAAAAAACAGACAAGAACGTAGCAACGGAAATCGTGAGCACATTGAGGGTAACACTAGACCAAAACTACTTCAAGTTTAATAACAAAATATATAGACAAACTAACGGGCTAGGGATGGGTAATCCCACATCTGCAATTTTAATGGAAGTGTTCATGCAACATTTAGAGGAAAAGTATATGACGGAGCAACAAGCGTGGGAGTAAAGTTCTACGCAAGATACGTCGATGACATCATATGTCTTGTAACGGGAGACAAGGAAGAACAAATTCTAGGCTATCTCAACGACCAACACACGAATATAAATTTCACTATGGATAAGGAAAACGAAGGCAAAATAAACTATTTGGACATAACAATTAAAATAAATAAGGTTACCAACAAATGCGAATTCGGGATATATAGAAAGCCCACGGCCACAGACACGATAATACACAATACTTCAAACCACCCTCAACAGCACAAAAATGCAGCCTTTAGACATCTAATAACCAGGCTTGAACGAACCCCATTGGAAAAAGAAGCATACAGCAAAGAACTTAATATGATATACGCAATCGCGGAAAATAACGGATATAGAAAGGGCCTAGTAAACAAGATAAGAAGAGAAACAAAAACAAAGAAATCAAATAAGAAAGAAAATAATGAAAAGGCTTGGGCGGTCTTGACTTATACGGGCAAAAC
>NW_023458556.1:111038766-111041380 GCF_013731165.1 Rhagoletis pomonella | reverse complement strand
AACGAAAAATTAACAAATATGGAAATCGTGCAAATCGTGCTGCAAATATCATACTAAAATGAGTAATTTTAACTTTCCGCCCTTATTAATCAACCCCACTGTGCCTCATTCAGATTGTGCTCGAGTATCTGCCCTCACGCTGCATATTTTTTTCTCATCTACTTGATGAACACTGCTTTTGCCACAGCAGGAAATAATAAGGACTTATGCTGATGTATTCAGACAACGCTTGGATGAGTGTAGAGGAAACCATGCAACTGGAAACGGAATTCGCTTGTAGAATGATTCCATAAACCATACTTACGAAATGATGGAAAATATTATCCTGCGTATTTATGTATGTATGCATGTATGTATAAATGTCTAGCAATATGTCGCTTTAAAAGCGCCAACGAATCAAAATTTATGAGAAAACAAGAGGTAGACAATATCTGTATGTATGTAGTTTGTATGGTAGGAGATGATAACGAATGCTCACTGCATTAATGTTGACAGTATCTATTTCTTCGTGTGTTTGTGTTAAAACTTTAGATGCTGTTGCCACGTAATCGTTTACACAAAGGTGGATAACAAATGTACTTAATATGCAAATATAACAAACATACAACTACGAGTACTTACTAATAGAGTATGCACATGTAAATATGTAAGTGCGTACCTTTGACTTTCATGTAGCGAGTTTCATTGTGCTGCTTGTATACTTCTCTTACTTCATTGAAATTAGAAAATTCTACGTCATTATTTTATAGTAAATGGTCTTCACTATCAGTTTCTTTTTTGTCTGATTGTTGCTGTCACAAAATTCCCTTTTTGGTCTGTCAACTCGCCAGTTAAGTTTCAATGCAATCGTGCTTTCATTTACTGCAGTAGTACATACTACAATACGGCACAGCTGAGCCCTTTGAATATTCTGCTAACAAGGCACTTCTCAGTTGATTGTTGGTTGCTGGATGTGAATGTTATGGCAAGGAGTCAAGCATTAAATATATTTTCTGTGGTGATTAATAACAAAAGCGTATTTGTAGTATTACAGAAATCGATTTTTCTTGATATCTGCCTACGGTGTGGGTAAATTGTATGCTGACAAATAGTGAACTTAGGTTAGTTTTGGTATTTTGTGTGTATGCACATGTACCTTAGGGTGCATCACCAAAAAAGTTGCGGTTTTCCACCGAAATTATCAAATTTATTATATGAATTTTAAGACGTACCCAAAATATTTCGGAATATTAGGTATTTACGATTTACGTGAGTTAGACCGATTTGAAAATATCTCTAAAAATCTCATAAATTTTATTCCTTTGGTAAATTTAAAAAAAAAAAGAGTGGAAGAGGTGTCACCTCCAGAGCTGGTTTAGATCGGATCATTGGATCATGAACAAATTAACAATAATCTTACATTTTTATATGAGAATTGAACTGTTTGTTTTTTTTTTTTGCTTAAAAATTACTTCTATACAAATATATTCTTATGTACGGAAAAATATAACTTCCATGTGGAGATATAATTAATTTAATTTTCAGATAAATGTGCAGGGTGAAATATGTTAATTAGGGTGTTAAATTACTCGCCGTCATTTAAAAGCTGTTTTTAACCGGCTTCCAAAAAAGGAGGAGGTCTGATAACTTCGCCGGAATATTTTTATTTTATTTTTTTTTTATGTATGTTACCGCATAACTTTGGACCACGTGAACCGATTTCGATAACTCTTTTTGCATCGGAAAGGTAGTAATCTGGTTTAGATCCGATTATTGGATCATGAAATATATATATATATATATATTTTTTTTTTTCTTTAAGTCGTTTTTTTTTTGCTAAAAATTAGTTATTCGAAAAATTGAAACCTGGTACTCATATTTCAAATTAAGAGAAAACCTGACGTACTGACCGAAGAATTGAAACCTGGTACTCATATTTCAAATTAAGAGAAATCCGGGTAGAGCGGATTTAATTAAAATATTATTTGAACACTTCCAATCAGAAATCATGGACAAAAATACTAAAATAAGTTTGAATAATCTCGGTTTGAAAAAAGAACAAATAAAACTAGTAAGGAAAATACTGTTGAGATGCGGTAGAGATCGAAGGACCATTTCTACGTAGCTGAGGGAGAGGCGATGAGCTAGGCTTAGGGTTTCGATTAGAGATGGTAGGTATTAGAGGAGGTAGAGATTAGTGGCTACGCTGGCATGATCATGCCGTACGATTGGGCACGAAGGCCTCCATTGCGATAGAAGAACCAGGTGGAGATGGACTTGGCATCACTTGGCATTTTCAATTTTCATCAGTTGCCACAGAAACAAACTACAGGCGTGCTTTGTAGGACTTGCTCAAAATCGCTTAGTCAATAATCGCTGCTGTCAATAAATAAGAAGAAAAACCTCCTTCTTGGAATTACTGTTAGAGAGAAACAAAGAGAGAATGAACTTAAGCTGCAAAACAATTTTAAAAAATGCTTCGTTTCGATTAAAACTTAAAATTCTCTGAAACATTTCTTATCGTGCTTCAAATCTTTATTGATTCTAGTTTTTTCTTCGTGCTTCGACCGACTGAACTAAACCACACAAATTTTTGAGAATGGCATAATCGAATTTGGCAAAAGTTCGTTGCCAT
>NW_023458556.1:111034876-111038666 GCF_013731165.1 Rhagoletis pomonella | reverse complement strand
ATGGCAACGAACTTTTGCCAAATTCGATTATGCCATTCTCAAAAATTGGTGTGGTTTAGTTCAGTCGGTCGAAGCAGGAAGAAAAAACTAGAATCAATAAAGATTTGAAGAACGATAAGAAATGTTTCAGAGAATTTTAATTTTTAATCGAAACGAAGCATTTTTTAAGACTGTTTTGCAGTTTAAGTTCATTCTCTCTTTGTTTCTCTCTAATAGTAATTCCAAAAAGGAGGTTTTTCTTCTTATTTATTGACAACAGCGATTATTGCCTAAGCGATTTTGAGCAAGTCCAACAAAGCACGCCTGTAGTTTGTTTCTGTGGCAACTGATGAAAATTGAAAATGCCAAGTCCATCTCCACCTGGTTCTTCTATCGCAATGGAGGCCTTCGTGCCCAATCGTACGGCATGATCATGCTAGCGTAGCCGCTAATCTCTACCTCCTCTAAAACCTACCATCTCTAATCGAAACCCTAAGCCTAGCTCATCGCCTCTCCCTCAGCTACGTAGAAATGGTCCTTCGATCTCTACCGCATCTCAACAGTATTTTCCTCACTACTTTTATTTGTTCTTTTTTCAAACCGAGATTATTCAAACTTATTTTAGTAGTTTTTTCCATGATTTCTGATTGGAAGTGTTCAAATAATATTTTAATTAAATCCGCTCTACCCGGTTTTCTCTTAATTTGAAATATGAGTACCAGGTTTCAATTTTTCAAATAACAAATTTTTAGCAAAAAAAACCGACTTAAAAAAAATAAAATATATATATATATATATATTTCATGATCCAATGATCGGATCTAAACCAGATTAGTATGAGATTACCTCTGAGTTATCGAAATCGGTTCACGTGGTCCAAAGTTATGCGGTAACATACATAAAAAAAAAAAATTCCGACGAAGTTATCAGACCTCCTTCTTTTTGGAAGTCGGTTAAAAACAGCTTTTAAATAACGGCGAGTAATTGAACACCCTAATTAAGATATTTCTCCCTGCACATTTATCTGAAAATTAAATTAATTATATCTCCACATGGAAGTTATATTTTTCCGTACATAAGAATATATTTGTATACAAGTAATTTTTAATTAAAAAAAACAAACAAACAAAAATTCTCATATAACAAGTAATTTTTAGCCAAAAAAAAAACCGACTTCAACTCTCATATAATATATATATATATATATATATATATCTCATGATCCGCTGATCGGATCTTAACCAGCCTCCTCTGAGCCACTCTGAGACACTACCTTTCCGATGCAAAAAGAATTATCGAAATCGGTTGACGTGGTCCAAAGTTATGCGGTAACATACATAAAAAAAAAATAAAAAAATATTCCGACGAACTGATAACCTCCTCCTTTCTTGGAAGTCGGTTAAAAATGTAAGATTATTGTTAATTTTTTCATGATCCAATGGTCCGATCTAAACCACCTCGGGGGGAGACACCAAAGGAATGAAATTTATGAGATTTTTGAAGATTTTTTCAAATCGGTCTAACTCACGTAAATCGTAAATACCTAATAATCCGAAATATTTTGGGTACGACTTAAAATTCATATAGGCTGAATTTCTTTATTCATTCTGAACGTTTGGAATAAACTTTTTTGTTTACTTATTCTTTAGAACGTTCCTGATGATATGTTAACGTATATTTCAAACGCATTCTGTTTATTCCGGCTGTGAAATGAGATTATCCAGAATGTATAAAGAAACGCAGCCATAATAAATTTGATAATTTCGGTGGAAAACCGCAACTTTTTTGGTGATGCACCCTAAGGTACATGTGCATACACACAAAATACCAAAACTAACCTAAGTTCACTATTTGTCAGCATACAATTTACCCACACCGTAGATAGATATCAAGAAAAATCGATTTCTGTAATACTACAAATACGCTTTTGCTATTAATCACCACAGAAAATATATTTAATGCTTGACTCCTTGCCATAACATTCACAACCAGCAACCAACAACCTACAATCATTCGAATCAACTGAGAAATGCCTTGTTAGCAGAATATTGAAAGGGCTCAGCTGTGCCGTATTGTAGTATGTACTACTGCAGTAAATGAAAGCACGATTGCATTGAAACTTAACTGGCGAGTTGACAGACCAAAAAGGGAATTTTGTGACAGCAACAATCAGACAAAAAAGAAACTGATAGTGAAGACCATTTACTATAAAATAATGACGTAGAATTTCCTCATTTCAATAAAGTGAGAGAAGTATACAAGCAGCACAATGAAACTCGCTACATGAAAGTCAAAGGTACGCACTTACATATTTACATGTGCATACTCTATTAGTAAGTAGTTGTATGTTTGTTATATTTGCATATTAAGTACATTTGTTATCCACCTTTATGTAAACGATTACGTGGCAACAGCATCTAAAGTTTTAGTACAAACACACGAAGAAATAGATACTGTCAACATTAATGCAGTGAGCATTATCATCTCCTACCATACAAACTACATAACGGGTGATTTTTTTGAGGTTAGGATTTTCATGCATTAGTATTTGACAGATCACGTGGGATTTCAGACATGGTGTCAAAGAGAAAGATGCTCAGTATGCTTTGAAATTTCATCATGAATAGACTTACTAACGAGCAACGCTTGCAAATCATTGAATTTTATTACCAAAATCAGTGTTCGGTTCGAAATGTGTTTCGCGCTTTACGTCCGATTTATAGTCTACATAATCGACCAAGTGAGCAAACAATTAATGCGATTGTGACCAAGTTTCGCACTCAGTTTACTTTATTGGACATTAAACCAACCACACGAATGCGTACAGTGCGTACAGAAGAGAATATTGCGTCTGTTTCTGAGAGTGTTGCTGAAGACCGTGAAATGTCGATTCGTCGCCGTTCGCAGCAATTGGGTTTGTGTTATTCGACCACATGGAAGATTTTACGCAAAGATCTTGGTGTAAAACCGTATAAAATACAGCTCGTGCAAGAACTGAAGCCGAACGATCTGCCACAACGTCGAATTTTCAGTGAATGGGCCCTAGAAAAGTTGGCAGAAAATCCGCTTTTTTATCGACAAATTTTGTTCAGCGATGAGGCTCATTTCTGGTTGAATGGCTTCGTAAATAAGCAAAATTGCCGCATTTGGAGTGAAGAGCAACCAGAAGCCGTTCAAGAACTGCCCATGCATCCCGAAAAATGCACTGCTTGGTGTGGTTTGTACGCTGGTGGAATCATTGGACCGTATTTTTTCAAAGATGCTGTTGGACGCAACGTTACGGTGAATGGCGATCGCTATCGTTCGATGCTAACAAACTTTTTGTTGCCAAAAATGGAAGAACTGAACTTGGTTGACATGTGGTTTCAACAAGATGGCGCTACATGCCACACAGCTCGCGATTCTATGGCCATTTTGAGGGAAAACTTCGGAGAACAATTCATCTCAAGAAATGGACCGGTAAGTTGGCCACCAAGATCATGCGATTTGACGCCTTTAGACTATTTTTTGTGGGGCTACGTCAAGTCTAAAGTCTACAGAAATAAGCCAGCAACTATTCCAGCTTTGGAAGACAACATTTCCGAAGAAATTCGGGCTATTCCGGCCGAAATGCTCGAAAAAGTTGCCCAAAATTGGACTTTCCGAATGGACCACCTAAGACGCAGCCGCGGTCAACATTTAAATGAAATTATCTTCAAAAAGTAAATGTCATGGACCAATCTAACGTTTCAAATAAAGAACCGATGAGATTTTGCAAATTTTATGCGTTTTTTTTAAAAAAAAAGTTATCAAGCTCTTAAAAAATCACCCG
>NW_023458556.1:111034406-111034776 GCF_013731165.1 Rhagoletis pomonella | reverse complement strand
TAATTGGCGTCAGTTGGTCAAAATCGCTTTGGCGGTTACAGCACCAAATAAGAACAAGAGGAAGAGAATAGATCTATAACCTTATCAGTCACACAGTGTTATAATCCCGACGAAATCCTTGACGGTGGTACCGGGATGGGAACGGTACATGACGGTAGGAATTTTAGTTTGGGTTAAAGTCTCACACGGACGGGATTAGGCTTTCGCTGCTTCCTCCTCGTAAAATAAACATGCTCAGTTAAAAAGGTTAACAATTTAAATCGACGAATAGTTTTATATCAACTTTTGTGAACTTCTGTTTATTTGTTTTTTGTACAACATATTTACTTTTATTGGTTACAATAAATTTAAGCTATAATAAACAATTTTT
>NW_023458556.1:111032883-111034306 GCF_013731165.1 Rhagoletis pomonella | reverse complement strand
CCCCCCCTAAATTTCGTTCTGGCTACGCCCATGTCTATACGGGTATTCTTATCTTCAAAGACAATCTTCGTGGTGACGTGTATTACGAATAAGCAAAAATTCCTGTGCCTGTAGGCTACTTTTTTGCCCAAATCTTACATGAACAATCTGTCGGTTGCAAATAACATGTTTCATGGTTTGTTGTAAACTTTTCGCAGATTTTTGGAGATTGTAGTGTAACTCACAACGATCATCAATTATTGCACTTAACGGAAAACATAAACTCATTAGGGCTATTGTCGAGTTATTCGGCTTATGATTTTGAGAACTATTTACAAATATTAAAAAAATATGTTAAAAAACCAACACATATCCTCCAACAAATCGTAAATAGTGTAAATCAAGGCAGTTTCATAGTAAAGAGAAAGCCGAAAGGGGTCAAAGTTTTCAAAAGTAAGGGCTTATGCTTCTTTTTTAAAGACAGTATTTTTACGTCAAAAAAACCTGACTGCTTCTGTCTTATAAAACCTTATATACCGATAGAAATTCAAGGGGTTTCAAGTGACAGAAAGTTAGTAATTTGTGGTGCTTATTTTAGTTTAAACCTTGTTTTATGTAGCTTGTATGACTTCGCAGAACGTTGCAGTAATGTGGGCGCTGGCGGAGCAAAAAGTCATTACACAGAAACTAGTACGACAAGATTCTCTGGTGGTTTCAATGAAATCCTTTTTCCCATTAAATTCAACAGAAGATTTAACAAATATTAATCATAAAGTCATACCAGAAACTCGCTCTATTATGGTGAGTATTAGTTGTCTGCGATCACAAAAAATACAAACGTGTAGCAATATTTATGTATGTATGAAAATATTATATTTTTTGGTAGATATCCACAATCAGAAGTATGCTTCAATACTCTATTAGTAAAGCCCTAAAAAATGTTTTTACTAACGATGTAATTATGAATTACAACGTTGATGGAACTCACGGCAAGAAGAATCTCAAAGAGTTCAAAATTTGTATCAAGTATTAAACAATTTATTTAATAACAAGTGTAAATATTAAATTAATATGTGTATGTAATCTATTTTATTTCAGAATCAATAACAAGCTTGAGTAGCCCGGACGACCCGGAAACGCAGCTGAGAAAAGCACTTCAACTAAACAAAAAGCGTTTTTTCAAAAAAAGGCCATTGAGGCGAAATCTTCTCAGGAATCGTCCTAATAGAGGTGGGCAAACCATCCATGGTTATTCCTTTGGATAATTAGTATGTAGTCTTTTTAATACATGGTCTCAATAGTTTGTAGCTTATTAGATTAAGATATTCAAAACATTAGTTTGAATGAACAAAAACAAAAAAATATAACGCTTCCCTAAATTATAGGGAAATTGAATTTTAAAGATTTATGGCCTTATTCATAAAAAATAAAGTATGTTTAAAAA
>NW_023458556.1:111028124-111032783 GCF_013731165.1 Rhagoletis pomonella | reverse complement strand
AAAAAAATATGTTAAAAAACCAACACATATCCTCCAACAAATTGTAAATAGTGTAAATCAAGACAGTTTCATAGTAAAGGAAAAGCCGAAAGGGTTCAAAGTTTTCAAAAGTAAGGGCTTATGCTTCTTTTTTAAAGACAGTATATTTACGTCAAAAAAACCTGACTGCTTCTGTCTCATAAGACCTTATATACCGATAGAAATTCAAGGGTTTTCAAGTGACAGAGAGTTAGTAATAGGGAAAAAGTTTAAAAATTTGAGAAGTTTTTTTTTTGATCCAATTGATTCCATGACTATAGGGATATGCTTGGCAGACACCTCACCAAATGACGTTGAAATTATGTATTCTATCGAGGATATAGAGTGTAAACTGATAGGTCTTCCATATGAGAATAACATACTTTTGCTACCATTGCTACATTGTTATTAATCACTTTCATATAACCACTTTAATAAACGCTTCCAGCTGTAAAAATACATATACCCTAACAATGCCTAAAGACATAAAACGCGTACGATTTGCAAACATGGAGAACACACCATCATGTTGTAAGTTTCATATACGTAAGGCGAATTCATATAAGGTGGTATCTATTCTATAAATACAAATATTACTTGTATTTTGTTTTTGCATTTAGCGGGCGATTGTCGAATTTCAGCTATCCTTTTCCGAAACAAAAAGGGCGACAGAAAATTCAAATACCCTCACGTTTTCACTCACTCACTAGCGAAATTCAAAATTTTGACAATCAAACGCTACTCATATCTGATGGAACAACACCACCTTATATAAATCTGCCTTGGTTTCATAGAACATACCTTTATAAATATGTATACGTGTATTTACACTAATTTTATTTCCAGCTAAAAAGCCAGAATGCGAGGATTGCAAGTCTTTTCATAAAAAACTGACAACTTTGCAAGGTACGTCATACGTATTATTATTTTTTATGTAAACACTTTCTAATTTATCAATATGAACTCACTATATAACTAAATAAAATAAATCGTAATGTGTTATTTTTCAGAATCGGTTGAAAGCTTGAAACATGAACTTAAATGTAAGATTTTTCTCACATTTATTTGTGGTGCTTATTTTAATTTAAACCTTGTTTTATGTAGCTTGTATGACTTCGCAGAACGTTGCTGTAATGTCGGCGCTGGCGGAGCAAAAAGTAATTACACAAAAACTAGTACGACAAGATTCTCTGGTGGTTTCAATGAAATCCTTTTTCCCATTAAATTCAACAGAAGATTTAACAAATATTAACCATAAAGTCATACCAGGAACTCGCTCTATTATGGTGAGTATTAGTTGTCTGCGATCAAAAAAATACAAACGTATAGTAATATTTATGTATGTATGAAAATATTATATTTTTTGATAGATATCCACAATCAGAAGTATGCTTCAGTACTCTATTAGTAAAAACCTAAAAAACGTTTTTACTAACGATATAATAATGAATTATAACGTTGATGGAACTCACGGCAAGAAGAGTCTCAAAGAGTTCAAAAATTTTTATCAAGTATTAACAGGTAAACATTTTATTTAATAACAAGTGTAAATATTAAATTAACATGTGTATGTAACCTATTTTATTTCAGAATCAATAACAAGCTTGAGTAGCCCGGACGACCCGGAAACGCAGCTGAGAAAAGCACTTCAACTAAACAAAAAGCGTTTTTTTTTCAAAAAAAGGCCATTGAGGCGAAATCTTCTCAGGAATCGTCCTAATAGGGGTGGGCAAACCATCCATAGTTATTCCTTTGGATAATGAGTATGTAGTCTTTTTAATACATGGACTCAATAGTTTGTAGTTTTTTAGATTAAGATATTCAAAACATTAGTTTGAATGAACAAAAACAAAAAAATATAACGCTTCCCTAAATTATAGGGAAATTGAATTTTAAAGATTTATGGCCTTATTCATAAAAAATAAAGTATGTTTAAAAAACTTTATAAGTTGACGTTTTCATAAATTTTTCAATTTATAAACCTTTTATAAAGCTACTTTATTTTTTATGAATAAGGCCATTAATTAATAAAACTCAGAGTTCGAAGCTTTTTGCAAAGTACAAATCCTTAAAATTTTCATTGAACATTTTACCTTTTCAATAAAACTTTTTAGAAAAAAATTCAGTATGCAGCTTTGTAGCCATTGAATTTTAGTATAACAAAGTTTGAAATACCTATCACGTACCGTGGATATTTGTTAACTTTTTTATTTTTTGTTAAAAATGTTGGTGATTTTCTTCCATACAAAAAGATACGTTTTATGGAAAAAATGGCTAACACCTTCAACAACAAAAAAATATATAACAAAAACTTAAAATTTGCACTTTATTATACTGAAATTCAATGCGTTACAAAACTGCAAACTGAAATATTTTCTAAAAGGTTTTATTGAAAAGGCTGAATTTTTAATACCAATTTAAGAAATTTTAAATTTTGCAGAAAGTAAAAATTATTTATTTAGACTAAACAGAAAATGATTTCCCTATAATTTTTAATAGCAGTATACTGACCGTTTAAAACGAATTTAAAATTAATTTTTTGAAGATATTATTTTTGTTAATATTTGGAAAACGATGGAGAAATTTTTCGTTTGTTAGCAGTTTTATACATTAATGTACGTTAACGCTTACTTTTATTTTAGAAAACCACAATAAAGAATTATTACGTAACTAACTCATGAAGTGAAAGCAAAGTTAATTACACAGGTTAACAAAAAAAAAGTGTATGCATATTAAACCAAACCTATATATCCCTATGCTATTCGACACGCTGAATGCGAATCCGAAATCCGTTAGTCTCCACCACGTCAGGTTCGTGGTCAGTTGAAGGTCAAGTAGGGAAAAATTCATTGAATAAACCTTAAAATTCATAAACATTCGGTTTTACATTCGCTGAACCCGAATCCGAGGTCCGTTAACCTCCATAATGTCAGCTTCGAGGTCATTTGAAGGTCAAATAGGACATAAAATTTATTCAATAAAAATTTAAAAAAATAATTTGTTTTTATTGTCACTGAAACCGAGTATGGAGGTCCCCTGATTCCTCAAGGTCATCTGGAGGTCATGCCAAGGTCATCCCAAGGTCAAATTCCGATGAATTTTATTGAATTTTCAGGTTTATTCAAGGAATTTTTCCCTACTTGACCTTCAAATGACCACGATGGAGGCTAACGGACCTCGGATTCGCATTTAGCATGTCGAATAACATAGGGATATATAGGTTTGGTTTAATATGCATACACTTTTTTTTTGTAAACCTGTGTAATTATTATTTTAAAGAAATTTTTCAAAGTGCAAATAGAAGTTAATGCCTTAGTTTAATAAAAAATCATGTGATTCATTTTTTTAAGTTTAATAGCCTAAGACATTGCAATAAGTTCGAATGAACACCAAATCACAGCATCTCAATGAATTATTAATTTGAAGTATTAATTCATTTTTAGTAAGAGTTGTTGCCTTAGCTTTCTAAAGCAATGTGTGAAAGAATATTTAATCCTTTGTATTTTATACAAAAAGAATTGCGGTCTAAATTTGTTTTTTTTTTATAATAAAAAAATAATAAAAATTAGAAAGAGTTAGTTTTTTTTTTATACAGTTAAAATAATTGTTGTTTTCATAAGATCTACATAAAAGTAATTCCTAAACGTTTTATAACAAAACTTATAGTAGTTATAGTTCGTGCTAAATATTTAACTTTTAAGAGCATTTGTTTGTTTTAGCTATTAATTAAAAAACAATAAGAAACATTTCAAATAAAAGCTGAAAATGATGAAATAAGTTAATCTAAAAAATTTATTTGCGCTTTTTTATTTATTTTTTTCTGTTAATCCAATCGTCTAAAGTGGTGATTTCAGACTAAAATGGACTAGAATTCTTTTTATCGTTGCGAACTGGTATTTAACTGGTATAAACTGACGCAGATTTGTATGGTCCAAATATGGTGATTTTGGAGTATTATTGAACTACAATTTTTTTAATCCCAGCGAACAGGTATCTAACTGGTATAAACTGACGCAGATTTGTATGGTCCAAATATGGTGATTTTGGAGTATTATTGGACTACAATTTTTTTAATCCCAGCGAACTTGTATTTAACTGGTATAAACTGACGCAGATTTGTGTGGTCCAAATATTGTGATTTTGGAGTATTATTGGACTAAAATTTTTTTAATCCCAGCGAGCTGGTATTTATCTGGTATGGGACTGATGCAGGAGCGGAGAATTGGCATCTACTATGACATCGCCATGTTAAAAATACCACTCGCTAACACTGAAAAAGTATGCAACGTGAACTAGTTGGGCTGAAAAGCAAAGTGGTAGCATTCTAGTTTACAACTGGTAGCCTTCCCTGCAGGGTATTTATAGCCGTGTTAAATCGTCGTTGGTTCATAGTTAGGTACGTCTCAGCGGATTATACTCTTTCGTTCAACTAGTAGTTTCAGTTCTGTGTGTACATGAACGAACCGCATTGGAAAAAGAAGCTTACAGCAAAGAACTTAACACGATATACGCAATCGCGGAAAATAACGGATATAGAAAGGGCCTAGTAAACAAGATAAGAAGAGAAACAAAAACGAAGAAATCAAATAAGAAGGAAAATAATGAAAAGGCTTGGGCGGTCTTGACTTATACGGGCAAAAC
>NW_023458556.1:111025451-111028024 GCF_013731165.1 Rhagoletis pomonella | reverse complement strand
AAGTACCGCAATCGCAAGAGACAATCGGGCAAAACTGGGGACGCCATTGAATTTAAAAGGCTCCAATTAAGTACGATCAACTATCAGAACTTTTGTCGAAAAAATTTTGATTTGATACCACGCTCGAAATATTCTGACTACAAGAAGGAGCATAATTAAAAGTACTAAATCGGGGTCTTTAAACACTTCTAGAGAACATTTTTTTAAGCATTTTACAGGTATATGCAACTTTATATGGACTAGCAGTTATAGAAAGATTTAGATCATTTCGACGTATTTTACAAATGTGCCTTCAATTAAGGTGTTGTTGGAATAAAAATTACGCTCAAGATCGCAGAATATTTTATCTTTAAAAGTTAGTTTATTCTGAAAGCACACCTCTTGCTAAGGTATCAAATTACTCGTAATTGTTTGTAGAATACAACACATACTTAAGAAGTTCTTAAAATAAAATGCTTCAAAAACTATACGCGATAAACCGAAAAATTCGAAAATTGTGAAATGTGGAGTTACAGTCTTTGACTTACTTGCCATTTCCTTATTTTGTAATGCACACTTTTCTTACCTACTACATATCAAGTATACACATAACCTGCAAGAAAAGCTACCAGTTGTAAACTAGAATGCTACCAGTTTGCTTTTCAGCCCAACTAGTTCACGTTGCATACTCTTTCAGTGTTTCATAGGAGATGCCAATTGCCCGCTCCTGCATCAGTTCCATACCAGTCAAATACCAGCTCGCTGGGATTAAAAAAATTGTAGTCCAATAACACTCCAAAATCACCGTATATAGACGATACAAATCTGCGTCAGTTGCATACCAGTTAAATACCAGTTCGCTGGGGTTAAAAAAAATTGTAGTTCAATAATACTCCAAAATCACCAGATTTAGACCATACAAATCTGTGTCAGTTTATACCAGTTCGCTACGATAAAAAGAATTCTAGTCCATTTTTAGTCTGAAGTCACCACTTTAGACGATTGGATTAACAGAAAAAAATAAATAAAAAAGCGCAAATGAATTTTTTAGATTAATTTATTTCATCATTTTCAGCTTTTATTTGAAATGTTTCTTATTGTTTTTTAATTAATAGCTAAAACAAACAAATGCCCCCAAAAGTTAAATATTTGGCAGGAACTATAACTACTATAAGTTTTGTTATAAAACGTTTAGGAATTACTTTTATGTAGATCTTATGAAAACAACAACTATTTTAACTGTATAAAAAACTAACTCTTTCAAATTTTTATTATTTTTTTATTATAAAAAAAACAAATTTAGACCGCAATTCTTTTTGTATAAAATACAAAAGATTAAATATTCTGTCACACATTGCTTTAGAAAGCTAAGGCAACAACTCTTATTAAAAATAAATTAATACTAAAAATTTATAATTCATTCAGATGCTGTGATTTGGTGTTCATTCGAACTTATTGCAATGTCTTGGCTATTAAACTTAAAAATATTGAATCACATGATTTTTTATTAAACTAAGGCATTAACTTCTGTTTGCACTTTGAAAAATTTCTTTAAAATAATAATTACACAGGTTTACAAAAAAAAGTGTATGCATGTCAAACCAAACCTATATATCCCTATGTTATTCGACATGCTAAATGCGAATCCGAGGTCCGTCGCCTCCATCGTGGTAATTTGAAGGCCAAGTAGGGAAAAATTCATTGAATAAACCTGAAAATTCAATAAAATTCATCGGAATTTGACCTCCAGATGACCTTGAGGAATCAGGGGACCTCCATACTCGGTTTCAGTGACAATAAAAACAAATAATTTTTTTTTAAATTTTTATTGAATAAATTTTATGTCCTATTTGACCTTCAAATGACCTCGAAGCTGACATTATGGAGGTTAACGGACCTCGGATTCGGGTTCAGCGAATGTAAGACCTTATGTGTATGAATTTTAAGGTTTATTCAATGAATTTTTCCCTACTTGACCTTCAACTGACCACGAACCTGACGTGGTGGAGACTAACGTACTTCGGATTCGCATTCAGTGTGTCGAATAACATAGGGATATATAGGTTTAGTTTAATATGCATACACTTTTTTTTGAAAACCTGTGTAATTAACTTTACTTTCACTTCAAGACTTAGTTACGTAATAATTCTTTATTATGGTTTTCTAAAATAAAAGTAAGCGTTAACGTACATTAATCTATAAAACTGCTAACAAACGAAAAATTCCTCCATCGTTTTCCAAATATTAACAAAAATAATATCTTCAAAAAAATTAATTTTAAATTCGTTTTAAGATTTTGTTATATATTTTTTTGTTGTTGAAGGTGTTAGCCATTTTTTCCATAAAACGTATCTTTTTGTATGGAAGAAAATCACCAACATCTTTAACAAAAAATAAATAAATTAACAAATATCAACGGTACTTGATAGGTATTTCAATCTTTATTATAATAAAATTCAATGGCTACAAAGCTGCATACTGAATTTTTTTCTAAAAAGTTTTATTGAAAAGGTAAAATGTTCAATGAAAATTTTAAGGATTTGTACTTTGCAAAAAGCTTCGAACTCTGAGTTTTATTAATTAATGGCCTTATT
>NW_023458556.1:111024082-111025351 GCF_013731165.1 Rhagoletis pomonella | reverse complement strand
CACACATTGCTTTAGAAAGCTAAGGCAACAACTCTTATTAAAAATAAGTTAATACTAAAAATTAATAATTCATTCAGATGCTGTGATTTGGTGTTCATTCGAACTTATTGCAATGTCTTAGGCTATTAAACTTAAAAATATTGAATCACATGATTTTTTATTAAACTAAGGCATTAACTTCTATTTGCACTTTGAAAAATTTCTTTAAAATAATAATTACACAGGTTTACAAAAAAAAGTGTATGCATGTTAAACCAAACCTATATATCCCTATGTTATTCGACATGCTAAATGCGAATCCGAGGTCCGTCGCCTCCATCGTGGTCATTTGAAGGCCAAGTAGGGAAAAACTCATTGAATAAACCTGAAAATTCAATAAAATTCATCGGAATTTGACCTTGGGATGACCTTGGCATTACCTCCAGATGACCTTGAGGAAGCAGGGGACCTCCATACTCGGTTTCAGTGACAATAAAAACAAATTATTTTTTTTTAATTTTTATTGAATAAATTTTATGTCCTATTTGACCTTCAAATGACCTCGAAGCTGACATTATGGAGGTTAACGGACCTCGGATTCGGGTTCAGCGAATGTAAAACATTATGTATATGAGTTGTAAGGTTTATTCAATGAATTTTTCCCTACTTGACCTTCAACTGACCACGAACCTGACGTGGTGGAGACTAACGGACTTCGGATTCGCATTCAGCGTGTCGAATAACATAGGGATATATAGGTTTAGTTTAATATGCATACACTTTTTTTTTGTAAACCTGTGTAATTAACTTTACTTTCACTTCAAGAGTTAGTTACGTAATAATTCTTTATTGTGGTTTTCTAAAATAAAAGTAAGCGTTAACGTTCATTAATCTATAAAACTGCTAACAAACGAAAAATTCCTCCATCGTTTTCCAAATATTAACAAAAATAATATCTTCAAACAAATTAATTTTAAATTCGTTTGAAGTTTTTGTTATATATTTTTTTGTTGTTGAAGGTGTTAGCCATTTTTTCCATAAAACGTATCTTTTTGTATGGAAGAAAATCACCAACATCTTTAACAAAAAATAAATAAATTAACAAATATCAACGGTACGTGATAGGTATTTCAATCTTTATTATAATAAAATTCAATGGCTACAAAGCTGCATACTGAATTTTTTTCTAAAAAGTTTTATTGAAAAGGTAAAATGTTCAATGAAAATTTTAAGGATTTGTACTTTGCAAAAAGCTTCGAACTCTGAGTTTTATTAATTAATGGCCTTATT
>NW_023458556.1:111022567-111023982 GCF_013731165.1 Rhagoletis pomonella | reverse complement strand
ACAGCATCTTTGAAAAAATACGGTCCAATGATTCCACCAGCGTACAATCCACACCAAACAGTGCATTTTTCGGGATGCATGGGCAGTTCTTGAACGGCTTCTGGTTGCTCTTCACTCCAAATGCGGCAATTTTGCTTATTTACGAAGCCATTCAACCAGAAATGAGCCTCATCGCTGAACAAAATTTGTCGATTTGTCACATTTCGAACCGAACACTGATTTTGGTAATAAAATTCAATGATTTGCAAGCGTTGCTCGTTAGTAAGTCTATTCATGATAAAATTTCAAAGCATACTGAGCATCTTTCTCTTTGACACCATGTCTGAAATCCCACGTGATCTGTCAAATACTAATGCATGAAAATCCTAACCTCAAAAAAATCACCCGTTAGAAATACCAAGTGAAGCCAGAATACTTTCAGAGCTGGGGCGTCGGTGTCCATTCGAACGACATGGTCAATCCAGTTGAGCCGCTGTATTTTAATACGCCATATACCAGCACGGGAATGATGAGTGATTTATAGTGTGGTTTTCGTACGTCAAGAGAGGACTTTACTCCTGAATTGACTACTCAGTCCAAAGCAGTACTTGTTGGAAAGAGCGATTCTGCGTAGGATTTCCATGCTGATATTATTATCGGTGTTAATGCTGGTTCCCAAGTAAACGAAATTCTCTACTTTCTCGAAATCATAACTGTCAAAAGTGACGTGGGTGCCAAGGCGCGAATGTGCTGATTGTTTGTTTGATGACAGGAGATACTTCGTCTTGTCCTCGTTTACCACCAGACCCATTCGCTTTGCTTCCTTGTCCAACTTGGAAAAGCCAGGACAGACTTCGCGGTTTTTCTTACCGATGATGTCAGTGTCATCGGCATAAGCCAGCAATAGTACGCTCTTGTAGTAAATTGTTCCTAAGCGGTTCAGTTCTGCAGATCTTATTATCTTCTCCAACATCAGATTAAAGAAGTCACATGTAAGAGAGTCGCCCTGTCTGAAACCCCGTCTGGTGGCGAACGGCAACAGAGCAGAGCTGGTGCTATTGCTCAACGTCATTTTTCACAGGCGTATGAGTTTTGAGGGGATACCAAATTCAGACATAGCGGCATATAGGAATCTCCTTTTAGTGCCGAAAGTGGCTTTAAAGTCGACAAATAGGTGGTGAGTGCGGATCCTTTTCTCGCGGGTCTTTTCCAAGATTTGGCGTACTGTGAATATCTGGTCTATGGTAGACAATACATTCGATAAGACCTTGCAACCTATGCTTAGAAGGATGATCCCACGGTAGTTGGCACGCATGGCGGGGTCGCCTTTCTTGTGGATTAGGCAGAGCGCACTAGAATTCCAGTCGTCGGGCATGCACCTTATTACCTCCTTGCCATCGTAATTAAATAGCTCAGCTGACAGGCCGTCAGCTCAA
>NW_023458556.1:111020651-111022467 GCF_013731165.1 Rhagoletis pomonella | reverse complement strand
GTATGTGTTGTATTCTACAAACAATTACGAGTAATTTGATACCTTAGCAAGAGGTGTGCTTTCAGAATAAACTAACTTTTAAAGATAAAATATTCTGCGATCTTGAGCGTAATTTTTATTCCAACAACACCTTAATTGAAGGCACATTTGTAAAATACGTCGAAATGATCTAAATCTTTCTATAACTGCTAGTCCTTATAACGTTGCATATACCTGTAAAATGCTTAAAAAAAGTGTTCTCTAGAAGTGTTTAAAGACCCCGATTTAGTACTTTTAATTATGCTCCATCTTGTAGTCAGAATATTTCGAGCGTGGTATCAAATCAAAATTTTTTCGACAAAAGTTCTGATAGTTGATCTTACTTAATTGGAGTCTTTTATATTCGATGGCGTCCCCAGTTTTGCCCGATTGTCTCTTGCGATTGCG
Organism: Rhagoletis pomonella; assembly: GCF_013731165.1. Classification (NCBI taxonomy): domain Eukaryota; kingdom Metazoa; phylum Arthropoda; class Insecta; order Diptera; family Tephritidae; genus Rhagoletis; species Rhagoletis pomonella. The sequence goes on along the minus strand of NW_023458556.1, from coordinate 111,022,041 downwards.
GTACTTGAAACTTTGCTTATATTTGAACTATTTTATAAAAAATACTCTCTCAGTTTTGAAGATATTTTACTAAAATTTTGCACACGCTTGTATTTTGATATTTCCTTCACTATCTCATAAAATCATCGAAATCGGTTCACTCTAAAATCTAGCTCCCATACAACTGATTGTCCAGAGATGCTGTTTTGCGTTGTAACTCCTCCAATTAAATAAGTAAAAATTTAGTATAGGTTCACTTTAACATATAGCACGCATACAATTTATTAATCAGATATGAAGTTAGAGTTATAGCGCACAAACACATATCTGATTAAACAGTTGTATTGGAGCTATACGTTAAAGTGCACCCATTTCGATAATTTTAAGGAATAATTAAGGTAATATTAAAAAACCGTTATGTGCAAAATTTTAGTAAAATAACTTTAAAACTGAGGGAGTTATTTATAAATTAGTTAAAATTTGATCAAATTTTCAAATACCGTTATCTCGAAAACCGGAGCCAATCTGGTAAAACGATGGATACTATTGAATTTAGAACGTCCCAGTTAAGTGAGTTCAACTTTCAAAATCTCTGCTCAAAATTTACAACTTCAACAACATAATTTGAACCCAGCTTATTCTTTTGTTTTCTATTTCATGTTTATTCCTCGTCTAACTTTTGAAGCACTTGATTAAAATGAATTACACTTATATTAATCGATTTATTAAGAGAATACGAATAAAATGATATATAAAACATAGGTGTGCTCACAAATTTAAAAATTAAAAATTTTTTTTTTGAGGTGTACCTATTTTTTAGGTTTGCCCTTATATTCACAATAGACCGCGTCAAAAAAATAAATAAAAATCCTGCAATGCGACCGCCATCGGACTAAAATTTTAGTATTTGCTATATTAATGATCCTCCAAGAATCTCCCCTCTGACGACAATTCTAAGAGGTCGCGCATCGAGTGTTTATTTTTCCCATACTTAGGAATTAATGTAAGAAAATTAGTTATTCTCTTTTGAGGTTAATCTAATTTTCTAGGATTATTCAAAACGTTCGAAACTATAATAATACATTGATTACAACATTTAAGTATTATACATGCTCAGATTTTTTAAATTCCGAAATTATCCTTTTTAATCGCTTGCCTTGTCTGGGTCAAATCTAATAATTGCCAAAAAATATTTTTTTTTTGAATTTAAGTAATCTGAGCATGCATAATACTTAAATGACATGTAATCAATGTATTCTTATAGTTTCGAGCATTTTGATTAATCCTAGTAAATTATATTGACCTCAAAAGAGAATAACTCATTTTGTGACTTGTAATTCCTACGGGAAAATAAACACTCGATGCGCGACTTCTTAGAATTGTCGTAGAGAGGGGAGGTTCATGGAGGATC
>NW_023458556.1:111018799-111020551 GCF_013731165.1 Rhagoletis pomonella | reverse complement strand
GATTTTTTAAATTCCGAAATTATCCTTTTTAATCGCTTGCCTTGTCTTGGTCAAATCTAATAATTGCCAAAAAATATATTTTTTTTTTGATTTTAAGTAATCTGAGCATGCATAATACTTAAATGACATGTAATCAATGTATTCTTATAGTTTCGAGCATTTTTATTAATCCTAGTAAATTATATTGACCTCAAAAGAGAATAACTCATTTTGTGACTTGTAATCCCTAAGGGAAAATAAACACTCGATCCGCGACTTCTTAGAATTGTCGTAGAGAGGGGAGGTTCATGGAGGATCATTACGATAGCAAATACTAAAATATGAGTCCGATGGCGGCCGCATTGCAGGATTGGCTATTATTTTTGACCATGATGCAATAATACAAGGTGGTATCAGTTGTGACAGCTCGATTTGACACTGCCTTAGCTCAGTAGAACAAGAAGAAAAACGGGAAGAAATTAATCCCTGTTTGGGGGAAAAATATAAAATTTAATATTCTCTTCTAAACAAAATTTGCTTTTTTATAGTATATTCTTAATGAAAATAAATAAAATAAGATAAACTACCTTTTTGAGAAAACAAAATGTGTATACTGAAAAAAAAAATAAAATTCAACTAAATTATTAAGCAAAGAATAGTTAAGGAAGTAACACTGTTTCACCCAAGGCAGTCAATATGGCTGAATTAGAGCGAGAAGTTGCCAACTGATACCACCTTGTATTATTGCATCATGATTTTTGACGTATTCTAACCCAGTAGAACTTGGGAGCATCGTACGATTGCTCGGTGAGTACTCCCTGGGGAGTATACAAATACTCCCCATTGCTCCCTATGCTTCTGTGTATAAGCATGTAATTTCGTATACTCCCTTTAACATTGTATGTCCTAGGAAGGGGAGTAATCCCATTTACCTCCTAATCGAGCAATCGGGGAGCACACACAGAAATATCATCCCACAAACCTCCTAAAGGAGCAATACGGGAGTACTTCCATAAAAACTTCCCCTATACCTCCCAAAAAGACAACAAGGGAGTGCACATAGAAAAACATCCTATATTCCTCCCAAACGAGCAAAAAGTGAATACTCCCATGGGAGGCATCCCGAAAGCCTCTTGTACGAGTAATAAAAGAGCGTTTCATTGCCCCCCACAATAGCTAGACGATTTTGCTATTTACGCAATCCATTTATTTAATTTTTTAAACACATGTTTGTATACAATATTAAAAGATCTTAACTGATACCTATAAGTACGAGATCAGACAAAACATAAATAATACTTATTAATTGTACATTATTGATTAATTGTGGAGTTGCTGTTGCGAACAAATGCATTAAAAGTAAAACAGAATAATAATAAAATGGTAAGATAACTACATGATGTCCTGGGTTTCAGGGATGCTTGGGTATTCAGGAGTTCACGCAAACTTTCTTGTTTTAATGTGTAGGTGCCTTTGCCCATCCGATATCTTTGTCACCCAGTAAAAGATCTGGACCGGCCTGATATGAACGTTAAAACCACGGAGTCATGCGTAAGTGCTGACACTCCTAATAATTTGCCAAATCTGAAAAGTATTTAGCGGTATCTAATACAATATTTATTAAAATTAAACAAAAGTTGCAATACATACCGACGCACCTTCATTTAAATGTGTCCTATCGACAATAAATTATTGCATCCTCCTTATATTGTTTCTATATGAAATATTTTCTGTAGTTTTCCTTATGATAATTTTTCCAATAACACAAAAATT
>NW_023458556.1:111016659-111018699 GCF_013731165.1 Rhagoletis pomonella | reverse complement strand
ACATATATTCATAAATTATACTGATGCTTTGTCTTGATGTATTTCATCGTTATAAACTCGAAATATTTGGATATCTTGGTGATTGCGTTAATTATTATCCACTTTTGTCATATCCTTTACAGCATACTCGCGACTATCTCATGATCCGTACCTAAAATATAAATGTATGATATTAATATTAAAGAATTGAGTCTTATTCGAAAAAAATAATAATAAAATTACTCACATTATTATATTCAATACATTGGCTTCTGGTTAAGTTTCTGCATCAGCCAGTAATAGTCATCACCATTTTGTCCTGCGAATACTCTGCGCTCCATTCCCTATGGCTAAGCAGCTGATTATCTGCAACAAATTAATTGTTCAAATACAATTTGGAAGATACAAAATATATTTACCTTCTTTTCGACATAATAAATTGCTGAAGCAAAAATAAACAAAGCCAATGCTACTTTCAAATATGTATCTGTCACAATTTTCCAGCTGTCACAAGTTTCGAGCAGGGCTGCCGTTTTGATCAGATTCTACCAAAATTGATAGTATCATTTTTCTTTTTGCTTTGGTTGGTTTTTTGGGGCGTATTCATTAAGTTGGGACTTAAAGTTAGTTAAAGCTTGTTGAGATAATTTTTATTGGGTTATCGTGAATAAAGCTACAGCTAACTTTAAGTGCCGGTAATTCTCTAGGGTGGATTAGCAACCCCTAAAAAAGGTGCGGAAAAGTCGGGAGGGGTACCAAACGACGCGTTTCGGCCCCCCTAATAACAATCCGGAGGGGGGAGCTAATATTATTAACCAATTAAAAGTTATGAACAAAAAAACTTTTGTTAAATTTCGTTGTTTTCTATGGGCAATTACACCGACAAAGATTCACTAAATCACCTGTTCTCACTTTTTAAACACTATTAAAATATATAATTTAACTTATTTATTAAAGAAACACATAGTTTTATCAACCTAAGATAGATTATTTTGTTATTAAAAAAATGTTGACAATCTTTGCGAGCTGAAACGCGAGATTCCAAAATAGCTATAGTGCTGCCACTGTATTAGTATTTCGTAATAATTCACTGTTCCTTATGAGATGTGTGCACTGTTCAATGCTTTTCGGTATCTTTCGTTTAATTTATATATAAATAATGAAAATTTTTAATAAAAAATCGCGACTTTTTATTACAAATTTTCGCCTGCGGCGCTTTTTCCATAAAAATCAATACTTCGATAAATAATGAAAATTTTTAATAAAAATCGCGCGATGGTATAGCGAAATTTGCTATTATATTTTGGTTACACTATCTTATTTAGATGAAAGTAAAAAGAAGAAGAAGAAGAAGAAGTGTATAGTGTAAACTGAGTATAATAGCGCAAATGAAATGTGAAATAAAGTGGCAATACCAGCGATTTGAGGTTATAATAATTTTAGCAGGCGCAAAGTTTGTTCACTCTGTTTTATTAACGAAATATATAAAATAAAAGTGAATAAATGATTTGGGTTGCATAAAATAATAACCGGAAACGTTTTAGTAGTGTTTTAAAAGTGGAAACTGGTGATTTAGTGCATTTTTGACGTGGTAATTGCTCATAGAAAACAACGAAATTTAACAAAAGTTGTTTGTTCATAACTTTTAAATGGTTAATAATATTAGCTCCCCCCGTCGTTGGTACCCCTTCCGACTTTTCCGCACCTTTTTTAGGGGTTGTTACCCCACCCTAGAGAATTACCTAAGTGCCAACTTAATTTTGACAATGAATATGCCCAATTTTACTTTTGGTAGCCGATAATGTTTTACGAATGCAAATGAATTGCAATTAAGAATCCAAGGATGATCATTACAATATGAATTAGCCACGAAAACATGTTTTTTATTTGTTTTATTTATTATTACTATTATTTATAAATTTTATTACAAATGCTTAATATTTTCTTAATGCAATATTTAATTTAAACGAACTAAGTACGCGATTTGGTTTTTTCACATATGAATTTATTAATTTACAATATTTTAATGATGAAAAAAAGGTTTGGTATTTTGCACTCTTA
>NW_023458556.1:111015474-111016559 GCF_013731165.1 Rhagoletis pomonella | reverse complement strand
TTTTTTTCATCATTAAAATATTGTATATTAATAAATTAATATGTGAAAAAACCAAATCGCGTACTTAGTTCGTTTAAATAAAATATTGCATTAAGAAAATATTAAGCATTTGTAATAAAATTTATAAATAATAGTAATAATAAATAAAACAAATAAAAAAACATGTTTTCGTGGCTAATTCATATTGTAATGATCATCCTTGAATTCTTAATTGCATTTCATTTGCATTCGTAAAGCATTATCGGCTACCAAAAGTAAAATTGGGCATATTCATTGTCAAAATTAAGTTGGCACTTAGGTAATTCTCTAGGGTGGGGTAACAACCCCTAAAAAAGGTGCGGAAAAGTCGGAAGGGGTACAAAACGAAGCGTTTCGGCCCCCCTAATAACAATCCGGAGGGGCGGAGATAATATTATTAACCATTTAAAAGTTATGAACTTTTGTTAAATTTCGTTGTTTTCTATGAGCAATTACCACGTCAAAAATGCACTAAATCACCAGTTTCCACTTTTAAAACACTACTAAAACGTTTCCGGTTATTATTTTATGCAACCCAAATCATTTATTCACTTTTATTTTATATATTTCGTTAATAAAACAGAGTAAACAAACTTTGCGCCTGCTAAAATTATTATAACCTCAAATCGCTGGAATTGCCACTTTATTTCACATTTCATTTGCGCTATTATACTCAGTTTACACTATACACTTCTTCTTCTTCTTCTTTTTACTTTCATCTAAATAAGATAGTGTAACCAAAATATAATAGCAAATTTCGCTATACCATCGCGCGATTTTTTATTAAAAATTTTCATTATTTATCGAAGTATTGATTTTTATGGAAAAAGCGCCGCAGGCGAAAATTTGTAATAAAAAATCGCGCGATTTTTTATTAAAAATTTTCATTATTTATATATATATTAAACGAAAGATACCGAAAAGCATTGAACAGTGCACACATCTCATAAGGAACAGTGAATTATTACGAAATACTAATACAGTGGCAGCACTATAGCTATTTTGGAATCCCGCGTTTCAGCTCGCAAAGATTGTCAACTTCTTTTTAATAACAAAATAATCTATCT
>NW_023458556.1:111013515-111015374 GCF_013731165.1 Rhagoletis pomonella | reverse complement strand
GCGAAATTCTGTTGCTTTCCAGTTTAGTATTTCATCCATGGACCTGGGTTTCCTTACGAATTCTTTAGTTATAAAGGGAGATAAAGATTTTAAAATTTCAGACATATTTTTCTTTTTTATTTTCTCTACCTTTACATTCACTTTATCTTGAAGTAATCGCAACAAAAATTTTCGCATTACTCCCAGGTCTAGTAAATGCATGCTGTCTAAAGCTATTTGCGTTATCATTTTCACACCAATGTTTTCTAGAGGAGTCATGGTATTTCTAAATTTCTTATTGTGATGTCCTGCATATTTCCTCCTTAAAAAATCGTCATCAGTTAATAACTCTCCTGGCTCTGAACTATATACCAGGACATTATTCAACTTTCTTCCGATTTGTGTACATTTGCCACAACCATGAGAAGATACATGACTGGGCGTACCACAAACAAAAGCTCTGGCAGGGGCATCACAAACTAATGCCCTTATTTCAACTGCGACGAACTTTCCACTCACGTTAATATTATTTTGTAATATGCCTTGCATTTCCATCACAAACGGCTTCAAAAACTCAGATACATCATTTGGTTTTTTATTTCCTACATAAATGCCGATGGGAAATACAGAGACTTCTTTAAAGTCCACTAGTCTTACCAAAATTGGCCACAATTGAGCCCGAGGGCTTTTAAATAATGGCTAACCATCAATATTAATGTCTATCAAAATCTTATCAACGTCACCAATTATATAGGAAACTTTCTCCAGCTGAGTACTTAAGCCAATATGACAATATAAGTCTGGTTCAACATTGCCAATGATTGCCTTTTGTCTTTTTTTAGAAAAAAGCGTTTCCGCACATCTCGGTACATCTAAATTTTGTGCTTTCAAAATGGAAAGTAACTCTTCAAAAGATTTTCGCGGCGGCCTATTTTTTATGTACCAAGCTAAAATTTTATCTCTAAAGGAGTTTGCTTCTGTATGCGCAAGTGAATCGTCACTTCCGAATGGAGTTTCTGGACAAGTACTTTCATTTTCTACAACCGGCAGAGGAGAGGCTACGTCGACATTTGTGCCTGCGTCATTTTCTTCTAAGAGATCTGGCCGACAAGCTTCAGAATTTCTGTGGGATTCTTCATCGATTAAACTATTTACATACAACTCTCTTTGATTTTTAATAAGTCTTTTCACATGCCTTTTGCTACTCATTTTAATAAAAAATTTAACTCACTTTAAACCACAAAATATTTTTAGCACACTTCAAACAAACAAATTACGCATTAGAATTCTTTAGAATAGAGATAAAGTAGATATGTGCTTATGCATTTGCATAAGATAGTAATCGATTCTGCTTTTATCGGCTACACTTCAAACGAACCGGCGATTATCGATACTGTTCACACAACAAGCAGATAGTTGAACATTTGAAACTCAAAAAATCACTAATACTTCCACAAAAATCACTATTTTCTCTCATTTACCGTATTAAGTCTTATTATAAATCATATACTTTTACAATTTAGCACAATTAAAACACGTTTCCTAACGAAAAATTTAATATTAACAAAATTGGCCCATTTGACATTTTCTTTTAACATCCAATTCGGCTTTGTTTACTGTTTGTACATAAATGTCTTCGAAGCCAGGATGGCGGAATTTTACATTAGGGCTATTCGCGATCCGGTTAACCCAGAAAAGTTGGGTAACGCAACTATTAATAGAATTGCATTAAATTCGATAAATACTTACTACCTTTTCATCGAAAGAGCTCGTCAATCGATAACCTCAATTTTGATAATCGGGTAGGGCTGCCACTACAGAAAATTTGTCGGTATCAAAAATGCTACCAGGTAAGAGTGCAAAATACCAAACCTTTTTTT
>NW_023458556.1:111007193-111013415 GCF_013731165.1 Rhagoletis pomonella | reverse complement strand
AATATTTGTAAATAGTTCTCAAAATCATAAGCCGAATAACTCGACAAAAGCCCTAATGATTTTATGTTTTCCGTTAAGTGCAATAATTGATGAACGTTGTGAGTTACACTACAATCTCCAAAAATCTGCTAAAAGCTTACAACAAAAATGAAAGCATGTTATTTGCAACCGACAGATTGTTCATGTAAGATTTGGGGCAAAAAAGTAGTCTACAGGCACGGGAATTTTTGCTTATTCGTAATACACGTCATCACGAACATTGTCTTTGAAGATAAGAATACCCGTATAGACATGGGCGTAGCCAGAACGAAATTTAGGGGGGGAGGGCCATACAAAATAAAAAATTCAAAACCAATAACTTACTAAATAATTGTTTATTATAGCTTAAAATTATTGTAACCAATAAAGGTAAATATGTTGTACAAAAAACAAATAAACAGAAGTTCACAAAACTTGATATAAAATTTTCGTCGATTTAAATTGTTAACCTTTTACTGAGCATGTTTATTTTACGAGGAGGAAGCATCGAAAGCCTAATACCGTCCGTGTGAGACTTTAACCCAAACTAAAGTTCCTACCGTCACCACCGTCAAGGATTTCGTCGGGATTATAACACTGTGTGACTGATAAGGTTATAGATCTATTCTCTTCCTCTTCTTCTTATTTGGTGCTGTAACCGCCAAAGCGATTTTGACCAACTGACGCCAATTAGAAATGCCAAGTGAAGCCAGAATACTTTCCGAGCTGGGGCGTCGGTGTCCATTCGAACGACATGGTCAAGCCAGTTGAGCCGCTGTATTTTAATTGGCCATATACCAGTAAGGGCATGATGAGTGACTTATAGTGTGTTTTTCGTACGTTGAGAGAGGACTTTACTCCTGAATTGCCTACTCAGTCCAAAGCAGTACTTGTTGGCAAGAGCGATTCTGCGTTGGATTTCCATGCTGACATTATTATCGGTGTTAATGCTGGTTCCCAAGTAAACGAAATTCTCTACTTTCTCGAAATTCTAAATGTCAACAGTGACGTGGGTGCCAAGGCGCGAATGTGCTGACTGTTTGTTTGATGAAAGGAGATACTTCGTCTTTTTCTCGTTTACCCCAGACCCGTTCGCTTTGCTTCCTTGCCCAACTTGGAAAAGCCAAGACAGACTTCGCGGTTTTTCTTACCGATGATGTCAGTGTCATCGGCATAAGCCAGCATTTGTACGCCCTTGTAGTAAATTGTTCCTAAGCGGTTCAGTTCTGCAGACCTTATTACCTTCTCCAACATCAGATTAAAGAAGTCACATGAAAGAGAGTCGCCCTGTCTGAAACCCCGTCTGGTGGCGAACGGCAACAGAGCAGAGCTGGTGCTATTGCTCAACGTCATTTTTCACAAGGCGTATGAGTTTTGAGGGGATACCAAATTCAGACATAGCGGCATATAGGAATCTTCTTTTAGTGCTGTCGAAAGCGGCTTTAAAGTCGACAAATAGGTGCTGAGTGCGGATCCTTTTCTCGCGGGTATTTTCCAAGATTTGGCGTACTGTGAATATCTGGTCTATGGTAGACAATACATTCGATAAGACCTTGCAACCTATGCTTAGAAGGATGATCTCACGGTAGTTGGCACGCATGGCGGGGTCGCCTTTCTTGTGGATAAGGCAGAGCGCACTTGAATTCCAGTCGTCGGGCATGCACCTTATTACCTCCTTGCCATCGTAATTAAATAGCTCAGCTGAGAGGCCGTCAGCTCAAGCAGCTTTGGCACTTTTCGTCATAGTCAGGCGCTGGGATATCGACTCCATCGCCATCGAGTGGGACCTCGGGTTTGTCTTCTCCACTTCTTTCAGTGCTTCTGCCATTCAAAAGGGTCGAAAAGTGTTCCCTCCATAATCTGAGTACGTTCTGGACATCGGTCACTAGGTCACCATCGTTGTTCCCACAAGAGTCTTGAAACCTTCCGTAAGTCGATCAACTCTCTGCTAAAAATTTCGGGTGTTTTTTCTGTCGGCCAGCATTTCAAGCATTTTCTCACACTCCTCATCGTACCAGTAATGAGCGGGAAATGTGGTTCCACTGCTCGCGCAAGTCTGTGCTCTCTCACAGCAGGTGTGAGGGTCGAGCGCCGAATCCATTTTGATTGCAGATTTTCGACGTTGATTTTTCCCTGCATTGTTGGGGGCCCTTTTTTGCTTCTCCGAGGTTGGGTCGTATATTGCATCAATATAGTAGGGCGAGTCGATGTTTGGCCCTCGGAGTGTACGTATGTACATCTAAAATATGGAAGCATGCCTTTCGTCTATCACAACATGCTCGATTGGAGACATCCATGTAGCTTGAGAGAACGAAAAATGACACTGAAGATGGCACAACGCCGAAACCGGCTTGTCTCCAAACCAAATTTGACAAGGGATGACGGAAAATCGTTCCACAATACATCGCACTCCTACCCTGTCGGAAACACCAACAACGAAAATGAGAATGGCTTGATGGATCTTTTTATGCTAGAACCCAGTAATACATACTGCCAAGTTTCGGGCCCCGGCGAAGTGGATCATCCTCAGCCCGCCGTTTCTATGTGAAGGCTGATTTTTTCGACACTGGCACCAAAGATCCCTTCGTTGCCCACCTTGGCATTTAAATCACCAAGCACGATTTTTATAAGTGTGGGGGGCAGCGCTAATATGTACACTCTAAGCTAAGAGGGCTTTGGATGCCTCGTCCTTCTCTTCAATCGGGGCATTGGCACATATGAATGATATGTTGAAAAATCTCGCTTTGATGCGGATTGTGGCTAGACTTTCGTCCACTAGAGTGAACGCCGGTCTCTCTCCCACCACAAATCCAACACCGAATTGCACTCCTTTACGTGGCAACTTTAGTAGACGTCGCAAGGCTCACGCTTACCTTCCTCGCCCCGTCCATCGCATATCGTGGATGGAGGTGATGTCAGCCTTCATTTGCCCTGGGACTTCAACCAGCCGGGCAGAGGAACCATCCCGATTAATCCCCAGCGCACGCGGGGTGTTACGCCCTCCCACTTTACCTCGCTCCCAAACTAGCGTTCGGTCGCTACCCAGAGTATTTATGGATATAAATATCCGGACGTAGTTAGCTGCGATTTAAACCGTAAGCACACGAGTCACTTCTGGCCACTCCCAGGTGAATGGTAGTCAAAAGCTTTGCAGTAATGGGAAATGTACAAAAAATAGTGGCCAAAAACGAATATCTCAACTAAACCCTGATGAATTTTTTTAAATTCGCTCTACATACGTGTATAATAAACCAAATAGCCGGACAAAACGTTAAATGATATCCATATGTATGTATGTTTAAATATGAGGGCGTATTGAACATTTTGAGAACGCAGATTTTTTAGGCTGGTATATTTATTTATGCTAAATATATTACTTGATTTTGTTTTGTCACACTTAAGAAGTAAACAAACGTCTTGCCTGTTCACCCAACCGGTCTATAGTTTTATCAATAATCTCAGATTGGTTCTGGGATACAAAACGTTCGTTGTACGCTTAGAAAAGACACAAACCTAAAGACAAAGTAATAAACAATTGAACTATAAATTTATTTATAGTTTCCGTTCAATCAATTTTTGCTCATTGTCGACTGCAGCCAGGGTTTTACCCTTTTAAAATGAAAATGCTTTGAAGTTAGAGAGAATAACTTGATACAGAACCGGATGATCCACATATCTACTTTTTAAATCAATTTACTAATTATTTTGTTAGCGTTGGGAGTATAATTTGTTATACAGTATATATATAGGAAAAACCTTGAAATTTAGGGGGGCCGAAATTATCAAGCAAGCATTTCGTGATACTATTTTTGAATATCTAGGCAAAAATTTGAAAGTTAGGTTAGGAAAGTTAGTTACTAGTCTTACCAAAATTGGCCACAATTGAGCCCGGGAGCTTTTAAATAATGGCAAACCATCAATATTAATGTCTATCAAAATTTTATCAACGTCACCAATTACACAGAGAAAATGATTCAGCTAAAACCCATGTATTCAAAACAAATTTTAAAACAAACATTTTTGAAACAATCTTACTTCATACAAAATTAAAAATACACTACTTGTATAACAGACTTTTAAACGTAATCTTCGCAAAATAAGAACGAACATTATATCATATTTTGTCTTTTGACTGTGCCTTTTTAAAACGAAAATGAAACGTTTTAGAATATTTTCCTACAAATGGTAGTGCGACAAAGTTTCCAACCAGAAAAGTAAAACGAAATACTTTTAAAATAAAAATAAAAATTTGGTTTCAGTCAATTAAACATGAGAATGGTTTAAAACGAAAACGTTTAGTATTAGAATTTTCAAAGCTACTTATAAAACTGAAATACTCTTCATCTGTTTGCATTATTTGTCGGAAAAATTTTGTGCAGATGATTCTAGCTACATTCATACATACATAGCAAAAGATGCGTTGCCGATACGGTACAGTTTTTGATTGGAGAAAAGCTTTGGTAGGACTTGCTTACAAAAACAAATTCTAATCCGTTATTTAATAATAATTTTTCTGTGTATATTACAGGATCTAACCAACGTTAATCAAAATGATCAAGCCCCGGTACAAATTAACTAACCGGAAAATCTTCTGCTAAAACGTAACTAAATTTTTTTTTTATCTGAGAAGGTCTTTGAGAACTTCGGCACGACTTGGAATTGACCCGATACATTACAGTTTATCGATAAATTTAAATGATTTGATACATATCGATAGTTCGATGAATTTCAAGAACACTAAAATTCGATAACTCAAAAAAATCGTTAACTCAACTAATTTCGATAACTGTGAAATTTTATGGCTCGATAAATTTCGATAACTCAAAAATGTAAAAACTTTGGATACCTTTATAAATTTTTACTTTTGACATCTCCACATTTTTCGAAAACTATCTAAACTTTTTGATAACTCGTTCCACTCTGTTAGGACGATTAAATTCGATAAGCAGTGATAAATCGATAAGCTTATATAGGTAACCTTGAAATTTCGATAAATCGATATATTTTGAAAATTCCATAAACTTCGCTTCGTTGAACCAACCAATTTCAGTAGATCAATATTTATCGATAACTCTGTAATTTGAAAGAACTCCATGCATTACGACACCTCGATGAAACTCGTTAAGTCTAAAATAATGATAATTCAATAAATATCGATAACTTTATACATTTCTTTAACTTGACAAATTTGGTCAATCCCACACGTTTTTATAGCTCGATAACTATCCGTAAATTTGGGCAACTAAGTTTCTGTGTCTATAAATTTCGACCACTCAGTAAACATTGATCAGTTCGAATAATTCAATACGTTGAGATAACTTATTAAGCATGGATAAATGTCGATAATTATAAACTTCGATGATTCGATAAATTTCAGTAACCTTTATGGCTGATTTTATTTCGATTCCTATCGGAAAATTTCAACTCTGTTAACCTAATTCTTATGTATTTCTCATTGCCTCCATTTTCATATTTATCTTTATTTCAAAGTTTAATTTCAAATACGAAGTAAAACAAAATGCGAAACAGGTAAATTGAACAGGTTGCAAAAACAACCATACACATATATGGAAATTTTTAAACGACGATTTTCAACCAATTTCGAACTATATAAAAACTCTCATCTACAGAAAATTACCTTGATGTCATATCATGTGATGCCACGTCATGTAATGCCATGGCATGTCATCGATGCCATATCATGTGATGTCAAGTCATGTGATGTTATCCCATATAATGTGATGTCATATCATACGATGTCATATTGTGTGCTGTCAAGTCATGTGATGTCATACTATACAATGTGATGTCATATCATATGATGTCATGTCACGTGATATCGTGTGATGTGATATCATATTATGTGATGTAATATAATGTGATGTCTCATCATATCATGTGATAAAATGTTATGTGATGTCATGTAATGTTATCACATTCCATGTTCCGATTAGTATATCGATAACCCTGTTGATAACTGTGTCGATAAAAATACCGATAACAATATCCATTTAGAAAAACACAACGATTGCAAAATCTATTAATTCATCGATTAATATAACAATCATCAGTATCGATTATTGTACATATCTTTAACAATATAAATGACTAAATCGATAACAAACTCAAATATTTAATCGATTATTATACATGGTTATCGATTATTTTATCGCTAACAATATCGATTATTATATCGAGAAAAAT
>NW_023458556.1:110999849-111007183 GCF_013731165.1 Rhagoletis pomonella | reverse complement strand
TGATATATAGATAATATGTTAGTATGTCTACATATGTACATATATCAGTAAATGTATGACAATGTATAGTTTTAAATATCAAATGACTTTGTGTTTTAATCAAAATAGAAATTCAAAATCATATTTGAAAATGCATATTTTGGAATATAAAATAAAAATTTTAGAATCTTATCTGAATATGAGAATTTCCAATTATCAAAAGATAGTTTTAAAAAGCGATTTTAAAATGTTCATTTTAAAAACTAAAATATACATTTTAGAATATGAATTGAGGATGTTTTTTTCTCAAAACTAAAATAAATATTGTAGGTGCAAAACCTGGGTCAAATTGTTTTTAAAAATAAAACGATCCATACAAATTTGAAAACGTAAATTTCTCTGTGTATATAGAAAACTTTCTCCAGCTGAGTACTTAAGCCAATATGACAATATAAGCCTGGTTCAACATTTCCAATGATTGCCTTTTGTGTTTTTTTTAGAAAAAAGCGTTTCCGCACATCTTGGTACATCTAAATTTTGTGCTTTCAAAATGGAAAGTAACTCTTCGAAAGATTTTCGCGGCGGCCTATTTTTTTATCTACCAAGCTAAAATTTTATCTCTAAAGGAGTTTGCTTCTGTATGCGCAAGTGAATCGTCACTTCCGAATGGAGTTTCTGGACAAGTACTTTAATTTTCTACAACCGGCAGAGGAGAGGCTACGACGACATTTGTGCCTGCGTCATTTTCTTCTAAGAGATCTGGCCGGCAAGCTTCACAATTTCTGTGGGATTCTTCATCGATTAAACTATTTACATACAACACTCGCGTATTACATCGGGGTGAGGCCGTGGCATAAACATGCCCCACGTCAAGATAAAGTAGATATGTGCTTATGCATTTGCATAAGATAGTAATCGATTCTGCTTTTATCGACTACACTTCAAACGAACCGGCGATTATCGATACTTTTCACACAACAAGCAGATAGTTGTACATTTGAAACGCAAAAAATTCACTAGTACTTCCACAAAAATCACTATTTTTTCTCATTTACCGTATTAAGTCTTATTATAAATCATATACTTTTACAATTTAGCACAATTAAAACACGTTTCCTATCGAAAAATTTAATATTAACAAAATTGGCCCATTTGACATTTTCTTTTAACATCCAATTCGGCTTTGTTTACTGTTTGTACATAAATGTCTTCGTAGCCAGGATGGCGGAATTTTACATTATATCATTTCTGAGTTGCAACTCAACTGTACAGCAATTGTTGGAATGTATCAAAAAGTTGCAATGCATATCTTTAGACAATAGATCTACCATTATGAGGTTTCAAGTTCACAGTACTGGCTTTTTATCCGACAGTTTTATTCGCGTTGGAAGTTGCTGCTCAAAAAATAATGTTGAACAAATTCATCGAAAATCCGACATTTTCGAGATCAAAATTCAAATTAAAATTAAATATACCAAAAACTTATAATTATCCTCCAAAAATCAATGAATAGATTCCTTCTGCTTAAACTAACGGGGTAAGCTAATCATTAAAAACATCATTTCGCACCAGCTTAAGGATAAGGCTCTTTACCTCAATTAGGAAAAAAAAACGGCTTATAAGACGAAGATCGCGCGAGAGAATTGGAAAACGATTATCCACATTTCAGCGAATGCAAGCTATGGCAAGACCTAAACCTTATCGAGTTATAATATATAAAATTCTGTTAGATTAAATACATTTTATAACAAAAACTGAACCCGTTTACTTTACCCCAATGTATTTTATAATAATGACTAATAAAAAATGTTTAAAACTGGACTTCGGTCAACTCCCACGTTAAAAGTTTTAAGCTAAAAAGAAACAGGGTGATTTCCTCTTACAACTAAATCTATAAAAGTGGACACAGTTGTCAAAGGGTTATGAAATGACAAGAGAATCGAGGCTGTCTCATTAAAACTCGATCAGACTCCACAATGGGTCATATGACCCCAGAAATATGCTGGAAGGAGCGCTTGCACAAGGTGTTATTCCATTGTATCATTTACTTTTGACCTTTTGTAAAGTGTTGGTTGGTTTTTATGAAAACTTATTATTCACAAGCAACTTTAAATCGATTTGAAGACAATGTTATGAATAAAGTTCTTGAAGTAATCAATTTACGAATATGACTTATTTACGTCAAATCGAAAAATACATGGTATTTATTTAAAACAAAATTAGTAGAGATTGCGAACTGTGCAAAAACATTAATTAAAGATAGTTAAGTAGAGCAAGTTGACTACACAGGTCTCTAGAACGGGTGTTCAGAAAAATTTTATCAATATCAAAGTAATTGTCTCTTATTTATTTATCCAAGCAAAATATGAAACTTTCGCTAACATGTATCTAGTTATAACGGAATGCTTTCCATTTATTTCAACATATTAAATATTATTTTCTGAAAACCTATTAAAAAGGTATAACCTATTTCATGCTTACCGATTTTGAGTGAACTATGCTTTACTACTATCTGCACCCAACCTAAAGAGGAATATATTTCGACTATGAATATGCGCCTTTATGTTTAGACAGATATTTTGAATTTACAATCTGAAAATCTTTCGTAGTGTTGGTTTTTGTACAATGTACGAAACTTCCGTTCATAATACTAATACATTTTTCACAACGAAACAAGATTTTACGAACCATACGTAAATATAACGAACGGACTTTCGTAAGGCATTTTT
This sequence comes from Rhagoletis pomonella, assembly GCF_013731165.1. Taxonomy (NCBI): domain Eukaryota; kingdom Metazoa; phylum Arthropoda; class Insecta; order Diptera; family Tephritidae; genus Rhagoletis; species Rhagoletis pomonella. Next base: position 111,004,475 of record NW_023458556.1, on the reverse strand, counting down.
TCAGTACAATTTGCGAAATCTTACGTTTATTTTACGAAACACATTCGTTAAGCACTGAACAAATCTCTGTACGAATAATTTTGTATATTGTAGGAAGGCATTCGTAATATTTACGTATGGTTTTAAAATTTACGAAATCTACATCTCTGTATTCGTACAATTTAGTTAATACTTTCGTATAAAGTACTAATGCAGAAACATGTTTTTAAAATTCGTACAACATACGAATATTTTCGTACAATATACTCAATTACCGGCAGTTTAATATTTTATCATAGTTTTTGTATCGCGTGTCTTTGCTGAGTTAATTGTTGGCGGCTGTGAAACGTATAATATAATTTTAAACGTTTTAAAAAGGGGTTTGCTGGAGCTGTGGATATACCATGCTTTTAAGCATACAATGCTTTTAACATTGACTACGCTGCGCCTTGCGCTGCAATGTGGGACTTGATAAATAGGCAATTTCATCAGTTACCTATCAACGGCAAGCCTAAGCCAGGAGCGCTACTTAGTGTAATTAAAAGTAAGTACATGTATGACTTTTCACTGAAACTTGCTTTTCAGACGCCTTATAATTTTCCTTTAATTTATAGTCGTCAAGGAAACAAACATCGATGAAGCTGCGAATCTGTCAAGTGCCTCTACATAAAAATATTATAATGTTTAAGAAAATAAAACCAGTATTTTTTATATCCTTTCATATTTTATACCTTATTATATTTAGTTTTGTTGAGTCTCATAGTTTAATACTTTGCATCAATATACTTTATTGAATGAAGTCTAAGCAATAAAAAATATATAGTATAGAACCTATTCGTATGCATATAAATAAAAGACTTAAAATTTATTATAGGTAAAATAACCTTTTTTATTAATTCTAAACTACAGTGTAGTCAGAAAATTCTTCTTCTTCTTTCGTAGAACGTATGATTGCTTTTATTGTTAACACTATAAAAAACATGACTTAAATTATAGCACAACACTTTCATTATATTTTAATAAATAATGTTATGCGTTTTTGCAAAACTTTTGTTAAACGAAAACTCTTAAAATTAACGATAAAAAAAAATAAAAGTGTTGTGTTGTAATTCGTAATATGTTTTTTACAGTGTGGAGAATGAAAGCAAAATCACACATTCTACGAAACCAGCGCAGATTTTACGAAAGTTATTTCGTTAAATATACGAATTAATTCTGTGCATTTTACAAAAATTTCGTAAAAAAATAAAGAAACAGTACGAATATTTTTAGTAAATAGTACGCAATTCGTTAGTAAATAGTACTAAATTCTTTAGTCAATAGTACGGATACATTCGTAGAATGTACTAAAGATCTGATGCCTCATATTTTCGTAGTATGTACGAAAACGGTTTTGTACAATCAACGAAAACTTTCGTGGCTCAAAATGACGACAAATTTTGTAAGATTTACGCAAGTTTTCGTTATATTTACGCAGATTTTATTTTCAGTGTAATGAATAAAGAAGTTGCAAGAATTTACAGGAATTTCCCAGAAAGCGTTCCCGTGCTCGGTTCTCTGGCTTATTTTGCCTTTTTTCAGGTTTTAACCCAGAAAAGTTGGGGAACGCAACTATTAATAGAATTGCATTAAATTCGATAAATACTTACTATCTTTTCATCGAAAGAGCTCCTCAATCGATAACCTCAATTTTGATAATTGGGTAGGGCTGCCATTACAGAAAATTTGTCGGTACCAAAAATGCTACCAGGTAAGAGTGCAAAATACCAAACCTTTTTTTCATCATTAAAATATTGTATATTAATAAATTAATATGTGCAAAAACCAAATCGCGTACTTAGTTCGTTTAAATAAAATATTGCATTAAGAAAATATATAAATAATAGCAATAACAAATAAAACAAATAAAAAAAACATATGTTTTCGTAGTTAATTCATATTGTAATGATCATCCTTGAATTCTTAATTGCAATTCATTTGCAATCGTAAAACATTATCGGCTACCAAAAGTAAAATTGGGCATATTCATTGTCAAAATTAAGTTGACCCTTAAAGTTAGCTGTAGCTTTATTCACGATAACCCAATAAAAATTATCTCAAAAAGCTTTTTAATTAATTAATTAATTAATTAATCCCAACGGCTTTTTACCCTCCATTCCCGCCCAACCGACACGAGGGGCGCAGTCCGCATGACGTACGGAAACTTTTTTTTTTTTTTTTTTTTTTTTAGTTTTTTCGTGCCGAGTAGTGGAAACAGGAGTTTGTTAAGTGTCGAGATCTAAAACTATTCAGCTACAGAATCAAATTCATCAGCTGATTGGATATGCTAAAGATAGTATTTCAATTATTGAGAGTGGAAATAATAGTTTTCTTTATAGTAAAAATCGAGTCCGATACGTCAAACGTGCTGGAATGACAGTTAAAATCTTGACATAAACCACGGAATGATTCGTTTAGTTCAAAATTAGTTTTGCATGGCTTTAAAAATAGAGGTCGAAAGTGTCTTGACACTCGAGAAGGAACATTAAAATTTACCTCAGCCAGGAGGGCCGGGCTATTAATCAAGCCTGTCATTAATTTTACGATAAATATTATACCCAGCATTTCTCTACGACTTGCGAGTGTAGGCAAATTTATGAGCTTTAGACGACTTGTGTAAGGGGGGAGATTGTAATCTGAATCCCAGTTAAAATTACGCAATGCAAAAAGCAAGAATTGTTTTTGAATTGATTCAATCCTTTCTGAATGAACTTGGTAGCGGGGATTCCAAACAATAGATCCGTATTCTAGTATAGGTCTAACTAAACTGGTAAAAAGAGCTTTTGTAACATAAGGATCTTTGAACTCTTTTGACCATCGCCTTACAAATGCAAAAACGCCTTTGGCTTTATTGACTGTAACATTAATATGATGGTTGAAATTGAGTTTGGAATCCATTGTGATACCAAGATCGACAAAATTGGATACCTGCTCCAGATTATAATTTGATATTGAATAAACAGCTGGTTGAACAGCCCTCCGAGAGAAACACATAACTTTACATTTTTGAAGGTTTAGTGGCATATAGTTTGTATTACACCAACTAACCACGTTGTTCAGATCCGCTTGTAACAAAGACCTTTCTTCGATAGAGGACAATGTTTTAAAAAGTTTCACATCATCGGCATACATTAAAATTTTTGAATGTTTTATTATAGAAGAAATATCATTAATGAATATCAGGAACAGAATCGGACCAAGGTGGCTTCCCTGAGGAACTCCTGAAGAAACTTTAATGATGTTGGAAGAACAATTATTAACAATAACTCTTTGTGTTCTATCAGAGAGGTAAGATGAGATCCATTGAAGGAGACTGGGCTGAAAGCCGATTAGGTCGAGTTTACGGATGAGTAACGAGTGACATACTTTGTCAAAAGCTTTACTGAAATCGGTGTAAATTACGTCGGTATGAGCATTTGCTCTAAAACCGTTTGAGACATGAGTTGTAAACTCCAATAAATTAGTAATAGTAGATTTTCCTTTAGAAAACCCGTGTTGAGATTGTGTAATTGAAGAAAATATAGAATATGTCAGCTGGTTAACAATAATTGCTTCGAATAATTTGGGGATAGCGGAGAGTTTCGCTATGCCTCGATAGTTTTCTATAGACGACCTGCTGCCGTTTTTGTGAAGTGGTATTATGAAAGACTCCTTCCAGGCTGACGGAAAAACGCCATGTTTAAGTGACAAATTGAATAGAGTTGTTAAAGGCTCCCAGATGTTCTCAGCGCAGTTTTTAAGAAAACAGGTCGGAATATGATCAGGTCCAGGCCTAAATGACGCTTTTAAGGTTTTTAAAGAGTGTAAAACTTCATCGGAAGATATTACTGGAATATAAGCAGAGTTGACTGGACAAAGCTCGTGCGGATAGTCTCCACTTATAGGGAAGTCTACAGAATAATTGGACCTAAAGAACCGAGCAAACATGTTGGCAATGAGTTGGCTGTCGCTAGATACAGTGTTGCGATAATGCATAGCGGACGGAAAACCATGTGCCTTACGCTTTGAATTTACGAAACCATAAAATGATTTAGGATTGTTAATTAAATTCCTCTTAATTTTACATAAATATGAATTATAACATTTCTTATTTAATGCAAAGTAGCTATGCCGCAAAACTGAGTACCTTAGGTAATCACTGTGTAAGCCCGTTCTTTTATACAGTTTAAAAGAGTGCGACTTTTTATTTTTAAATTTTTTAAGCTCTTTAGTGAACCATAATTGTATTGGTTCTTCATGAACAATATTACGTATTGGCACATACTTTCGAAACAAATTGAAAACAGTATCATTAAAGTGCTCAACGCTACGCTCCACGTCATCTCTATATATTGGCCAAGATAACTTTGAAAGTTCTTTGTTAATTTTCCTGAAATTTGCTTTCGCAAAAACATATCTAGTACTTGAACTTGACTTATTATTATGTATTTCATTTATGATTTCGTAGTTTAACTCAAGAGCAGGATGGTATGCATCTTCCGGCAAAACTAGGGGATCACACCGATTAATAGAGGCCTTCGGAACATCATCAACGTAAACGAGATCCAAGACCTTGTTACGTGGATGCATGTTCGATGAAGGCGGGGTGGCGCATCGGCATGGTGGCGT
>NW_023458556.1:110982158-110999839 GCF_013731165.1 Rhagoletis pomonella | reverse complement strand
GGCGCGATAGTGGTTGACAATGGCTATCGACCCAATAGGCTTGCGTATCAACCTTTCCAAACTTATTTGGACATATATTTATTTGTTTGAGGCATAGTTCAGCCATTTCCTCCAGAAATACATTGTAACTATCTCTAGATGAAACTGGTACAACATCGGTGTCAATGATGTTCCATGAAATATGTGGCAGATTTAAATCGCCCAAAACAATCATAGAATCGGATGCCGTAAGCATTGCATTTACGATCTCAAGTAAAGAAACTAGCTGCATATATACCGATACGGCAGAATTAGGAGGGATGTAGCAAAGAGCTAAATAAATATAAGTCTTTCCAGCCTGTACACGTATACATTTAAATTCGGTATATTCAATGACAGGAAGACTAACTTCCTCGGATGGTATCGATGAATGCACCGCAAAAAGAACACCACCGCCGATTCTGCCCACGCGGTCACTCCTGTATATTTGATATTCATTTGGAAGAATTTCGGAATTAAAAATATGAGGTTTGAGCCATGTTTCGGTCAAGGAAATAATATTATAATTGCAGTCAAAACCTTTTAAATATAAGTCAGTTAATTTGGTATTCAAACCTCTAACGTTTTGATAGTAAATACTTAAATTAGACTTGCGAGTTAGTTTTTTGAATCAGAATTAAGATTAGAAATTTTAGCTACGTTATTATTACTTTTATTAGGTTTATACTCAAACTCGCGAACAAACGCCCCGGTCGGCCAAAATGAACTATTTAGTAGTGAATCAAAATCTTCGGAAGCTACATCAATTTTAAAAGATGAAATATCGCGATCGTATTTAAAATTAAATTTACGAATAAATACATCTTTAGTTCTAATTTTAGTCGATATGTATGACTTTATATCATCCGAAGAAGTATCTTTAGCAAATCTAGAGACAAAGATTGATCTTCTCGGAGGAATTACAACCAACTTTTTGGAAATGATGTCTGATGTGCGGGGCTCCGAATTATTCGGAGGAACTAAGTTAGACAGTGGAGCTTGAGATGTTGATGGCAACACTGTTAAATCAACGGTTTGACTATTTTTTGAAGTAGACCTAGTGGATATGGCTTTAGAAATCGGAGGCTCCAATGCCTGAGGGCATGGAGAAGATAAATTAATAAGTTCTAAGGACTGGGATGGAGGATTTTTTTTACCAGAATCCGTGGCTGTCTTTTTAGGTGGACTAATAACATGCCCACCTTTATTTTCACGGCTATCTTCAGAGTGTGGAGGGTCGTCGAGACAAGTGAAAGATCTAAACATTTTTTCGTAATGCTTAAATTTCTCAACAAGCGCCGACAGATCCTTCCCGATCTCAGAAAAACCATTTCTGGACTGCCTGAAGAATTTAAATAAATCAACTTCGGTTGATCTACATTTTTGACAAGACCAACGAAGACCCTTACCCTCGTTAATAGCGTCTAATACTCTACCGCTCAAACCAGCACATTTTATATGGGCAATCCCATCGCAGAGCCAGCATGGCACATAGGAGTCGCTTTTAACGTGGCAATTGGTGTAAATACACGACATGTTTAAAATTATATTTATTTTTAGGTTTTAGAAGCAAAAAAGCAAAAACGGTTTTGAAAACGATGTATTAATCAGTGAACCAATCAGCTGGTAAATATCAGTTAGCGAACAGTTTTAAATGCACCGTATATTAGACACCTAATAAACACAACGCAAACAGCTGTGACAAAGATGAAACAGCAGAAATGACAAAAAGACAAAAAGAGCAAAATCAATGTGCACAAACAAAAACAATTGTACAACAACAATATATTATATGAAACAAAATACTCGGCACATGCAATTAAGAATATCAAGTTAAATTAATCAAATCTACGGGAAATTTTGATGTTTTACTTATCTTTAAATTGTGCACCAGAAGTTTATTAACACTTTTTTTAATTTTTTACTTTAATAAGCGTAAACAGCTTTATCAAACACAAAATTTAAACAGATCACAGAAAAACACAGCTTCACAGCTTGACGTTTGCGTTAATTTTTGCCAATTGCCATTTTCACTTGCGTTTTCACTTATTTTAAGGAAATGAAGGCACTAACTTTTACCAAAACCCGTGAAACACTTGGAATTTTACTAAAATGTATTATTAAACTATTTAAGTTAATATTAGCATTAATAAAAATAATATTTCAACAATATGTTACCGATACGAATTTACAGCGCAATAGTTATTAACGTTGAACTGTCAAATGGCCGAATGAAGAAGAGGCAAGTAGAAAGAAAAGCATGTAGCAAAAGGAAATGAACAATTGGAACAAAGTAAATATATGTTCGTATGCACATACATGTGTATAATATCAATGTACCTACCCCGCAAACATATTCTGAGCGTTCAGAATATATGAGTTCGAAAGGAGTCCTAGGTGGGTAAGAAATATGAGTTTCAAAAACAAAAAATTGTTTACTCTTATATGAATCTTTTAGGATTCATATATGATCCAAGTTATGAGCCAGCACCTTGTGCGAATATAAAAACAATAAAGATTTGAAATTTATATCTAAAGTTGTTCATACAGAAATTGAAAATAATTATAAAACAAAAAATTAACAAAATTTAGCTGCAGCTGCTGCTATTGAATGCATGTTGGAATGTGTATATGCACGTAAGTATGTATGTATGTTATTTGAAAGGTATTTTTGCTGAATGCCTTTGGAAATATAGTGAGTTAAGACTCAAAGAATAACGTAAAATAAGAGTCCGATTGCAGTAATTTATGAGGCCGGTAAGTCTTAAAAAGAGTCTGAAATGATTCCTATATGAGGCCAAAAATTGTTTTAAAAGAGTCCAAAATGAGCCGTATATGAGGCCAATAAGAGTCCAATATGGCTCATATTGAGGCTCATTTGATATATGAATTTAAGCTCCTATAAGTCGACATTCGGAGGAAGGGATACACCCTCATATCGGACTCTTAAATGAGCTCATTATGAGCGTAATGGCTCCGAAATAGGACTCCTTAAAGACTCATTTATGACTCCAAATGTTTGCTGGGTAAGAACTCGAAATATAATAAAAAGAAAATATTTGGCTGTGAAATGTTTATTCAAGCTTATAAACATATTTAACAGCTTCAATTAAAGCTATGAAAGCGTCTCTTTTTTCAGCGGCAACAGTTCGACGCCACATAAACTCCACAATAACGTCTGCCAAAATTCCTGGGTTATTGTAGTTGTCCTTGTAAAAGAAGCGTTTGACAACCCTCCACTGGGACTCTATTCGCTGAGTATGTGTACCATCTTCGGCAACAAATGGATTCACTGGGTCACTATGGTTGACCTTCTTGTGGATGAATCCATGTTCTGAAAGGCAATCATAAGCCCGCCAGAAGTCCGTACGGATTGTAGTTCCCTCCAGCACATGCTTCTTTATAAGAGGTATTAATACGTCTGCCGATCTGATGTTGTCCGGGCACACCTCGAGTCGAAGATCCTCCTTGCCATCTTCAATTATTCCCAATACCCAATGACCTTTAACTCTCCTTCCTAAACCGGGAGGGGAAAAATAAATAAAAACATATAATTACATAGTACTCAAGAGCAAATTACCTTTATTATATTTTCTCTTGCCAAATTTGCTTTCATTAATTTGGACCGTTTTGCCCGGACCACCAATTTTGCCACTGAATTGTTGATGGTCCAACTGGTATACTACTACCACTTCTCTGCAGTAGCTATACCAGTCGGCAATGGTCCTTGATGAAAGTGTAAAGCCATCTTCCAAGAAGTCCTCACGTTGGGCGGTTTCGTGCGACATCCTGTACGCCGAGCTTTGCGTTCTGGAACCAAGTTCCAGTGGCTCGGGAAATGCGCGATTTCTTTTTGTATTTGCCCCTGTAGCATATAAAACAACCGAGCTGTCTATCCTCGGCAATTTTTAAAAACATGGGGGCTTTATTGGCACCGCAATACATGGATTTCCTGATTAGGCCATTATCCCCGGCAAACTTTACGCACTGGATGTGAGACCCTAAATGGCGCACAAGCCGCCCCAAATTCCATAAGGACCGTACGTATCGATCCAAATTGCTTTATTGCTGACGCAGTTTTCCTCGGTATTCAGGGCAGCAACGTTAAGAGAACCAAAGTCGTCTTCCATTCGTATTTAGTGCGATGTTTCTCCAAATTATGCTGCACACAACTGCCTATTACTGCTGCAATTTACCTCGCAATAATGGGATGCAACATTTAAATGAGCAATGTCCTCTTGCATCTGTATTTCGTCCGAAGTTTCTGTACAATCTGCTTCAAAAGACTGTGACAGCAACTGCTCACAGAGCTTCGGATCTTGAAAAGTACAATTTAATAAATTTCCTTAAAACTTTAATGCGACTATTACTTTTACCTTTTCTTAAGTTATTTGCTGTATTCGGTGAACATTTCACTGTCACCATTTGTCCTATCGCATTTTCCATTCGCAGTTTTTCCATTTTTTTAAATAAATTAAACTAAGCCTTCTTGTCTTGTATTTTTGACAGCTGGTTCTGTCAGAAACATTGGGTGTGTATAGTAGCTTCTTTAGTAAAAAATTGCAGCGAGAGCGAAAAGCAAAATAGAGCGTAAAATTGAGAAGAGAAAACTAGCAGAAAAAGTTATTGAACACAAAACTAGTAAAACTTTCAAGTGAATAGTTGTTGCTCCATTTTGACATTCTGCTGTAAACATTTTACTTTTTGTAAATGAGTTTTAAACTTTGCTTTACACACAATCACTTTCACAGTTCAGTACATCATTAATATTTTGACTTTCACTCATTTTACTTTTGTTTAGGCTTATACTACGTTCAAATTGACGAGCTAAACATGTTAAATGGGCTTGAACCAGTTAAATGAACAAAACATGTTCATAAACAAATTAAATCGCATGCAATTGTTGTTGGAAAATTGAACCAGTTAAATCATTTAACTCGTTTGAAAACGAGTTCAGCGCAGAGTTGTATCAGAAAGCTTTCTGCTCCGGCCAATCAGAATTCTGAAAAATATTAAAAATTAAAAAATATCAAAATTGTATGCATGTCTGCCCGCCAAAAAAGAGGCAAAGGCGGTAATTAGTTATTCCCATGAGGTCTCATCGTACGCAGAGATAAATAGTGCATACGAACTAAATATTTTGAAGTCTCTAAGTATTCCGTATGCGTTAATATCATGAGCAGACATTCGCACAAAACAAATTGAAACACACAAACTTGATTTGAATATTTTTTATTATTATTGGCAATCAAACAACCGTCAAAGTTAACTCCAAATGTTCAATGTGGATGATTGTGTTTTCCAAAAAGCTTTTTTTCATTTAACAAGTTAAATGGGGCCAATTTGAACGTAATATTAACCAATTCAACAAATGGCGGCTTTTGACACATTCTTCATCTGGTAGCTAATTTTTGTTAACAAAAATTTTACTAGCACGAATTTGCAGCTCTTTCGTGTTATTACGCTCTCGATTCAGTGCTCTCTTGCAAATTTTTTGGGTTATTATACACTTTTCCAGTAAAAATTTACAGGTTCCAGTACAAATTAGTACTGACAATTTGTTACTATACACACCTATTGGATTGCTGTTGATTTGTGTGTGTGTTCGCTTGCTCTAAGTTATCCCAGATAGTGCAGAAAATCGGAGAGACGGATCGATTTATCGGCCAACCAGTTGACCAACCGCTAGAAGTTGGTGGTAAATAAGCAGTGTGTGGGCAAGTTGGCAAACCTTCGTCAAGTTGTTCGTCAGGTTGGAGCAAAATCAAAATTTTTTGATTTTTGGGACAGATTGGTCAACTTGTTGCTCTGTGTGTAAACAAGTTGGCAACCTAAAATGCGATGTCATTTTCTTAAAGGCGCATTAACGTTAACATCTGTTTTTCGGTTCGTTCCGCTGGTGAAACTGCGTATAATTTGTGAAAAACGGGGCGGTAGCAATAAAATACATAAAAATGATAAGCATTCCTAGCGTAGCTTAAAAGTTTACCGGTGATGTTGTGTTGTTAACAGTTCAAAAACTCTTACTCAAATGAAATCGGCCAACTGGTTGGCAGCAGTGTTGCCGTTTTAGCCCTTTGGTGGCTAGATTTAGCTACCACATGGTTTTTTTGGCCACATAAATTTAACATTGCCCCTAGCCCTTTTTTTGGTCCTTTGGAGAATTTATTCATACTTGGCATGAAAAAGTTGTATAGGCTTAATTTTATCTCAGTTTTTTTTTTCATTTATGTAAGAGATGAATTTTGAAACTAAGAATGACTGATATATATACATATACGTATTGTATGTTCCTTACGTTTTTATACATACATAATCTAAAAGTGTTAGGGCTGTTGACTTATCTATTAACGATTTAACTATCGTTTAAAATAGACAAGTTTACGGCCCTTAATATGCCTAATTTGTTAAATGGCCCATCAAGTCGATTGACTTGCGGTGTGATTGTACCAGCTGCTGGTGTGACTTCAGAAACGATTAGAAAATTTTATGATTGTACCAGCAAGCTGGTATCGTGAGTGGTGAAATTAGCTAAATTTTCTAAGTAAAAATTATTTTGGCGGAAATTTCTTGCACTATATGATAAAAAAAAAAAAACAATGTTTAATAAAATGGTAGAAAGATTGTGAAATTTCGGCTCTAATCATTTCGATCTTTCCTCGACCTCATTTGTAAAGAAATAAATATTGTACCAGCATGCTGGTAAGTTATATGCTTCGAGCCTGATGCTACAATCATTTGATGGAGCCAGCAAGTTGGTGTCGTATATTTCCCCTTTAATACAAAAATGTCTTTGGTTGGATAAAATATAAGCTTTTTTCCAGAGTTCATTGTTTTTCTATACCATTACTTATTGAAACTGCTTGCATGTATACTTAAATACGTATATGTAGGTAAAAAATTTTAGCTACCATTTTTAGCCACAACGACTTTTTGGCTACCACTAAAAATTATTCGCGGAAACACTGGAAGGAATCGTAGGGTTAATAGAATGAATAAATAATTTGTTAACAGGTTGGGTGGGTAAAGACTGAGGGAGAAAAGCCATCTTCTCTCCCCTCCAGGTGCATTGTTACTGTTGGGTTTCTTTTTCTTTGTGCTCTTTTCATGCTTGCTCCTTTTTATTATTTTTTTGCTGCTTCTTTAACCCTGGACGTGCTTCGTTAGTCGATTCGACTAACAAAAATCGTGTTTCGCTTCGTACCTCTCTCTGAAGTCATTTACCATTTTGTTTATTATATGTAACAGAGAAAATAATATGTATTTAATATTTTGTTTATGTGTTTGAAAAACTATAAAGAACTAAAATTTTTAAAATGTATTTTCGTTTTTAACTCTTTTATGTTTGTTATTTCAATTCAAAGTTGGTGTTAGTGGTTTCGACTAACAAACCCGCAGACAGGGTCAAAAGAGCACTTCCAGGGTTAAAAGTTTTCTAAGCTGGTTTCGTTTCAATCATTTCGTTTTCTTATCTGCATACATATATATTTTTAGTAAGGCTTTCGTTGCATGCGCTGAGGCAAGCCCACGCCCATTTTCCCTGACCTAAGCTGTAGCATAGCAAGGTATGCAGAACCGCCGAGAAAGTCGTTACAAGATGGAATGCGTTAAACACCTGCACAAATTCTAAAGTCATGTGCAGACTGGAAAACGGGACACACACCCGGTTTATACTATCGCTGGCACGAAGAGACCTCAGAACTATGATAGGTGTCCTAACAGGACATAACATCTTGGCAGCGCACGCAAGCAAAATGGGGATTACTGTCAGTGAAGTTTGCAGGAAATGCATGGTGACGGGAACAAGGGAGACCCTAGAACACATCCTATGCCATTGTCCTGCTGTATCAAAAACACGATTGAAATATCTCAGAGCTCCAGAGTTTAATAATCTTGAAAACGTGATAACACTTGGCCTTCAAGCACTGCTGAAGTTCTCAAGAAGCGTTGACATCCTAAATGATGTATACTTCGAATATACATACTTAACTAAACCTCTATCTCCATATGGCATCACTAGAGACTTATTGGTCTATGTGGGACAGTCAGCCAGCCAGAATAACCTAACCTAACCTAGATTATATTCCTGTTCAATATACATACATATAGTCAGCATTCTAATGTATACAAAAAGTCCCAAAAGATTTGTATTAAATCACATAAATTCCTCGATATTAGGTAATGCAAAATAGAAACGAAATGAAAACGGCTGCTTTGCTGATTATTTTTTCGATTATGATAAATTACTTTTTCCCACTGGGAACATTTGAAAGCACATTTACATGTCTGGCTGTAGCTGAGTGCGCAAAGATGCTTGCCATAATTTGTTCATTTCCAGAGGGTCAGGGTTCAAGCTCCATTGCAAGCAACATGCAAATTGAATATTTTTTTGGGGGGTTTTTATATTTATTATTTACTTCACAGATACTTTTTCAAAACGAGCGCTTCATTTTAATATGCGCGTAGTAGAGTTGAATCCTTACCACTTTACTTTACCACAGTACTTTAGTTGACGTTTATAGTAGTTGTGTTTTCGTGTTCTCCAGCAAAAAATATCCAGTAACTTGCCAGTAACCAAATTTCGGAGAGTAAGCCAATATTTACTCCCAATGAGTGAAATATGCAAGAAAGTACGAAAACGCAAAACCAGCAAGAAGTTGCTAGTTTTATGAACAGCTGATTAATTTGTTATTTTCCGATGCAATTTTCTTAGAAATCTAGTGCTTTCCATATTATTATATATTTAAATAGGTTTATTTTGCCAATTGCAACTCTAAAAGCACCACAAACAATTATTTTCTTAATGTGATTTACAATAAGCATTATGCCATCAGCTGTTTTTCTTACTAGCAAATAGTTGCTAGTAAAAATTTATCCAGTAAAAATCTAGTAAAACTTGCAAGTTTAGCTGTCATTTTTGCTCTCTCAATTTCCCCTCTTTTGCTAGTTTCTGCAAGTTTTTGCGTACGAAAACGACATCCAGTAAAAAACCAGTAAAATTAGTACTGGATTTACTGGATAGTGCGTACGCGAACAGGGCTAGTAAGATCAACTACATTTCTGATTGATTTTACTATTTTTTCCCCTCAGTGTACTTTGTAACTTTTTTAATAGGCTTTCAGGAGAATAAGAATCACTTTTTGTATTCTAGGAATTTTCTCATAAATATAGGTGCCCCTAAAAAATATAGTATATGCATACATACATATAAGCCCAAAACTATGTATCTGTGACAATCATTATCCATATAAGATGAAAACTATTGCAGTTTCTTTTTATAAAATTTTTGTTTATAGAAAAAATGGACAGTTCGGGTCAGGTCAGGTTATTTGCACAATGATTTTGGGATATCGTGTGCAAAGCGTGACCCGAATAAAAAAAATGTGTGTGTAACACCGTACACATGATAGAAGTGAAACTTCTTAAAAAAGGTATGAGTACCAGGTACCTACTCACGAAATTGGAAGTGTAAACATAAATATGTTAACGGTTCGGCAAACCATTAGGCGGTGGAGTTACATACATAGGTTTGGTTAGAAATCAAACAATAATTTCATTTCATCTTATTAATTTTCTGATATACATATAATTTATTTATTCATTTTCCGATAACACCACCTTAATGAATTCGCGCTTCTAGCATCCATAGGACCGGGTTGTAATGGAAGTTATTCTATGTTTAACAAATAAATGAAAATGTTTATAATGCAGTCAATAGATCCTTACGAATTCGCCATTACCAAGGCACTAAGTACCGTACGCACTTTTGTTTGCAAAATGCATTTATTTAAGTTGAAAGAAGACAAATTTCTTTGTTCGGCATTTATTCTTACTCGCTTTCTATCTTCCAAGGCGAATTCATATATTCTTATCACGAATTCATATATTCATGTGGTAGCAAGAGTATAAAAACATAAAACTACCTTATAAATGAAAAGCATAAGTATCACATGTATGTGTAGTCCAATACACGAAATCATTTCATCGATCTGGGTAAAAACTAAGTGCATAAACTCTATTTCATTAATTGAAATCATGAAACGGTGTTCATTCATTCAGTTTCTACTCAAACGCATGAAATTATTTCATAAATTGGCCTACGAATAATGGTAGTAAATGACAGAATGAATTAACACAAACACATCCTTTTGACATAATGCAAGCCGAAAACGTTGATTCAAATCAATCCGCCATCAAGTTGGACGTTTTGCCCACAAACATTGCAATTTTGCGAGCAGTCTCATTGTAAAATCTCATTTTTACGAAAATTTCAACTGCTTCTCTAACACTACTTTATATAAGTTGGCCTTGCTATCATCCTCACATAAGTTCATGAGAGTATACCAACGAAGGACGAGTTAATACAAGGAGATAGCGAGAGCACAAAACTACTCTAGAAAATTACACGCACAATGACAAACATGAACAAGTGCATGGTGCAGCGAACAAAGGTGGCGCCGTCAGTGGTACCGCTATTTTGGTTTTGCCGATTTTGACAGTTGTGGTAACTTGTAAATAAACCTTTGTTTACAACTCAGCGAAAGAGAAATTTGAATTATAAGTGAAAAATCCCTTTAAATTGTGTTAATTTGCAATTTGTGGGTGATTTTTGAGTTGAAGACTGCGTAAAAACTAATAAAACGAAGTGCTGTGTGTTAAATTGCGACAGCCATCAAGATACAAGATGCGTAGATGCAAGTGTAGCGCTGGGACGAATCGCTGCATTTTGCTTCTGCTCCAAGCAGCCTCCATTAGCAAGTTAACTAATCAATCTCGCCGAGATGCTGCCGCAGTTTTCTGCAGCAGCCTTAATTGCAAAGCAATGGAGTGCACTAGAATGTTACCTATTCTCTAATAGATTAGGTAAAAATGCAATATTATCGCATTTAGCAAAATTAAAACACGTTTTTCGCTGTAAAGTGAACTGTTTTGGCAGTTTCAACTCGTTCTTCTTTCGCTCTATTCTTTGTTTACTTGTGGTACACAAATGTCAACGCCCAGGACGGCGCAATCTTGTATTCTATCATTCTTGGAACAAGTGTACAACAAACACTAAATTTTTGACAATCAGTACAGTTCGCATTTATATCAACGAGCAGCTTATTAGATCTGTTTTAGTTTGTACTACATATGTACATATATACATGTACAAAAACATATGTACATATAGAAACACATGTACATACATACATACATACAAATATATATATATACAACCATTCAAACATATGCACATACATGAAAACATTGCTCTCCGTAAGTACATACATATGCCCATCAGTACATCAACGAAGCCCGTTTGCTTCATCATAAATATATCCATACAAACATATGTACATATGTACGAATGGATGTAGTTACTATGAGCTACGCGCAATGAGTTCGTTCAAACACACATATATACATAGGTAGGTACTCGTACCCGTCATGCGTCGCTTTATTTCTTTATTTATTCCCCTTCCCTATACTACCTGTATCTTCCTTCTCACTCATGTAACGTTTTCAGTTTTAAAAATTTCACTCTCCATTTTTGCGATACCGCCGCCTAAGTAGTTTCACTTCAAAAATTTACACACATGTGTAATCAAAAGATTAATTTTTAATTTAAAAAATTTTAAATTTCCGAGCACTAATTGATTATCATATTCGGTTTAAAATATACACTATTTTGTGAATTTCGAGGTGGGTTTTGAGCAAAAAAACCGTGGATGACGTACCCGGAGTTAGACAGATGGGGGTTATTTTTCCCAAGCGCGGCCGAAGGCCGCCAACGCGGAATGGTGCTCTGTACGAAAATACTGCGGATGGCGTAACCCGAGTTTAATTTTTCTTTGTCAAAATGCTAATTTCACCCCATTTCTCTCTCCAATTGCTCCTTCCAATTGGTATTATTTTAGGAGCCACACTCCCTTCCCCTCCGCCCCCAAGGTCCAAATCATTATACAAATAACATACCATTTCCCACGCACGACATTAAATCCTCTGATGTATTGTTTGATTGCTATCAATGTGGCAATGTAGCTCATAATTTTTACAATTTACGAAACTTCAAAAAAGTGTCTGGGTTTCAAATGTACACACAAATTTAGAATAAAAAAATAGTAGATATTTTCGGCACTGAAAGAATGTATATTATAAATTGATGTAATATTCGTATATACTGAAATTAAACACGAAATTAAAAAAAAACACACGGCGCTCATGTTGTGCTTTTAACTAGTTAAAATTAACAAATGTTTAAATAAAAAATTGGGCATTATTCTCTGAAGTCTTCTGAAGAGAAGCAGAGTTTTCAGATTGAAAAATTTTGATTTCCATGGATTCTATGCCATTTCTACGAAAAGTCTTTTTTTCCCCATCCAAAATACATGGGAAACTTTGAGCGCTTTGAGCGACCTCTAAATATGTTTTGATTTTAAAATAAAAAAACAGGGGTATATATTTTTTCGGTATAGAACAATCCTAGGGGGTGAGAGCATTAAATTTCCGACTTTACTTTTTTTGGACCACCCTACTGTGCACACTTCGATTCGTTTACGAAATTGCGGAAGAAAATCGGTAAAGCAGTGAAAATAATGCTGCTATCTTAAGATGAAATTTATTGTGCACACTTCGATTATTTTAGGAAATTTCGGAAGAAAATCAATAATGTAGTGATAATAATGTCACAATCGACATTGAAAACTATAATAAAATTCTGACGTACCAAAAACAAATGTTTTTGGGATTTTGTGGTATAAACGCGTTTATTGATAAAAACCGAAATTAAAAAAAATAAGAATAAGCAAAAAAGGTAAGTTTAAGATTGCGATTAATGCTGCTATTTCTGCAAATTTGTTTTTAAAAAGATGTCAAGTAATATATATAAAATAAAGAAAATTATATTATTAACCTTTTTGGAAGAAGGGTTGAACAACTACAAAATTTCTACAGACATGCTTCGTCTAACATGATATTAAACACAGTTTCTTCAAACAACATTTTGCACTTCTCCTCCGAAGAAACACAATTCGAAGCACAAACGATCGAGAAGAAAGTCATACATTTCTACTTGGATTCCAAGCACTTTTTTCTTCCACTTCTGCACGATGTCGCAAACTAGTAATAATATATTAAAAGTTAAGAATATGGCTTATTATAAAAATAAAAATATTTATAAAATTTCTTTTATTGATAAGACTGTGGAAAATATGCCTTCTTTCTACAACCTTCAAAGTAGCGCTTGGACTCACTCTTATACACCGTAAGATAACACCATTAACTAAAGAAATTACAGTATATAGTGTGTATTTATAAGCACTTCAATTATACAGAAATGAATAACAAGCTAGATGAAGTATTAAAAGAGAACAACCGACTGCGAAAGGAGAATCAACGTGTTATGACTTTCATGACAGAAGAGTTCGTAGGTCTATGACTTAAAGTAGAAATTTCCCTGCAGGAAAATAAAAAACAGAGAACAACGCTATTACCACAACTACCATTGACCACAGTATACAGTAATCCAGATAGCCAAAACAAAAAATGTAAATATGCTTATTTGACATTTTGTTTGAATGTATTGGTTGATATTTTTTCACAGTTGTCGTTTTCGTTAACCCAAATGAAATCAAATTTAAATATTTTCTTATAGTGAAAAACATTTTCAAGTCACATAAAATAAAATAACGGGAAAAACAAAATTCCAACCAAATCAAGCGTGAAGCGTAAGCGATTATGACCGGATGCAGTTCCTACATAAGTGGTGGGCTGACTTTGTAAAATGGTCCCATCGATTAGGCGGTAAAACAAGTATTACTTAGCTTAAGGTAGAAGTATCTAATTTTAAATATTTTTTTGTAAATATTTTAAGCTTAAACCATTTTGTCATTTGAGGAGATTTTATCAAAAAAAATCTTTAAGAAACTATTTTTATTCATAAAAAACTCCATTTTTGGAGGTATTTTCAAATCGGTCCAGCTCATTTAGATCTTAATATTTTTCCGAAATATTTTGGTGGACGTCTTAGAATATAATAGATTTTATAATTCCAGTGGAAAAATAGTACGATTTTTTTTTGTATGGGGAGTGATGCAGTCTAATGTACATACAGGGTGTCCCAGAAGAAACGTGCCAAACTTTAGGGGAAGGTAGGTGGGGGGGTGAGCTCTTTTCTTCAAACAACTCATGTATATCCTATTTCACGTGAACCCATCCTTCACACAAAATATTGATAAATATAGCCCTTGTTATAGACTCTAGTCTGAATTCCGGTAAGTAACACAAAATAATGTCAGGAGCAGGTAATAATGTACATTTGTACTATTTAGCATGTCATTTGACGGTAACAAGAGCAAATTCAATTTAAATCTATTAAATACATTCTAGCGTGTCTCAGTCCTTTACCCACAAAAGCGGCTATAACTTTTTTTTTCTATTCGAAACAGTAAGTGTGGCACCTTTCTGAAATCTTTATTAAATGAGCAATTTTTTTATGTAATGTAAAGTTATAGCTCAGTAGTCAAAGTTGGGGAACAAAATATCAAAAGTTAAAAATCCAGAAATAGTCCTTATTTTATGATGGTTCCTTAATATATTTTAACTACAGTGCATTTGAGTATGGAGAGGCAACTATCTGGAAGGATCTTACATAAACAATTTACTAAGTATTGCCCGGTTTGTAGTTGCAGTTATAGAAAACACATGAAAAGGCACGATTTTTTTTTTAATTCGAAAAAATTTAAATATTTCAAAAACGGTGACACTTTTACCTGAAATTTTTTTTTATCAGTGAGCTTACCCCCCCACCTACCTTCCCCTAAAGTTTGGCAGGTTACTTCTGGCATACCCTGTATATACATTAATACATACATACGTATATGTAAAATATCAAAAAGCTAAAAATCCAGAAATAGTCCTAATTTTATGATGGTTCCTGAATATATTTTAACTACATTGCATTTGAGTATGGAGAGGCAACTATCTGGAAGTATTTTACATAAAAAATTTACTAAGTATTGCCCGGTTTGTAATTGCAGTTAAAGAAAACACATGAAAGAGCACGATTTTTTTTAAATTCGAAAAAATGTAAATATTTCAAAAACGGTGACACTTTTACCTGAAAATTATTTGTTTATCAGTGAGCTTAAGACAGTGTCCTTAAGACAGCCCCAGTAGAAAAAATCTAATGGATTCAGGTCTGGCGATCGAGCGGGCCACGTGATTGGCCCGTATCGTCCAATCCATCGGCGAGGATAAGTTTCGTCTAAATGAGTTCTTACTTCACGCCCGTAGTGAGAAGGGCACCCGTCATTTTGCAGACATAGTCTTCGCCGCAGGTTTAAGGGTACATCTTCCAAAAGAGTTGGAAGCCGTTCCTGAAGGAACTCTAAATAACTGTGAGAGTTGAGCGTTGGCGGAAGTTCCACAGGTCCCAATATCTGACAATTAAAAATACCGCACCATAAATTTATTTTGTACCGGTACTGCGAACGATCTTCTCTAATTTCGTGAGGATTGTCTATCTGCCAACTGTGAAGGTTATGTATGTAAATTAAAATAACCATCACGTTTGCATAATGATTCATCGCTCCAAATTATTTTATTAAAAAAGTTGGGGTCTGATGCATGCATTCGCAACATTTCACGGCAAAATCTAACCCTCGACAGGTAATCTCTTTCCTGTAGAGCCTGAACACGTTAAATGTGGTAGGGATGAAATCGATGGTCTTTTAAAGCTTTGTGAACTGTAGTTTTTGGTATTCCCGTCCGTCTTTCCATCATTCTCACTGAAGTCGATGGACCTAGTTCCACTTCCTCTAACACAGCTTCAACATCTACCGTTGCAGGACGTCCTGTTTCGCCGCCACGCCTTCCAGGTATGCGACCTTAAAAAAGTGAAAAATTATAGTTAACAAGCAAGCAAACAAGAAAGGTGTAAAAATCACTTACCTTCATATATTTCTCTATGGGTCCGGGCGAATACTTCACGACCCGGATGTGGACGATTAGGGTATCGCTCTGCATAGAGTCTTTGAGCAGCTCTGGCATTACAGCAAGCTTCACCGTAAATTAGGTGAATATCCTCATATTCATGTGACGTATGTATACTGCTTGTTCTCTATCTTAGTATTAAAAACTCAATGTTCGAAGGGTCCAATTTCACATAATCCACTTTCACTAATTCCGGTAAGTAACATAAAATAATGTCAGAAGCAAGTAATTATGTACCTTTGTACTATTTAGCATGTCATTTGACGGTAACAAGAGCAAATTCAATTTAAATCTATTAAATACATTCTAGCGTGTCTCAGTCCTTACACACAAAAGCGGCTATAACTTTTTTTTCTATCCAAAACAGTAAGTGTGGCACCATTCTGAAATCTTTATTAAATGAGCAATTTTTTTATTTAATGTAAAGTTATAGCTCAGTACATTTTTTTTTCACCCGAGATAGTGAAATTTGGGGAATATCAAAAAGTTAAAAATCCAGAAATAGTCCTAAGTTTATGATGGTTCCTTAATATATTTTAACTACATTGCATTTGAGTATGGAGAGGCAACTATCTAGAAGTAACGGGTGATTTTTTAAGAGCTTGATACCTTTTTTTTTAAAAAAAACGCATAAAATTTGCAAAATCTCATCGGTTCTTTATTTGAAACGTTAGATTGGTCCATGACATTTACTTTTTGAAGATAATTTCATTTAAATGTTGACCGCGGCTGCGTCTTAGGTGGTCCATTCGGAAAGTCCAATTTTGGGCAACTTTTTCGAGCATTTCGGCCGGAATAGCCCGAATTTCTTCGGAAATGTTGTCTTCCAAAGCTGGAATAGTTGCTGGCTTATTTCTGTAGACTTTAGACTTGACGTAGCCCCACAAAAAATAGTCTAAAGGCGTCAAATCGCATGATCTTGGTGGCCAACTTACCGGTCCATTTCTTGAGATGAATTGTTCTCCGAAGTTTTCCCTCAAAATGGCCATAGAATCGCGAGCTGTGTGGCATGTAGCGCCATCTTGTTGAAACCACATGTCAACCAAGTTCAGTTCTTCCATTTTTGGCAACAAAAAGTTTGTTAGCATCGAACGATAGCGATCGCCATTCACCGTAACGTTGCGTCCAACAGCATCTTTGAAAAAATACGGTCCAATGATTCCACCAGCGTACAAACCACACCAAACAGTGCATTTTTCGGGATGCATGGGCAGTTCTTGAACGGCTTCTGGTTGCTCTTCACTCCAAATGCGGCAATTTTGCTTATTTACGAAGCCATTCAACCAGAAATGAGCCTCATCGCTGAACAAAATTTGTCGATAAAAAGCGGATTTTCTGCCAACTTTTCTAGGGCCCATTCACTGAAAATTCGACGTTGTGGCAGATCGTTCGGCTTCAGTTCTTGCACGAGCTGTATTTTATACGGTTTTACACCAAGATCTTTGCGTAAAATCTTCCATGTGGTCGAATAACACAAACCCAATTGCTGCGAACGGCGACGAATCGACATTTCACGGTCTTCAGCAACACTCTCAGAAACAGACGCAATATTCTCTTCTGTACGCACTGTACGCATTCGTGTGGTTGGTTTAATGTCCAATAAAGTAAACTGAGTGCGAAACTTGGTCACAATCGCATTAATTGTTTGCTCACTTGGTCGATTATGTAGACCATAAATCGGACGTAAAGCG
>NW_023458556.1:110979796-110982058 GCF_013731165.1 Rhagoletis pomonella | reverse complement strand
ATTGATAGCGATAAAGCATATGATACTTTCAAAGAAATATGTTTTTTAAAGCGGAAATGCATAAGAAAGAAAAAAGATGTACACTTAAAAAGCATTTTTACTTTTTCTTTAAAAAAATACTATATGTATTTGAAGTACTATACTATATTTTTTCTGATCTTTTTGAAAGAGTACTATAAATTTCTTAGAAATTGTTGGCAGCCCTAGGCAACCCGAAACTACATCGATTTTTCATCTCGCCTGAAGTTTTAAAAAAATTGATTTGGCACCTTTTCACCCTTAGGTGACGATATACATATGGATGTTCGTATTGTAGATTGGCAATAATTTGGGTATACGTTTGCAAGTACTTTATTCGCCACTCGACTCACACACCTGCTCTCTGAGAGCACTCTTCAACAATCCGACATAAGCGAGCAGTATAACCACATTTCCCGATCAATAAGTACCGCTGCCGAAGAAGTAGTTGGATTTCAGCGAGCCCGAAAGAACAACTGGTACGATGAGGAATGTCAAGAAGGCGCAGAGAAAAAAGACGCCGCCTATAGGGCTACGCTGCGATCAGGCGCAACGCGAGCCATGTTGGGCGGTTATAGGGAACAGAAGAAGGAGGCGAGACGTATTTGCCGCACTAAGAAGAGGGAGGCGGAAATATGTGAGTGCAAAGAGCTTGAAATGCTAGCCGACAGGAAAAACACCCGAAAATGTTACCACAGGATTAGGCGACTTACGGAAGGTTTCAAGACCAGGGCGAATTGCTGTAAGAACAACAATGGCGACCTAGTGACCGATGTCTAGAATGTACTTAAATTATGAAGGGAACACTTTTTTACCCTACTGAATGGTAGCAGCGCTGAAATTAGTGGAGAAGACGAACCCGATCCCCCAGTCGATGACGATGGAGTCGATGTTCCACCACCTGACTATGACGAGGTACGAATAGCGATAGCGCGCTTGAAAAACAACAAAGCTGCTGGAGTTGCATCAACTCTTATGCAGAATATGGTCAGATGAACGCATGCCCGATGACTAGAATTTAAGTGTGCTCTGCCCAGTCCAAAAGAAAGGCGATACCGCCATTCGCGCCAACAACCACGGGATAAGTTCTTATCGAGTGTATTGTGCGAAAGACTGAAGCCCACCGTCAACGCACTGATTGGACCTTATCAGTGTGACTTAAGGCCTAACAAATCCACCATAGACCAGGAATAGACAATATGCCAAATCTTGGAAAAGACCCGTGAGAATACGATCGACGTGCACCATCTATTTGTCGATTTCAAAGCCGCTTTTGACAGCATGAAGAGAAGTTGTCTTTATGCCGCGATGTCTCAATTTGGTAACTCCGCGAAATTAATATGGCTGCGTAAAATGACATTGAGCAATACCACCAGCTCCCTCAGAATAGGGAAGGACCTCTCCGAGCTGTTTGGTACCAAACGAGATTTCAGGCAAGGTGACTCCCTCTCGCGTGATTTCTTTAAATTGATGTTGGAGAAGATAATAAGAGCCGCAGAACTGAACCGCTCAGGCACAATACTTTACAAGAGCGTACAATTGCTGGCGTATGCCGACGACATCGATAATATCGGTAAAAACAAGGACTACGTCTGTTCTGCCTTCTCTTGATTGGATAGAGAAGCAAAGCGAATAGGTCTGTTGGTGAACGAGGACACAAACAGTCAGAGCATAAGCGTCTTGGCACACACATTACTGTTGACAGTAACAAGTTTGAAAATGTAGACGACTTCGTTTATTTGGGAACCAGCATTAACACCAATAATAATGTCAGCCTTGAAATCCAACGGAGAATCACTCTTGCCAACAAGTGCTACTTTGGACTGAGTAGGCAATTGAGAAGTAAAGTCCTCTCTCGTCGTACAAAGATCACACTCTATAAGTCACTCATCATGCCTGTGCTGGTGTACGACGCGGAAGCATGGACAATGAAAGCATCTGATGAGGCGGCTCTTGGAGTTTTCCGGAGAAAGATTCTGTGAAAGATTTGCTGGCATTTAAGCTTTGATGATGTCGAATTTATCAGACAATTTAACAATGAGCTGTATGAGCTTTACAGACATAGTGCAGCGAATTAAAATTCAGCGGCTCCGCTGGATTGGCCATGTCGTTCGAATGGACAGAAACGCTCCTGCTCTGAAAGTATTCAACGCGGGCCGCGATGATGTTAACAGAGTAAGAGGAAGGCCCCCTCTGTGTTGGAAAGATCAAGTGGAGAAGGACTTGGCTTCACTTGGCATTTCC
>NW_023458556.1:110927098-110979696 GCF_013731165.1 Rhagoletis pomonella | reverse complement strand
GCATGCGTACCAAAACGCAAGCCGCGAATATTAGGTTAGCCTGTAAACGTTAGCGGGCAATACTAAAGGTAGGGTCAAATAGTAGCTCTGTTATTGAGTGAAAATCTCTCAAGAGGGCCACCCAAAATTGGATGGTCAAGATTTTTTCGAACAAATCACTTTATTCGGTTTACAACCATAAAAAAATATATTTTGAACAAGTTATGCAAAATTCTAATTTTTACATGAGGTTTTGTTATTAACTTTTTCTTTATGAATTCAGTAATTATATATTATCCACTGATTCATAGCATGCATCTTGCTGATTTTTTCCACGATAATAGTTAATTAGACACGCTTTAGCTTGATTGTTTAAATTTTTCAAATAATCATTATTTTGTATAAAATTTTTAATAAAAAAAAAGTTTATAAACAAATGGAAATATTTATTACTTCTCGATCAGATTTTTTAATCGTTTACATTGAATATCAATCCTTAATCTATAATACATTATTTAAAAGAAAAAAAAACGGAAACTTGCACGGAGTAGCGAGTTATTAATTTTTTTCGCTCGTGCCACGGGTGCTTTTGCTTTTATGCCGCGTGCCGCGCGGACTCGCAGCGAGCGTCGTGCAACCAGAGAACGCAAAAAAATAAAATTTATTTATAAACATAAGCATAGATTATTTAGTCCAATATTTTTTTAAGTTGTATACATAAATATGTACATACATAAAAAAAAATTTAAAATCAAGCTATTATCGTGGAAAAAATTAGCAACATACATACTATGAATCAGTGGATAATAAATAATTACTGAATTCATCAAAAAAAAATGTAATAACAATAACTCTTGTAAAAATTCGAATTTCGCAAAATTGTTCAAAATATATATTTTTTATGGTTGTAAACCAAATAAAGTGATTTTTTCGAAAAAATCTTGACCATCCAATTTTGGGTGGCCCACTAGAGAGATTTTCACTCTATTGGAGAAAAGAAATAAAGAAAAAAGGGTTGATTCAAAATATAAAAATAAATTTTTAGAAAACACTAAAATATTAAACGTATCTCAGCCCAGAAATTTAAAACGCTATCTTCGAATCTAGTCTATAGAAAATATATATATGTATATATATTAGAGTGGTTCAATAAACACTCTTTTTGGAAATTCATAAACGCCACCTCAAAATAATGTTATTTGTGAGAAAGGAGACATGATTTTTTTTATTTTGAAAAAAAAAATTTTGGAGGTCGCTGATGTTTTCAATTTTTTTTTTCGTGACATTTTGAAGTGCAGCTAAAAAAATGTTGTTTTTACATGTAATTACTGAGGTATTATTGGTGAAATGCCGAGCGTAAGTGAAAAAGAAAAGTTTTTACAATTATATTTCGAAGCAGCCTTAACTGATATACTTTTTCTTGAAGTATTCGAGAACAATAAGATATCATGTGTTTCGCGACTTTGAGTTTGCAATGATTTCCAGCTCAAATATTATGGCAATGTCGCAGGAGATTCCATACAAAAGTACTCAACTGTGTCGCAAGGTGGCAAATTTTGCAACAACTTTACGGCTTTTCATGAATCCCACTAATACACTTTTAAAATTCAAAACTCAAACACACACACATTCTCATTTTCTATATCAAACAACAAAAGTCCTGAACAACTAGATCTTTTTATTTTTAATTTTACGTGATTTTAAAATGCGTGCAAATGCCAGAAATAAAATCATAACCGATGAATTTGATGAAATCTGATGCAAAAAAATGTGCCGTACTGCGTTTCTCTCATATTTTTTCATATTCCCTGTCAGCATTTTGTTTATTATTTTCTTGATTGTCATCTGGCTGTCATTGCTGAAATTTCAAAAAAATACTTGCTTGACGTCCAACATTATCATGTTGGCTAAACAATTGGAACATATAAACCTTGCCTTGTTCTAATTTGTGAACTTGCCAAAAAAACAATTTCGCGTCCTGCGGTCAAAGAAAGAAAGGCATACAAAAGGTGACGAAGTGTCCTTATATTTATCCAGCCCAGTATCCTCCCTAAATTCGAACCCATTAGAAGAATGGCAGGAGCTGAAAACTGTGTTTCCTTTGTTGTATAAACAAGCACGATCATATTTACATATAGTGGCATTATCTGTTCCTTGCGAACGATTGTTTTCGAAAGCAGGAGCAAGAATAACCACGTCAAGAAATCGGTTGACTGGCAAACATTTAAAAAACTTGGGAAGTTGGGGGAAATTCTTGGGAAGTACAACAAAAGAAGACTTTTTTCGCTGGAATATTTTATTAATAAATGTTTTCTTAAATAAGATTTACTTGTAACTGTATATGTATCTGTGTAAATACTATTCATCATTAAACATATAGTTCTGCTATGTTACGGAGTTTTATTTATTTTCAGTTCCTACATTAGGAGTTTAGGATTTCCAGAGGATGATTAACTTGTGATTTAAAAAGAATAAATTTAACTTAATACGGAATACACAATGAGTACCGATACGAGTAGGTATCGATACTTTAGGTCCGATATTTTCCAGGCATCGATACTTTATTTCGATACTACTTCCAAGTAAAAGTGTCGATACCTGCATGGTATCGTTTCATCCCTATGTATATTATTTAATCATATTTTAAATTCATTTTGTAATCTACTATGTATGCATTCTTATAGTACAACATACAATTTATAAACCAACGATAAATAGCAGTTGATCTTAAGTTTTGCGCAAGTAAACCATTGTAAAACTCTTATAAACCTTTTTTTGTTATCCATGTGCACTAGGGTGGTACAGTAAAGTTGGAATTGTAATGCTCTCACCCCCAAGGATTGTTCTATATCGAAAAAACGTACACACCTATTTTTTTATTTTGAAATCAGTATCTAGTAAAGTTGGAATTGTAATGCTCTCACCCCCAAGGATTGTTCTATATCGAAAAAAAGTACACACCTATTTTTTTTATTTTGAAATCAAAAAATATTTAGAAGTCGCTCAAAGCGCTCAAAGTTTTTCATGTATTTTTATATGGAAAAAACACCTTTTCGTAGAAATGGTATTGAATTCTTGAAAATCAATATTTTTCGATTGGAAAACTCTGGTTTCTTCAGGAGACTTTCAGTAATAATATGCAGTTATTTATTTAACCATATTTTAATACTAACGATTTTTATTGGTCGCCCTTTTCCATTTTTCGGGGTTTTTGTGGGTTTTTGGCGGACCTATAAATCATATGTGCGATGAAAAAATGGTTAAGTAAATAATTGTGTATTATTACTGGGAATCTTCTGCAGATAAACTGAGATTTCCGATAGAAAAATATTGATTTTTAAGAATTCTATACCAGTTCTACGAAAAGTTGTTTTTCCCCATATAAAATTCATGGAAAACTTTGGGCGCTTTGAGCGACCTCTAAATATTTTCTGAGGGGGTGAGAGCATTAAAAATTTCGACTTTCCAAAATGACCCAGTAGAAATCTTAAGCATACAACATCGCTGTTGGTGGCATGAGCTTGCTGCTGTGTATACATGCCAGTCAGGGATGAAAAAGTAGGTACAATTGTACCTTTTTCCGACGTTTGATGACTTAAAGGTACATTAGGTACAGTCAGTAGATTTTAGGTACAATTATTATTATTGACCCATATTCGCGTTTTGATTTCTGGAAATATATTTAAAATGCTGTCGAAGTTACTTACGGCAATTTGATTATTTTCTCTAGTCTTGTTGCACCTATTAAAAGGAATCGGATAATTTAGCACTTTTCGTGTTGTTGCTGGATAAAGAAGTATACTTCGCTAAGTGTGTTTTTTGTCTTTTTCGCCAATATTTTTCAGTAGTCAAAATTAGACAAAAAAAACGCTTCTCCGATTCCCATTAGACTATAGTCTATAGATATAGGCTCAGTTAAAAAAAAAAACTAATCATGTTTAAAGTACATCCATCCTTTTTATTCATGTTTTAAATAAAATTTATAAAAAAACTACAAATGAATAATGTAACTTTTTTTAGGTACAATCTGTCTCATTTAGGTACATTTATTTTATGATATTAGGTACAATCTGAAATTTCAATTTTTCATCCTTGATGCCAGTATAAATGAACCTTCATTTCCATTTAACACGCATGGTTTCTCAGAGCGTATGCGTACCTTAATCATACACTTGTACTACTGCTGTATGCATATGGCTGTATTAATGTTTCAAACATACAAAAATGCATTAATGGAACAGTATTAAAGCATTCTTACAAGATCCCCATATGTAAATGCTACTTTTCTGATACATTTTAATATACGGGGACATACAAACAAGTAGTACTTACATATGCAAATGCATATCTTGTAAAAGCCCATTTGTGCTGAAAATAGTATCGCACAACACGTCCGTTCACTAAAATGTTTGTACAAGACTGAAAATATTACAAAAATTCCACTTAAAATTTTACAAGAAATGTACTTAAAACCATGATAAAAATATAGTAAGGTAGAACCGCTGAGAGTCACTTTAAAAATTCTTGACGTTTCCCCACATTTTCATTTTTAATCTCAAGCAACAACAATTTCGAACAATTTCAATTTTTTATTTTCACTTTTATATGATTTTAAAACGTTGGCAAACTTCAAAAAAAAATTATGGCCGACAAATTGAGAGAACGGTTCTACCTTGCTATGTTTTTATCATGCTTAAAACAACGACAACGTACATTCGCTTGCAATTCGCTAGAATTTGAATTTAATCGTGGAAATTCATGACTACGCATGAATTGTTCACACTAATTCACTCATATAGCAAGCATCCTTCAAGAATGCATACAACCGATTTCTACTGGGGAATTGGATACACCAACACACTTTTGGCTCACGCTTGTTTGGGGTAGTGCCCACCTCTGCTCTACATCAATGGTCGGCAAAGCTGACTCACGTGAGCAGTACGCTCATCACACGCATTCTTAAGGCCCGTCCACATAGAACTTTGGCGTTGCGTTGGCGTTGGCGTCGCTTCAACAGCTGACTATGTCCACATAGCCAAAATTCGACAACGCTCACGCCAACACGAAGCAAAAAGATGGCCAACTCTCAACTTTTCGCGTGTGTCACTCGTCAGCTGTTGCATATAAATAAAATTATGTGAAATACTTTTCCTTTTTAATCAAGTGCGGGCAAGAAATATCGGTTTTAATGCAATTATTGATATGAAATATTAATTTATCTGTCATTAGTATGTTAATTTAGTGGCCCTAGCATTCGCTGCCAAGCGTTCATTGTAGCAAGCATACTTTTAACGTGCGTTCTGTCAAACCAACGCCAACGCCAAAGCCAACGCGAAAGTTCTATGTGGACCGGCCTTTACGCTCTTCAAATAGTCGTTGTTCAGACCATTGTATAGGCTTACAAGTATGGAAAGCGCCATTTTGTTTGTTTACATTTGAAAACAGCTGAGATCACCTGATTTTCAATTCTCTCATTCTCCACACAGAGTTACATTCAAGTTTCAGAAAAAACTTTAAAATGTAAATTGAGAAATATTTTAGAAAAATGTGTTTTTATTCATTTGAATTCAATAAAAAAGAAATTAAAAATGCATGCCAAGTCTTGCATTTCCAATAAGAACGATAAATGTGTATTAAATATTATGTTACCAGGCTAGTCTGATCTATGTTTTTAGTGCGAATAAAACTACATTATTCCACTTTCTGGCCCAACGTTTCGCTAAAACATTTTTAGCATCTTCAGGGGCAATCCAGCTTTATTAAATCTGCCACAAACCAAAAATACAAAGGCACATTGTAATTAAAAATTAATGAATATAGCATACAAACATACATATACATATATGGAATTAAAAATTATAAACAACAATTTGAGGACAAAAAACTCACAATGTTTAAGAACTTTGATTAACACCTAAATACAGCGCATCTGTACCATCTTTTGTGGTAGCTTTGTCAATACTAAAATAATAAACATTTTTATTTGTAATCATAAACAAGAAATGTAAGCGGCCGCAATGTTGTCCGTATCTTCTTTTCTGTTCATTGTCTTTTTCCTTCTTTGCATTATCCTAAGGCTTTCTAGTGTATATCGGGTTGACTCCCTTCTTTCTTTGTCGATAATCTTTGTGTTTGCGAAATCAGCTGTATGTCCACTTGTTATGATGTGTTGTAATAATGCTGTACTGCTTTTTTGTTTTCTTATATCTGCTTCATGTTCGCCTATTCTAACACCTAAAGGCCGCTTAGTTGTCCAAATATACACTTTTTCGCATTCCTCAATTTCATTTCCCTTACATTTAATTTCATACACTAAAAAAAAAAAAAAAAAAAATAAATAAATAAAAATATATGATTTACAATAACTTTTAACAAAGGAAATACGAAATAAGGTGATTTTTGCGGAAGTGGGTATTAGTGAATTTCAGTGCATTTAAAGTTTCTGAGGTTTCGCTTACTTTTAGATCAGAATTGTCAAAATTGAGAAATTCAAAGTAGCAATACAATAATCATCGAAAAGAAGATTGCGCCCTGCTGTGATGATGAGTAAATTTACCACAATGAGGAAGAATATAACAATTAAGTGAAAAAATTTAATTTTTACAAATTTAGTGAGCAGTAACGCGTTTCAAGAACGATATTTCAGACAAATCGTTAATGAACAACTATTTTTCCTTCCCGTCTGCTTTGGTTTTGGCAAAAAGTCATTTCAACCATTAAATAATATTATTTGCAAGAACCATTCACTAAAATTGTAACTAACTTTTTATTATTTATTAATTCCTTTTTGATATTCAGCAGTAACAAGATGGAAAAAAAATTATAAACCAAAATTAGTAATATTTTTATGAATGTAGTTATAAAAGTTCACAGAGGAAACGCCGGAAAACAATGTATTGGCAACAACATAAAATGTATGGCAATTTAGATGTCAACAGAATAATAACTACGATAAATAAGCATGAGAGAAGTGTGCGAAAAACGGTCAACAAATTTCTTATAAAATATTTTGATTTTTGCTGGGTGTAAATGAAAACTCAATGAGTATTAAGGAAAAGAAAAATTTAAAATAATAAACAGAAAAAAGATGGGTGCACCAAAACTTGAGTTAAATGTTTTTCCCAAATTCTTAAAAAGTAAACAAATCGATTTTTTTAATGTTACTTTACATCTATTTTCTTTTTTGTGAATAAGGCCATAAGCATGTACCCTTTTTATAAATACATCTTATAGCAATATGAACTTTTTGGCTGGCGAAATATGTAATTTTTCAACTTAATAAAAAAGCGTATTCAACCACATTACTTTTTTTTTAATATTGAATGGCGCAACACAACAACTCTTTTTGTTGCACGAAACCCTTGAACACGTGCCTGTCATCTATTTCTTCTGTTTCGACATTTCGGTATTTTGCATTTCTTTCATTTTGACGTCATTCGCATTGTCAGATTTTTGAAATTCGTTTTGGTTCGACATTCTGCTATTTCATAATTCTTTCATTGTCATGTCATCCATCTTCCATTTCTTACCTTCCATTGCCGTTCGCATCGTCGAAGGTGCATGTCAAACACTGCCGCCATCATGCTTTTCAGTTTGGCAGGCACGTCCGCTGTTAGAAAGAGAATAGACAAAAAGGGGCATAGGATTCCATACTTGTAAGTATATACGAAGGTTCAGACAGCAACGAAGCAACATAGGCGGAGCTATGTTGGTTATTTTCTTAGGCGACAGTGGTTGCTTACATATGTATGTACGATTAAAAATTACCTTTAAAAAATACTTTATGATTCCAAATGCTTTTGGTGAAATGCAATGCCTCTTGTGTCACTTCACCATTAAAGGAGAGCGGGGATATAATGCCAAAAGACATTATAATAATTTCCATAAAAATTTTGACAAATTTCAAGGTGTAGAAAGGGATGATCTTTTCATAGAAAAAAAATGGGTTTGTTCAAAAGTTGAATGAATGGATTTGTCAGGTACAAGAGCAAAACAAGAGTTTAGAAGTAGATAAAGATAATAGAAGTGCGCAAAATGCTTTAAAAATGACGTTATCCAACTTAATTAGTTTGAATATTGTGAAAAAGGGAGGATCTTTTTCAGATGGCATATTTATGAAAGAAACTTTTTTGCAAGTTTTACAAAAACTTAATAGCCAATTGGGCATAGTTATTGAACGTATCCCTTTGTCTCCTAGAACCATAGCTCGCCGAATAGATTTAATTGGTGCATCTATAGGCTCTGTTATTAAAAAGAAAATTAATAAATGCAAATTTTTCTCAATATGTTTGGATGAAAGCACGGATATAAATGACCTGTGTCAATTGGTATTTTGTGTTCGAATCGTGGATTCTAAATACGGTGTTTTTGAGTCCATGTTTTCATTAGAAGCCTTTTATGGAAACGTGACTGGTGAGTTGATATTTGATGTAAGCCGTGATGTAAGCGTCGTACAAAAAAAATGTTGGGAAGAATAAAATTCTCTACAACTTTGGATTTTCAATATGCTATGTATTTTCAACAGAAATTGCCAAAAAATTGCGAAAACCGTGACAATGTAAAATGTTTTCGCAGTTTTTGCTAATTTTTTACAATAAAAAATGCTATTTTTAAAAAACCCTCTGTATAACAAATGTGGGGAATTCCATTCTCTACATATTTGTATTGAACCATTTTTTATGAAAAATGCAAAATAAGCTTGCAAATCGCAAAAAACCCAAAAAAATTAAATCCAATATGGCGGAATGTTGCCAAATGAAATTTAGGGGCGAGACGGTGGATCCATAATCTACGTGTTAAATAGAAGTAAACTGCATCAAAAAATCGCTGTCAAAATTTTTTTTAAATTTTCCTACCAAATTTATCAAATTTTACTGGGCTAGAATGAAATAAAAATAAGAAAATAGGTGTTGCATATTAAAGGAAAAACTGTCAAGAGTAACTATCATTTTATGATATCAAGTAATTTTTATTATATAAAAATTAAGGAGGACTGTTAATTTCTTTCTGATGCATGCTGGACCTAATCAGATCTTAACCGAATTCCTATGGCCCATCTTTCCGATAAAAAATTAAGTAAAGTATAAAAAAAAATGGTAGAAACAACGACTGATTACATTTACTCCATACGCTTCGCTTTTACACCACTGTGGCGCAAATTGCTCTGCGCTCACCAACCCAATCTCACTTTTATTTTTGCCGACCACTGCTACGACTAGTGCTCAAACCGCCTCCCGACGAAATACTTGACGGTAGTACCGGGGGGAATCGGTACTGTGACGGTAGGAGGTTTAGTTCGGGTTAAAGTCCCACACTGACGGGGTTAGGCTTTCGATGCTTCCTCCTCAAAAAAAAAAAACACATCCAGTATATCATTAATATTTTGATTTCCACTCATTTTACTTTTGTTTGTGCTAAACCAATTCAACAAATGGCGGCTTTTGACACTTGTTCGTCTTCTTCTTCTGCTAGCTAATTTCTGCTAGTAGAAATTGTACTAGCAAGAATTTGCAGCTCTCCCTTGGTGTTACGCTCTCGATTCAGTGCTCTCTTGCAAATTTGTTGGGTTATCATACACTTTTCCAGTAAAAATTAGTACTAACTATTGGTGACTATACAAACCTATAGTGTACAGAAAAATATACGATATTGTAAAACCTTGACGTCTCAGATTTCTTCATTTTTTGGTTCGCTTGATACCCATATGGCCACATTTATTTTATCTTATCAATTTAACTGAATTAAAGTTTTCAAATAGGTGGCAACCAGCTTCGTATTTTCGAAAGCAAGCTTTCTAAACCTCTTTAGTCGAAAATCCGTATTGTAATATTTCATTTATTTTACCGAGTTAAGTTAATAAAATTTTTCTATTATTTTCCCTAAAAATATTTTCAGCAGTAAAATTGACTACCCTCTTTAGTCTGATGCCAATATTGCAATATTTAATTTATGTTATCAATTAAATTAATTACAAGTTTTCAAACATGTTGCAACCTTCCCCAAAAATATTTTCAGCTGTAAGCATTTCAAAACCTCTTTTTTTGACAGCCATATTGCAATATTTACTTTATGTTATCAATTTACTTAAACTGAAATTCTTCTATATTGTAAGTTAGACCTCTAGCGATACATCGGTGAAAACTGAATTCGATTCCATACATTAGTTTTCGAGTGAAACGCGTATTGTTGATTTGGCTTCTGGAGCTCTAATAAAGGCCTCCGTGTAAATTTTTCTTTAATATCAATAATGTACAGATATCGACCTGTTTATTAATTTTATTATAAGTATAGATTTCATTTATTTTATTAATTCAATAAAATATTTCAAACAGGTGGCAACCCTCCTTAAAAATATCTTCGGCAGTAACATTTCCTAAACCTCTGCAGTTTGATACCCATATTACAATATTCAAATTATCTTATCAGCCAATTTAAATTAAAATTATCAAACAGGTGGCAGTCCTCAAAAAATATTTTGGCTGTAAGCCTTCTTAAAGCTCTTTCTTTTTACGGCCATGTTGCAATACTTACTTTTTCTAATCAATTTACTTAAACTGCAATTTTCAAACAGGTCTCAACTCTCAAATTTTTTCTTTCTCTGTTTTAAGTTAGACCTCTGGAAATAAATCGGTGAAAATTGCGTTCAATTCCATGAATTAGTTTTCCAGTGATGCGCGTACAAACATACAGACTGACAGACAGACACAAAAAAATTCTAAAAATTGTTGATTTGAATTATTTTGCTCTAATAAAGACGCCCCACATTAATTTTTCTTTAATATCTGTAATGTACACATCGGCCTGTCAGAAATTTATTATATGTATAGATGATAGACGGAAAAATATTTATAACATCAGAAATTATGAACGATATACCTAAATGAAATCTGAAAACTAAAAAAAACTTCACGAATACGGTCTATCTTCTTTACACGCTTGAATGAGATATGTACTTCGGATGTATTTGGCACCTATCATACAGACTTTTAATCAAGAAATGGCAAATTCTCAGTATCGTTGAAAAAATTATAATGCAAAGACAAATATAGTTCCATATAGTTGATTTGGACAATCAGTTATCTACGTGCTAAATTTCACTCCAATCAGTTTGGCGGTTTTCAGTAAAAAAATTAATCTTAAAAAACTTTATGAATGTTAAAAACTATCGTCATGCGTTCAGTTGTGATCGACAGTGTACGTACAAACTTTTTGGTTTCCTAAATTTGTGCAAGCTCCCGTAGATTTAGCTCATGCAGCATATGTAACTATGTGTTTGCTCAATTGTGTTAACCTACGTTTCCACAGAGAAAAGCTGTGATAAGACAAGTAATTTTTAGCAAAAAAAAAAAACCGACTTCAACTCTCATATAAAAAAAAAATATATATATATATATCTCATGATCCGCTGATCGGATCTTAACCAGATTAGTATGGGACCACCTCTGAGACACTACCTTTCCGATGCAAAAATAACTATCGAAATCGGTTGACGTGGTCCAAAGTTATGCGGTAACATACATAAAGAAAAAAAAAAATAAATATTCCGACGAACTGATAACCTCCTCCTTTTTTGGAAGTCGGTTAAAAAGTAAAATGGCATAGCCCAATCTGTTGAATACCAACCAGTTCGATGCCACAAGCATTCGCAGAAATTGGCTCCATAAACATTGATTAAACATGCACAATTTGATTTATTGCTCTCCTATTGAATTCTGAACTATTGTACTCATATGCATATACATCGGCGTAGCCAGAATGAAATTAAGGGGGGGGGGGGTGGGCCTCGACCCTATTAAGCTGGCATTTCAGGGTACTACTGTATATATATACAAGGAAAATTTGAAAGTTAGGTGGGGGCAGAGCACACGCGAGAAAAGGATCGACACCCACCACCTATTTGCCGACTTTAAAGCCCCATTTGACAGCACCAAAAGGAGTGGCCTATACGCCGCTATGACTGAATTTGGCATCCCGTCAAAACTCATACGGCTGAGCAATACCACCAGCTCCGTCAAAATTGGGAAAGACCTGTCCGAGCCGTTCGCCACTAAACGGGGTTTCAGACAGGGCGACTCCCTTTCATGTGACTTCTTTAATCTGATGTTGGAGAAGATAGTAAGAGCTGCAGAACTGAACCGCTCAGGAACAATTTACTACAAGAGCGTGCAATTGCTGGCTTATGCCGACGACATCGATATCATCGGTATCAAAAACCGCGAAGTCTGTTCTGGCTTTTCCAAGTTGGATAAGGAAGCAAAGCGAATGGGTCTGGTGGTAAACGAGGACAAGACGAAGTATCTCCTGTCATCAAACAAACAGTCAGCTCATTCGCGCCTTGGCACACACGCCACTGTTGACAGTTACAATTTCGAGAAAGTAGAGAATTTCGTTTACTTGGGAACCAGCATTAACACCGATAATAATGTCAGCATTGAAATCCAACGCAGAATCACTCTTGCCAACAAGTGCTACTTTGGACTGAGTAGGCAATTTAGGAGTGAAGTCCTCTCTCGACGTACGAAAACCACACTCTATAAGTCACTCATCATGCCCGTGCTGGTCTATGGCGCAGAAGGTGACAGGTAATAAGATCAACGGAAACAAGGTCAATTTACTTTATTTCCCACCCGGGTGCGAAATAAAGTCAATTGGCATTATTACCTTTTTAAAAACGAAATAAAATCCATTGACATTATTTCTCTTTCAAACATTAAATTTGCTTAGCTTCGCGGCGGCCCGCGTCAGCGCGCCACACCGCGCTTCCCCGTCTCCCGCCGTGCTGTAACGCAGGTAGATTTACTTTTTGTATACGTTGAAATAAAATTTTTATATATTTTAAACATCGAGGGCTTATATTCAATAATACCCTCTATCTGCACACTTTTCACAAAGATGAGATTCTGATATAAAAATCCACCTAAGCTTTAACTGTCATCAGTGATATTAATGCTACCTTATATAACGACAGGAAATAAGTCCCAGATGGTTTCTAAAATCACAAATTAGTTTTTGTGCAAATTGCAGATAGAGGGTATTAATGAATTCAAGCCCTCGATATTTCACATTTTTATATTTGTAATTTATTGGAAGCAGGGATGCCAACTTGGCGCAAACCGTGCCATTTGTCCCTATTTTACTTCAAATGGCACTTAATTTTTCAATTTGGCACAAAGTGCCAAAATGGCACTTTTGTAAAAAAAAATAACATTTCAATACATTTTTGTGAAATCCTTTGCGTGCACTGCTTTTTCTCAACTAAAATTTTCTAATTTATAAAGGCTATTCAACTGGTTTATCTTATTTTATCATCATTGCACTTTTGTTTGGAAAATGTAGCTTTATTTTATTGCTAAATGTGAATGATTCAAAGGAATGACACCTTTTTTGGCACTTTTATTTTTCTATTTTTTATCCTCAATATGGCACCTCATAACTAAGGATAGTTGGCAGCCCTGATTGGAAGATTTCTGTTGTGTTTTGGGGCAACAACTTGTCTGCAGTAAAAAATCATATAATTTGTGTTTCAAAAGTGTGTGAAAACCAATCAATTAACTTATATGATCTCGGTTCCGATATTAAATAATCAATAATTGTTTATACCCGCATTTCGGCACATTGGCTCGTTGAATGTGCCATCTAATAAATAGTGTCGTCGTTCTACTTAGCTGCTTTTAAATGATGTCGTCACAAATTGCTGCAGGAGACGTGAATACAGTGTAAGAAAATTCTTTTTCTATAATGGTTCCCTTATAGAAAGGTTGGTTTCTTTTCCACCTTAGACATTCCGAATTCGTTCAAAATATGCTAATTTAAAACACAGAATTCTTTCAGTGTTCCTCCGTGGTTTTTGGACATGGACTGTTTCTTCAATTTAATAGTGTTCGCTTTATTTTTGTGGAAACGAAACATGTTTTGCAAGTTATGGATAATTTCTACACTCTTTCTTCAAATATTTCTCGTATTCCAGCTGTGCGTAGGCGTTTAGTTTTTCGCATCGTGTTTTTACATATTCGTAATTTAAATTTTTTTAATAAAATCAATTGGTGGTAGTTCATGATTGTGTGTGGATTAATATCACAACACTGAGGATTTGGCAATAACCTTTTTCATCTATTAAAAAACAACACTTACGGGGCAATGTTTATTGTAGGAACAACATTTTTTTCTATGAATTGACATACTTTAAGCATTGTTGACGCTATTTCCATTTGAATGAGGAAATAGCGTCAATGACTTTATTTCCAAATTTTTGTTGACTTTATTTCGCTTTTGAAAAGGTAATACTGTCAATTGACTTTATTTCGCACCAGGGTGGGAAACAAAGTCAATTGACCTTATTTCCGTTGATCTTTTTACCTGTCTCCGGCGCAGAAGCATGGACAATGACGACATCCGATGAGGCGGCTCTTGGAGTGTTCGAGAGAAAGATTTTTCGGAAGATTTACGGGCCTTTACGCGTTGGCGACGGCGTGTACCGCAGACGATGGAACGATGAGCTGTATGAGCTTTATAACGACATGGACATAATGCAGCGAATTAAAATACAGCGGCTCCGCTGGCTTGGCCATGTCGTTCTAATGGACACCGACTCTCCAGCTCTGAAAGTATTCAACTCGGAACCCGCTGGTGGTAGCAGAGGAAGAGGGAGGCCCCCACTGCGATGGAAAGATCAGGTGGAGAAGGACTTGGCTTCGCTTGGCGTTTCCAATTGGGGTCAGTTGGCACAGAGGAGTAACGACTGGCGTGCTTTGCTGAACTCGGCCAAAATCGCTTAGGCGGTTACAGCGCCAAATAAGAAGGGATCGATAAAGTATTTAAAAAAAATCAGGACGTCCCAGAAATGCCCATTTATACATATGCAGTTAATGTGTAATATGAAGTAGACTTTTATAAAGAAATGTAAATTTTGGATAAAAAATGGAAGATAGACAAAACTGGTCGAATTAAGGGCTTCTTTTATTTCTGCCACTAGAATTATTAACTTTGACTTTTTGACTTATTTTTTGCATATGCATATAAATTAGTTACTGTCTGTCGTTTTGTTACTTATGAAATAATTTTCACTTTAAATAAAAAAGTACGTTCCAATACCATTTGTTTATTATTTATTATATGGTAGGAGAGCTTCACAAACCATATTGATACAATTTTTTCATGTTAAGTCATTGAAAAATAATAAATATCTAAATCCCGGGACTGATCCCGGGATCCATTTTCTGCAAAACCATTCCTTATCATAAAATGAATACGTATTATGAATTTCGACCAGATTGTGTAAAAAATACGAATTTTTCAAATACCTCGACTCGATACGGGTACATAGCTCACATTTAAAATTTGAACGACCACAAATATATGCAAAGCATAACCTCCGACAATTTGACGGAACCTATCCTGTGGTTTTTGAGTTTAGTCCGAACAACGAAAACGGCTGCCATTTTATGTTAATTGGTATGTAGATAGGACAGTCTATAACGATCAAAGCTCCAAACTTTGTGCAAAATTAAAAAAAATTCTTCAAAATTTTACTTTTTACCAAAAATTAAAAACAAAGTTATAATAACTCAATGTGATTTAGAAATCTAGGGGAAAATGGTTCCCAATCGAATGATACTTGGCCGTTTACGTAAATGTACATATATAGATTCAGCCTTTCCAATAACTACCACTTTTCGCCATATGTACGCTATTGGTAACATGTGTATTTAGCGGTGTCGAATTTCACAACGTTAGCGTAAGCTGGTTCAGAGATAAGCGATATGAGAAGTTCAGTTTGTATGGGAGTTTGTATTTTGAAGCTGCTGGCATATGCTCCGAATATGAGCCAAATCGATGCAGCCGTTTAAGATAGTTTAGTGAAATACAATGCACAGAACACTATATGAAATTTTAAATCGTGAAGTCGATTTCTGAATTTTTTGGCAGCAACAATAAAAAGTTTTGATCTAAAGGTCTGTTTAAGAAATAAAGGACAAAAAACGTCCTTTATTTTGAAAAAAAATTGTAAAGGAGGGGGGGCTAAAATAAAGGACTGTCCTTAAAACAAAGGGCGGATGGTTTACCGTTATATGAGAAACGGATGTAATTTCAGTCCAATTTGAATTATTTTAAACAAATTGATCGAGAGCACCAAGTTGAAGGTGTTGAAATTGATAAAATGGTTACCGAGATACATATTTGTGCGCCACGCCCATTATCCAAAAATTTATAATAATCTAATTTTCTTCTAAGTGGTTATTGCAATCATCGATTTTTAGTAAATTATCTTCAGTAGTTTCTGATTTATCCCAGTTTTCGTGTTTCTGTAAATTACTGTTACATGGGAGGTGGACGTGCTATTGGCCGATTTCAAAGATTTTAAACAGATTTCTTTTCTGGACCCTTAGCAAGGCTTCTACCGAGGCTGGTGATAATATTATTTTTTACCAAAATTCGAATTCACTTTCAACCAATATTTATTGAAATATCATAGCTCTTGCGTTTCTCGAAAATACTGTGATATGGAAAGTGGGCGTGGTTACAGTCCAATTTCGTCCATTTTCAGTACCAACCTACCTTGGATAAGGGGCAATCTACGTACCAAATTTCGTTGTGTACACGGACGGATGGACGTACAGACAGACATGGCTTAATCAAGGATCTCCCGGCGACATTAAAATTAAAGGGTATGATACTCAGTAAATCTGGGTACCCAGCTCCAATAAAGCTGTGCACTCTCAAGTACACTTTTCGTCATTGGTTTATTATATTTATCGGGTTTTTTAATAGATCTTTGACGTATAGTTCTCGATCGTTACGAAATTTTTACCAAATTAAAAGTCAGAATTACAGATTTTTAAAAATACGTCAATCGACTCTCTTTATAACTAGGCATTGAATATTTCGGCAAATTAAAACAATTTTTGGGTCTGGTGGTGAACGAGGACAAAACGAAGTATCTCCTGTCATCACACAAACAGTCAGAGCATACGCGTCTTGGCACCCACGTCACTGTTGACAGTTACAAGTTTGAAAAAGTAGACGACTTAGTTTATTTGGGAACCAGCATTAACACCAATAATAATGTCAGCCTTGAAATCCAACGGAGAATCACTCTTGCCAACAAGTGCTACTTTGGGCTGAGTAGGCAATTGAGAAGTAAAGTCCTCTCTC
This sequence comes from Rhagoletis pomonella, assembly GCF_013731165.1. Lineage (NCBI taxonomy): Eukaryota > Metazoa > Arthropoda > Insecta > Diptera > Tephritidae > Rhagoletis > Rhagoletis pomonella. The sequence continues at coordinate 110,962,566 of NW_023458556.1, read as the reverse complement.
GTCGTACAAAGATCACACTCTATAAGTCACTCATCATGCCTGTGCTGGTGTATGGCGCGGAGGCATGGACAATGAAAGCATCTGATGAGGCGGCTCTTGGAGTTTTCCAGAGAAAGATTCTGCGAAAGATTTACGGACCTTTACGCTTTGGTGATGGCGAATATCGCAGACGATTTAACGATGAGCTGTATGAGCTTTACAACGATATAGACATAGTGCAGCGAATTAAAATTCAGCGGCTCCGCTGGCTTGGCCATGTCGTTCGGATGGACAGAAACGCTCCTGCTCTGAAAGTATTCAACGCGGGCCGCGATGCTGGTAACAGAGGAAGAGGAAGGCCTCCTCTGCGTTGGAAAGACCAGGTGGAGAAGGACTTGGCTTCACTTGGCATTTCCAATTGACGTCAGTTAGCACAGAAGAGAAATGACTGGCGTGCTGTTTTGGACTCGGCCAAAATCGCTTAGGCGGTTACAGCGCCAATTAAGAAGAAGAAGAAGAAAACAATTTTACGACTCATCGTGTTTCGAAAATCAAAATTGACCACATGTGAGCAAATTGTTTTTGCTTTAATTGCTCAACGATAATTGTAAATGAGAAAATATTCACACTTGAATTTCCCGAAAAGACCTACGTGTAGGATTTTGATTTTTGAGTTTTTATAATTTAGACACTTAAAGCATTCATGATACAAAAAAAAACTTTAGGTGCAGGAATGATTCATTTATTTTCGGTTCAAGAGCACCGTCTAGTTACATATATTTGAAGGAACCAAAATTTGTAAAACCTCGACTAGTAAATAAAAATACCAATATTTTAAAAATTCATTTTCATGGCTACCTTTCTTAACTTTAGCTTTAGGAAATAGTGTGTTTAACTGGACTTTTGCAAACATTAGTAAATCTTGCTTTTGACCGGGTTTTCTTTACAAATACTACTATGTGCAGCGCACAATTTTTCTGTAATTTACATTTCGTTACAGATATTTGCGATCACTCCTAGTATGAAAATGGTAGTTGAAAAGGTAAATTACACAGCTCCACAAAAAAAATAATAAATTCTTCCTGTTACCAGACCATCATTTTTATACATATGTTTTTTTGAGCACTGAATCAAAATCCGACGTCCAATCAACCCCATCACGTCAAGGTTTTTGCAACCCTGTCACCCCACTCCCGGAAAACCCAATAAAAGGCTATGAAAAACCTTGAAGTGATGGGGTTGAATGAACGCCGGTTTTTGATTCACTGATCAAAAAAAAAAAAACATATACAAATAATGGTCTGGTAACAGGAAGAATTTTTTTTGTGGAGCTGTGTTATTGAAAAATATGGGTGTATGGCAATGATTGGCAACATTGTAAATTTTTGTGTATATGAGCAAATCTCACAAGTTGTTAAATTTTTCGACAAAAGCGTTTTTTGGTCGAAAATAGAGTCACACTTATCTTAGAAAATGCATTATCTTCAATACGAAATCAGCTGCTGGTTTACCTACATACAATGATGGAAAAGTTGTTACAATCGTACCTTAATTGGGTTTGAAAGTACATTCGGTACAACCACACAATTTTAGGTACATTTGGAACGTAGCCAAATAGCTTATCAGGAAATACGTTCTTATTTCACCTTTTCTACAACATAGTTTTGTCTCGCGCTGCTCGAAGAGATTCTTTTCATAGCCAAAAATTTGTTTAATGTGAGTACAGAAGTTGATATGGCATCGATGGGAATTGTTATCTCCTATTTGTCTTTATATAGAAATATATATTTACTTTTTAGATACATCTATCTACTTTTAGGTAAAGTTTTCCTTAAATTAGGTACAATTTTATACTTCAATTTTCCATCCCTGATGGAATATCAGCTGTAAAAGAGGAACAGAAACAAACAGCTGATTGCTATTTGTTCAAAAAACATACCTCCAAATCAAAATTAATCATACCTAGCAGGGTTGCATAGAGAGTCTGACACAAATTGATTGCCAATTAATTATTAATTGGCAATTAATAATTTGAATTTTTGTATGATAAATTGTGTGACAATTAAGGCCTAAATTGGTGAAAAGGTTCTTAATTGCCAATAAGGTCCCTGTTTGAACATCGTCTAACACGTTTACTCGTACGTCTCAATTTAACAGCCATATTATTTAAATGTTATTAAGTCTTGGCATTTAAAATTTTAAACAGTATTCCTTATGCACATATGTATGTATCAGAGCTGTGTAAGTGTGAAATCATTTTCAATTTTCAATCAACAATTTTTTTCTATTCAGTTTTCATTACTTATTCCTCGCTTAAGATTGAGGTTTATAATTTTTAAATTTTCCATTCACTCAAAGCAGTTATGAATTCACACATCAACATATTCATAGCAAGATTAGAAAAAACCAATGCCAAATCAAAAAAGGTTTAACACTCAATGAGTATTGAAAAGGCAATCTTTTATGTGTGTGCATTCTTTAATTCAGTACCAATCATTAGTTCAAAGACACCCTGGTAAACAACCTTTTGATAAAAAGGCAGATTTTTGATAATTGCTCAATTGTAAAAATTCAAAGCGGTGTTACCCAATTTAACTTTTTTGGTAGAGGGGATTTTATATCATAAATTTGGGATTATATGTATATAAAACTGTTGTATTAACATCTACCTTTTAAAAATAGTTAATATCTTATATTAAAAATGTTTAAATTTTACATTAAATTCGATAAACACTTCGCAAAAACTTTGCATTTAGGTTAATAAAATATTAGTGAACATATTTTAAAAATATTTAGTGTCTTTATGCCATCTGATTCTTTCACAATGTAACTAGCCAGGACTATAACAGTTTTCTATATCGGGTGCGATTGTTTCTGATATAATTCGAACACTGAAATTACAAATTTTGATGTGTAAATTAATGCATATTTAGGGGATTCACAATTCGTGTTAGACGTCGTAATGTCTTAAAGGCTTAAATTTGTTCAATATAAAGTAACGGTTAAAAGCGATTTGAAAGATTCGTTGGGTATAATAAGAACCAATTATATATTTCCTACTAGTTTAAAAACATTTTGGTTATGTTAAAAAACGCCTAAAGAAGTATCAGGTGTTATTTTACGTTTAAAAATTTTAAGACTTGAACACATTACGACACTTAACACCTCTTGTGAATCCTCCATATGTGCTTGACCATTCAACTATATCGTTGTTTATTTGGGTAAAATTAAAATATATTACACTGTTCAATATTGAAGTTGGTGTGAAGTATGCAAATGAGAACAACAATTATCAACTTATTGAGCATTAGCCTCATTTATTTAAACAACGAAAGACATTTTGCTTGGAAAAATTTCGATTCTAAAAATAAAATGTTTTTAAACAAACGAAAAATTAATAATAAAATTTGAATGATTTTAGATACTGCGTTTGGTAACATGATTCAATAACCGAAAGGTTTTGTAACAAGTAATTTTTAGCAGAAAAAAAACCGACTTCAACTCTCATACAAAAAAAAAATATATATATATATCTCATGATCCGCTGATCGGATCTTAACCAGATTAGTATGGGACCACCTCTGAGACACTACCTTTCCGAAGCAAAGAATTATCGAAATCGGTTGACGTGGTCCAAAGTTATGCGGTAACATACATAAAAAAAAAAAATATTCCAACGAGCTGATAACCTCCTCCTTTTTTGGAAGTCGGTTAATAAAACAGTCTTTTCGCTCCCACACATAAAATCGGCTCCTTTACTTGTGCAGAATGTTGCTTACTCTATAGCTTCTAGTGATATTAGTAGTAAAACCAAAAATTCTTCATACTAAATATTCGTTGGCGTCACCTTCGTTTGCGTAATTTTCTAGAACATGTGTAGAATAGCGACCGTTTAGCTATAAAATAACCAAAAATGCCGATTAATAGAACTTTTTACGCTGATTTCAACGATACCAAATTTATTTGGCGCAGGTAAAAAAAGAAGATATAAGAGGTTTATTTGTATTTTTTATTATCACTAAATTGTTGAAACCCAAAAGTAGATCATGATAAAATATGTAATATCGAATTTAAGGTAATAACTTGTACTTTCTAAACAATATAAAATTCTTTACCATAAATTATGCACTTTTTTCAAAAAAGGTTATTTCATGAAAAAATAATATTTGTTCGTTTTTAGTGGTTTTGGTTTTAAAATACAAAAAGCTATAAATTATGTACATCAGCTGAAGAACAAATTAATTACCTTTATGGTGACGTCATTAGCTTTTTAATCGGTTATAAAGTTCATAAGATATTAATATTTAAAATATCTAAAAACTGAACTTTAACCGTCTAGAACCTCTTCATTTTTTACTTGCGCCAAATCATTTTGGCATGGTTGAAATGAGAATAAAAAGTTCTATTGATCTGCATTTTTCGTTTTTGCATAGCTGAACGGTCGGTATTCTAGATTTGTTCCCGGAAATGACGAATAACTTAAATCAAAAATGCATATTTTTATGTATTGTTTAGTATTTCCATTAAAACACCAAATATATTGCAAATTCGCATAGAATTAATAATACACATATTACTTCTAATTGTATACTTTGCGTACTTTTTGTAGTACCATTCTACTACCGTTTTCGCAAAATGCGATCACATTCTTCCCCTTTCTCCTACTTCCAAAATACAAATCTAGATAAAGGAGTGTCAAATTTTAGCTGTCACAAATTACACAACCTTGTATTATTGAATCATGGTATGGTAGCATGAAATTTTACAATATGCTCAATTGTCAGGTTGTTTTTTGTATCATGGAAACACATAGCAACTGATTTCACACTTACAGTGGGATAAACTTATAACTTCTAATATAAATTAGTTAAATTTAGTTAAGATTATTTTATCAATTTTAAGTTTTCGTTTGGAATAATTTTCATGAACTAATCTATTAAGAGATCTTTTTAGAAAATTGCCGTACATCCGATATCTATTAAAATTTTGACATCCTCACTTTTTGGAAAAAGAAGTTCAAGATACAAGTTTATGTGCAAAAAATAAATTAAACAATAAAAGTTTCCTAATATATATGGAAAATATAATAGACAAATTTTTATTTCATTACCCAGACTTTATGAATAGCCTACTCTATAAGTAATAGTAGAAATTTCGAATTAGTAAGTTCAGTCAAGACGTCATTCAAAAGTTTAGAAGAAAATCACTTTTCTCTTTTGTGAAAATTTGGGACTATCTTATGCGAGTATTGTCGACAAAATGTTAGTCTATGAATGATTAAAATTTAACGAATAAATGCTTAATCGCGATTAATGATTAAAATTAATTAAGCGATCGCTGTGGTGTAGTGGTTAGAAGTGCGCACTACCATTCCGCAGGGTGAGGATTCGAGCCCTGTTCCGGCCAACATAAAAAAGAAAATGTTTTTTGTAATAGTGGTCGCCCCCCGGCAGGAGTCGGCGTAAATCTGTAGGTCCCTCCCCTTTGTGCGACAACATCAAGGCGCATGCCAGAATCGGAGGAGTAGCTCGGCCAAACACTAACATATGTGGATGGTCCTCTGCAATAACGGCACAATTCAAAATTTCAGGTTTAGAAAAAGACATAATTTGAAAGCTTTCAGTATGACTGCAAATAATCCGGAATAACTACGTTCCAAGACATATTATTGCTAAATTACGAAACAAAAAATCTTTAATTTGCTCTACTGAAATATATGAAATTTTGAGTTGTGTCGTTATTGCAGAGGACCATCGATATGTAAGCGCCTTTCTATTATTATTAGTAATCATCAATATAATTTCAAATTACATAAACCCAGTCACAGCCATTTTTTGTATTCAACGCTTCCAGAAATCACATAATACATAAAATAAATAAAAGCTGTTTTGATTAATATTACATAAACTGGAAACTGTTAAAAATAAGTGCGCTTGTGTACAGAGATTTTAGAACCTATTTAGTTCCTAAAATGTCTGTTTGCAATACATAACAATAAAAATCAAATTGCTAAGAGTGATGAATGAAATCGATTCAGACATGCCTGTTTAACTGGGCGTGCGTGCACAAAACAAGCACATGTTAATTAAGGGGCTATTCAAGTATTATGTAACCACCAGTCGGAAGCGGGGGTCTTGGTTTGCTTATTTTTAATGACAAGGGGCAACATTTCTTCAAATAAGTAAAACATTAGGTTTGCTCCACAAGCTACTTGTAGAAAAACTCGAGCAAAGTTCAAACTGTCAGCGAATATCAAACAAAACTCTAAAACTTACTTGTGGAACGCGTATGTGTAACTCGAAGTGACTTCGAGTAGCTTGTGGAACAAACCCATGATTCAAAAATAAAAGGTTTGCTCAAAAAGCAGTTTTCTCGCTCCCTCTTGACAAAATCGGCTCCCTTAGCAAAGCATTGTGTGTGGGGTCGTGTGTGTGTGCAAAGCTTTTGTAAGGGAGCTAATGTCAATAATGAGCAAACCTTTAATTACTGAATCATGGAACAAACCTATTAATTACACACGCACAAATTTTGCCTGCAATTTCGATCACAATTGAACACTGCACTTCACCCTCGTTTCGAATTTTTGAAAGCGTTTTTTAAGCTATTTAGTGGTTTAAAACTTCTTGGGGGCACTTGATATTGGAAAAAAAATATGCGCAATTCGATCCCTAACTACATTTTTTTGTAAAGAACGCCCTTTGCTTTAAATTTGTAAAATTACAATTATTATTTTATTTTGTTTACATCTGTCATTTGTTACAAATGAAGAAAAGTCCAAGAGTTGCCAAGTATAAATATTTTTATATCTATTTATTAAAAAAAAATCATTTACAATAATAATTTATTTAATTAACACTTTATTAAAACACAAATTTGAAGTGCAAATACATTTGTAAAACTGTTTATCACAAAATTTTATTAATTGTTTACAAGCATACTATAGTTTTCATGCATTTTGAGAACAAATAATCTAATATGTGTACATACATACATATCGTCGTTTAAAGTACAAAACCGCGTAACTGACAATTGCTGCCAAAAATTGGATTTGCTCACAAAAGCTCTTGCCTCAATTCCTATCCATTCGTCCTGAAATATACTAGCCAGAAATATGTTTGCTTTATAAAAAGAGAACCATTTTGAAATAAAAAAATAATAGAAAATAATTTATGCAATTACGCGGTTTTGAATTTTCTTGATACGCGGTTTTGTACTTTAAACAAACACTTAGAAAAATATTTTAGCACCAAATATTTATTTGTTTACTTATTTTAAGGGAGATGGCAATCTTCTGGTTTCACATTTTGAGTACAAAAATCTCAACCCTGATACAACAAATAGTATTAGTACTGAATGATAATGACAGATTGTATTCACATAAACGTACAATCATACATGATTGAGTTTTTTTTTTGCACTCAAATTCTCTATGTGAATGGGTGTCAACCATTCCATAACAAACTACACAAGGCGAATACATATAAGGTGGTATCGATTCAACAAAAACAACAATTACTTGTGCTTTGTTTTTGCTTTTAGCGGGCCATTGTCAAATTTCAGCTATTCTTCCCCGAATGAAAAAGCGCGACAGAAAATACAAACACTCTCACGTTTCCACTCACTCGCTAACGAAATACAAAATTTTGACAATCAAACGCTACTCACAGCTGATGAAACAACACCACCTTATATAAATTCGCCTTGACACTACATATTTTGTGTTTACAATTTGTACCCAATCTCAAGATTGGTTGTTAAATTTTTTAAATCAAACAATCACATTTTTGAAACGAAAAAAATGGGAATGCACACTCAATTGATTCAATCATTACACAGCTCTGGTATGTATGAGCCATTTTTTTTTAAGTGGGACGGATTTCGTAAAAAAAAATGATGTCATGTCTCCGATTCGCTTCAAATTTTTTTTATGGCTTCTATACTTGAAATAAGCTAACACGTATTTGAGGTTGAATACATATGTATATAAACATGCATATAGTCCATCGCTGATTTCACCGAGCTTGACGTGAAAACTAATCGGCAGTGACTATGTTTTTAGTACTACAATAAGTGTTGCCGTTTTAGCCCTTTGGTGGCTAGACTTAGCTACCACATACTTTTTTTTATATGTATACTTAATTTGATCTAATTATTTTCATTTATGTATGAGATGAATATTTAAACTAAGAAAGACTCTGATATATATATGTATGTGTGTATATGTATTGTATGTAGGGCTGCCAACATTTTCTCAGAAATTTATAGTAATTTTTCAAAAAAATCTGAAAAAATATAGTACACTTCAAATATATAGATACATATAGTATTTTTTTTAAGAAAAAGTGAAAATGCTTTTTTCTTTCTTATGCATTTCCTCTATAAAAAATATATTTCTTTGAATGTATCATATCGTCGTTTAAAGTACAAAACCGCGTATCGTCATTCTGCAAAACCGCGTAACTGACATTGGCTGCCAAAAATTGGATTTGCTCACACAAGCTCTTGGCTCAATCCTTATCCATTTGTCCTGAAATATTCTAGCCAGAAATGCGATTGCTTTATAAAAAAGAGAACCATTTTGAAATATGAGTGTTTTTACGCTCTAGAAAATAATTTTTACAAGTTCATTTACGCGGTTTTGCATTTTGCTGATACGCGGTTTTGCATTTTGTTGATACGCGGTTTTGCACTTTAAACGACGATATGCTTTATCGCTATCAATATGTATTAAATTTAGGGGGTCAAGGCTCTTGATATTGCTTCATACGTGTTGTAATGTTCTGAGTCAGGAGCGGATGGCTCAAGACCGACCATACGTGGCGACGAGTCACACCCTGCGAGATGTGCCCCTGCTTTTACAGAATATGGCGGATCTAGAGAGGACAACTCGATAAAACCCGTAATTCCGAGTGTCATCCATACCGTGCTTATGGGATGAATGGTACTACGTAAGTGTGTCTTATAACGGTGGCCTCCAGATACCTGGCGCCCTCTGGTTGTAAGAAGTCTTGCTTGGGATATGTCCCAGCTGACATCCCTTTCCCCATACTCGTGGGATACACACGGAAAGTAAAAAAAAATCAAATCAAAAGCCAGAAGGAGCTGCACAGCTCCAAACAATGGCCAATGCTGGCCTTTCGGCTTCTGTCGAAACAGAAGCCATCGCTACAGAACTACTGGGGGCGCATAGTCTAGCGTATGATGTAGAGATCGTGGATACTAGCGTGAGACAGGATGCAAGTCCCGTCAGAACGCTATCTGATATCTCGCCGGAGGATGAGCACAAGTTGCTTGCCTCTCCGGTGAACAACTCATCTCACCAAGCTCGAGAGCGGGAGCGGCTTAGCGGAGCCGGTCGGAAACGCCTCAAGCGGTACATGGAAAAGGGAATGAGCTATGAGCAGGCTAGAGAAAAAGCCAAAGAACCCGTTGGCCCACCAGGGAGGGAAAAAAATTCTCCAAAAAAATACCTAGGTCTGATAGCTCCACCCCGCAGGGGCTATCCCCGAAGAAATTGGCCAAACCAGGTGAGGGATCTGCAGGGGGCAGGCCAGCTGGGACTGCATCTGTGCCCACCGGTGAGGCAACTGTGCCGCATGCACCTGCAGATTGTCGCGGGGAGCCAGTTTCCTTTAGGGATGCACTGTGCGGAGTGAAGCTGGGTATAGTCCCAGAGGACTATCCATCCACAGTGTGGTCAATGGATGAGCTCAGAGCTATCCAAAATGCCATCCTCAGGGCGGTCAGGAGCAATACAGTTAGCGCTGTAAAGCCTATCTTCAAGGGTTGCACCTTCCACTCGGGATGGCTATCCATCAGTTGCAGAGATGCTGCGACCGCGGGGTGGATACGGAACACTGTTCCAAAGCTGGCTCCATAGAAGGAGGCGAAGATGAAAGTGGTCGAGGAGGCAGAAACACCTCGCCGCATCATTCTTGTGGGACTCTTCCCGGAGCTGGACAGCTCTGCCAGTGAGGATGCGCTCAGTCTGCTTCAGGTACAGAATGACGGCCTGAGAATTCCCGACTGGCGCATTCTGAATCGAGTACGCAGGTCAACAATGGCGGAAATCACCATTGCAGTTGACCCGCAATCATCAGACACGCTAAGGCACCGCGGGAACGTGGTAAACTATGGCTTTGGCGTAGTAAAACTTAGGGAGAAAGCCAAACCGTCGATGCCCGTGGTAGATAAAGATGCCGCCGACACCGATTACCCTAACTCGGAGGAGCAACCTTGCTGCTCCAAAGACGTCGTCGTAGCTCCCAGGCAGCTACCCACTGACCCGCAAGTGCAGCAGAAGTCATCGGAGGTTGACACTGGTATAGACCCAACAGAGCTACACGTAATACATAAAGCTCCAACAACGCCTCCGAAAACAGCAACAACAACATGCCCGACCCTACAACAGGTGCTGGAAGAAGCCCAAAGGACGTCGGACCCATCGCATCCCCAAAGCCTGCAAAACGGCCACCACTACGTGGCAGCTCCAAAGCGGTTATTTCCAGCCGCAAAGGCAAGGGAGATGCAAGGAAGGCCGAAGAAGCGGTCTTCCTGAAGGCCAACAGGGCCGAAAAGACCGCAAGTAATGGCACCTCACCCCAAAAACTTCACAAATCCGAGGCACATTAAATGCCTCCAAGTGAACCTTCACCACGCTAAAGCAGCATCAGATGTTTTGCATAAGAGGTTCACAAACGAAGGCTTAGGTGCAGCCTTCATCCAGGAACCCTGGATATTAAGAGGTGACGTCAAAGGCCTTAATATAAAGGACGGTAAGATTATCTATGCCGCCAGCTGTCACCCAAGAGCGGCGATGCTATTAAGTAATAGACTAACGTTTTTCCCTCTTTCGCAGTTCATTACGGCAGATCTAGTTGCGGTATGGGCCAAAATTCCGACTCCTAGGGGGGTGCAAGAGGCAGTACTTGCCTCCGCGTACTTCCCGGGTGAAGAGGAGATAGCCCCGACACCTGAAGTAAAGGCGCTTACTGATCACTGCCGGCGGAGTGGTATACCTTGGATCCTCTGCTGTGATGCAAATGCCCATAGCACTGTCTGGGGGAGCACCGACAACAACAAAAGGGGTGATTACCTCCTTGAGTTTATAAGTAGTTATAATATAAGTATTATAAACAATGGCAATGAACCAACGTTTAGGAACGCTTTTAGAGGGAAAGTCTTAGATCTTTCTCTAAGTAGTCAGAACATGGCAGCGTCTGTCACAAACTGGCGCGTCTCAAGGGAGGTATCAATGTCGGACCATATGCACATAGAATTCGACATTGGCCACTTTCCTGAGCATGAACTAGTTTTTAGAAATCCCAGAAAAACGAACTGGGAACTTTTTCGCGTTATCATTGAAGAAGGTGGAAACAGCCATGGTGGTCAAATTACGGCTGCGCACGAGCTTGAGACTGAAGCTGAACAGCTTCATTCAGACATTGGAATAGCTTTCAATAGTAGCTGTCCCCAAGGAAAGGTAAAATCCAAACGTGATGTACCTTGGTAGAGCAAGAAGCTTGAGCAAATGAGATGCCAGGCCAGAAAACTATTCAATAGAACAAAGAATACGGGTGATTGGAATCCGAATAAACTTGCGCTAACTTATAACAAAGAATTGAGGAAATCCAAAAGAGCTAGCTGGCGAAACCACTGCGAGGAAATAAAGAGCCTCCCGGAGGCAGTAAGCCTCCAAAAAGCTCTAAATAGGGAACACAAAAATACGATCGGCACTCTAAAGAAACCAGATGGTAGATATACTCAGCATCCGGGAGAGACTTGCAGACTTGTGCTAGACATTCACTTCCCGGGCTGCAAAGCGGGCTATTATCTACCGGAATTGGGTGTTCCAGCACGCACTTCTGGTAAAGGGCGAAGCCTTGCAACTAAACTTACCACGGTAGAAAGAGTGCAATGGGCGGTATCTACCTTCAGCCCATACAAATCACCAGGACCAGATGGGGTCTATCCTTGTCAACTCCAACAAGGAAGTAACTACATAGCACCAGTCCTCTCCAGACTATACAGAGCGTCGCTCCTACTGTGTCGCATTCCCAGTAGATGGACAGAGGCTAAGGTCGTATTTTTACCGAAGGCAGGTAAACCGGAGCAAATGCCTTCATCCTACAGACCAATTAGTCTCAGCTCCTTTCTTCTAAAAGGCATGGAGAAAATCTTGGATCAACACCTCAGATAAGTCAACCTTGCGGAACGACCACTGAATAAGAACCAATTTGCCTATCAACAAGGCAAGTCCACTGAGACTGCCATTCACAGCCTTACATCGAAAATCGAAAAGGCTCTGGAGTCTAAGAACATAGGGGCTTTTGACAACACGTCATACAGGGCAATAAGAGATGCCCTGATATGCAAGGGAGTGAGCCCCATCATAATAAATTGGGTGCTTTCTATGCTAAAAACAAGGAAGATCAGGATGGAGCTGGGAGGCACGGAAGAATCTATTACAGCCACAAGAGGTTGCCTTCAAGGGGGTGTACTCTCTCCTCTTCTGTGGACTATGGTTATAGACGAACTCCTCTTCCTACTGAACGACCATGGCTTTGAAACACAAGGCTATGCAGACGATCTGGTAATTTGTGTAACAGGGCTGCATGGCGAAACGATCTCCAACCGCATGCAACAAGCCCTGCGCATTACGCAAAGGTGGTGTGACACCAAAGGATTATCCATTAATCCTACTAAATCTATTCTGGTTCCGTTTACCCGGAGGAAAAAGTTATCCATGACAGAATTTACTCTGGGCGGCACTAGAATAGGGCTTTCAAATGAAGCAAAATACCTGGGAGTGTGGCTGGATAAGACACTCACCTGGAATTTACATCTGGATGCAACCGTAAACAAGGCAATGAGAGCCTTCTTCGCATGCACGCGACTTTACGGGAAGACATGGGGACTCTCCCCCAAAAATGACTTACTGGTCATTCAACACAGTTGTGAAGCCGATAGTCACCTATGCATCCTTGGCATGGTGGACAAAAGCGACACAAAGAATTGCTAGCGCAAAACTTAGCAAACTGCACCGAATGGTGTGCATTGGTATAACAGGGGCTATGCGGACCTGTCCTGCTGATGCACTTAGTGCTCTTGTAGACATATCGCCCTTCCCAATTCTAATAGAGAGGGAGGCCAGTCTCTCGGCACTGAGAATCCTAAATACTTCCGAGTTAAAAACCGGAAACATGACAGGTCATATGAAGGTCCTTATGAAATTCACAAATGACCCCCTAATGCATATGAGGGACTCAGTAGCTCCGATACTAGTAATTTCTAGGAATTTCAAGGTATCTATTGCGGACCGAGCATCCTGGAGCACTGGAAACCCCTACACCAAACCCGGAGCTGAAGTTTGGTACACTGACGGTTCAAAACTTGAAAACTGGAGCTGGTATATTTGGGCCGAATTTTAAAAGATCGATACCAATGGGCAGCTACCCCACCATTTTCCAAGCAAAGATTCATGCGATCGATATCTGTGGCATAGAATGCCTCAGAAGAGGAACATCCTCTAAAAACATCTGCATTATGTCGGACAGTCAGGCTGCCTTGCTAGCACTGAGGTCCCACATAATAACATCAAAACTAGTGTACGACTGCCTCAACACCCTAAACGGTCTTGGAAGCGATAACACAGTATTACTGGGCTGGGTGCCGGGGCACGAGGGCCATGACGGCAATGAACAGGCGGACCGCCTAGCAAAACACGGAGCTACCACACTATTCCATGGCCCGGAACCCTTTTGCGGGCTCACCAAAGCCCACTTAAGGGAGGTCATAAACAAGTGGGTCGACAAAAAATTCGATAGGCACTGGAATGAATGTCCGGGGCAAAGACAAGATAAGCGGTTCATCTGTCCATCACAAGAAGCTTCAAAAAAGCTCATAAATCTAGGCAGGGAGGACCTTCGAACTCTCACTGGGTACTTCACGGCAGTGTTGGCAAAATGTTAATCTGATTAACGATTAAAATGTTAATCGCGATTAACGATTAAAATTAATTAATCGTAATCATCTGTACGATTAGTGATTAATCGTTAATCGTCGGTTGTGATTACGTTTACTTAATTTTAATCATTAACTCAAGTAGCACAAAACTCAAAAATACACCAAAATATTTTGTGTATTTTTTACATCGGCGTGATATACATTTTCAATATAAAAAATATACTATTTCTAAGCGCAGTTTCTGAACAGTTTATTTCGATTCAGTGTAAAAGTTATACCGCTTTTTCGTGCATTATTTACACCTACCGTCAATTTTTTTTACTGATTTTCGGCATATATATTATGCCAGTGGTATACAAGTTTTCTTGTTTCTGGAACATAATATAAACTCCGTTGGTGTAAAATACGTATTGGTATTGGCTCAAATCATACACAATAATGGTAAAGAATTTACATCATATTCTAGCATAAATATATTTTCATGAGTGTGAAGAGTACAAAAGGATTCGAGGAATAAAATTTACTACTAATCAAATTTAAAATTAACTCAGACATAAAATTTACACCGAAGCTCCTTTTTAATCTGCGCGACTTGGAATTCTTTTTATAAATCTCAGCATTCCTTTTCGTAATATGCAGGCAAGAAAATCGCGAATATATATGAATGTGAGTTCCTAATTTAAAAACGGGTTACATTCTTTCGAGTGAATTTCGATACTACCCCCTCTAAAACTCGAGCGCCTCAAAATTTATAAGGATTTGAAGATTTTGAAATAAATCTGGAAAAACTTATATTTTGAAAGCAATGAATCTTTCGCCATTATTAAATTTTTAAGAGATGCGCTGTTTAAAAAAGGTTCGAAAATACACATAAAGTGGCATAGTTGAGCCGATGTACATAATGAAATTGTTAAATTAGTTAAATAATAGTCATACAGCTTTAATATGGCGTCCAGCTGAGTTTCAGTATTAGGCTAAGTTTACAACCTAACGTATTAGCGTGGCGAGAATACATAAAAATCGCTTCTAACCAACATTTACACAGTCTTTGGTGTTTATCGCTGTGCATTCAAATAAAAATTATGCAGTTTGTTAAAAAAAGCATTTTCTCATACTTAAAGCCCAAATAAATAAAAAATATACATATGTACATATTTATATAATAAATTAAACATCTCTTCTACTCCTATTATATACAATACAATATGCTTAAGTTTCGGTATAAATTGTCAAAGGGTTGTGGAAACAAAAAAAATATATTAGGGGAATCCCTACGTAGCAATGTATCACACGTTTTGTTGCTTTCCCAACAACAAAATATGTGCTAGATTGGTACGTAGCAACTTTAAATCTAAAATGCTACTCATCGTAAACTCCCCTATTATAAAAAATTAGTCGTGTATAATTTTGCTGCGATTTAAACACTAGCTACGTTTTAATCGCCAGCGATTATGCTGGCGAAGAAGTTTCTTTGGATTGAGCGATTTCCATTGCATCGCGTAACGCTATTACTCTAGGTTGTGAAATTAGCCTTACTTTTATAATACTTTGAAAATATGGTCGTGGTTGAAAACTTACACAGATTCTTGAGTTTGGTACAAAAATATTTACCAAGCCAAGAACGGTGTATTTATTTTGCCCTAGACACAATTCAGTTTGAGAATTTGGTATAAAAAATGTTTCTTTTTAAATGAACACAGTTGACAGAAGTTTAAGCGCCTACCACACGTCCATTATTCGAACGCAAACGCGAACGTATACATTTCAACATGTTTTGTTAACGTTCGCGTACGAAAAGAAGAAATCAAATCAGCGTTCGCCTATGTTATGTAGAAAAAATTCTCGCTGTTGTTCGTACTCATATATACTATGCAACTTATAGCTGCATTTGTGAAGGCATGATGTTGAATCATTAGTACCCAAACAAACTTTAAGCGTGTAGGGGTACCTTATTGATGCATATTTCACCACTGGTGTATTAAATATACCAACCAGTGTTACCACTCGACAATATTTGAGGAACAAAAAATCCTACCAAATCAGTTTCCAAACTACCAATTTTTTTTAATCATCAGATATTGATATTTTATTTCGTTTCTGATTTTACTTGATGTAAAAGTATGAATCTTTGATATTAATTCAATTTATATCAATTATTTTATGTCTAAAATGTAAAAAAAAATACAATCGATATAAACATTTTATATTTGGTAACAAAAAAAATTTATTACTGTGCTCGCGCAATTTTATTTTTATTTATTTGTTTTCATTTAACCATGATGCAATAAAATTACGGAATGTCAGCAACATAATCTAAATATTTCGGTACGAGTTTTAGGCTATTTTATCACGCTTTCAGTACGCTTTTCTACTTTCACATCACCATTGTATTACCGCCATTCGACAAAATTTATTTAAAATTTTTACAAATGTTCTAATAAACGAATACTATGCAACAACAGCTCAATGCATTTTTGACATTTCGAATAGGATTTATTTTCTATTATAACTTCAAAACTTCGATAGGATTGCAAAACATCTTTAAAATTTGGAAACGGAAATCCAAATCGATGAGAAATCAATTTCGAACGAAACCAGAACAGCCCTGAAATGAAACTACCAATTTATCAAAACGGCAACACTGATAGCAGCTCTACTTGTGGTATGTATAATAAGCTCATATTAAAACAGGCAGTGTATTATGTACTCACACACTAGCTTTGTTTCTTTACTTTCCTAGCAGATCATTATCAGGAAGAAGAATGGGAAGAATTACAGAATTACGCTCACAGCGAGTGAAATATAGAAAAAGTCACGAAACGCAAACTAGCAGAAACTAGCTAGTAAACACCTGACCGATGCTATTGACAACTGAACATATGTATTTGCTGCGAATTTTTAATCGCATTTTATGTTTAAAAATTGTTCACAAATACTCAGGTTTTGCCACACTTTATCAAATTAAATAAATCGCACATTTTTATCAAAAAATACAAAAATATGTAAAAGAAGCAAATCAAAGTAGCTGTGCCTAATCTGTCTAATGTTGGAGCAACAGCTGAATTTTTCACCGCATAACGTGAAAATTATGTGTTTCTTGTAATTTGCTTTTGTAATTTTTTACTTATATTCGGCTAATACTACCTTGTGTAAATGCGGATATCTGTAAAGAAACAAAGCTACTGTGTGGTGTATTCAATATTCATTTTTTGGTGAATTCTTTGGTCCACTGTCAATTGCTCTCAGAATTTGTGATGTGCTGAGTCGCTACTTTTAAGTATTGATCGATACTCGGTACCGATTTAAAAAGTATCAAATACTTTCGATGCTCGGTACCGAAATCTTGGAATTTCTAATAAAAGCGCGCAACAGCCAAAAATATGAGTTATATGTACACATACATATAGTGTCAGCCATTAAAAATAAATAATATTGCCACCAGAACTATTGCAATTGGAAAGACGGTTGCGATAAGTAAAAGAAGGCGAGAGTGTGTTTTGCGACATCAGTATCAAGGCGAATTTAATAAGGTGGTGTTACCGGCGTATCTGAATTTTTCGCCGTGGAGTACATTACAGCAAAACTACGTGTTTGTTGTAGTTAATACTAATGACAGTATGAATATCTGCGTAAAATTTGTAAGTGTAATTTTTTACTTATATACGGCTAACACCACCTTATTAAATTCGCCTTGATCATTATTGTACAGATTTAATTGCCTGCCTTGTTCGACGCACACATTATACTTGCTTCAATTAACTACATACATACAAACACATTGCTCATCTCTTGAGAAAGGACCGTCTTATTTGTACATTTTGGGTTTTTAGGCGATGTCTTATAAAATATCAATAATTTTTACCCCCAAGAGTAGCCAATGTCGAGATAGGTCCTTTTCCCTTTAAAGACACATTTTATTGGATTCCCAAACAATATTTTAACGTTTAACTAGCCAAAGATGTAGTTCAAGATGCCCCTATAATAGAATCTTAATTAAAATATAAAACAATTTCAAAGGAAACTGATTTTTTTTTTTTTTATTCAAAGTCAAACCATCTAAAGTGACTTAAGCTACTTCAATTGAACGGCACAGATATAATGACGAAAGTTTAGTGTGTCGAATCGGTATCGGGTACCGAAAAGGAAGTATTGGGTACCGAAATTTTTTTTCAAGTATTGGGTACCGAGAATTCAGCACATCACTACTCAGAATGTCGCCTGAATAATTTTAACGACATTTGTTAACGTGGAGCTATTTGTGAACCAAATGAAAAAAGTGGCGCATTTTAGGAGCTGGTGTAGTTTTCGTACTAATCTCAATGCATAAATAGTACCAAAATGTTAAAGGTAGAATTTTGATTTGAAAGAAATACTGGTGGAATAACAAATACACCAAAACGTTCTTTTTTATTCAATCTAATCAGATTTGTACCAAAATCCATAAATTTACACCAATTTATACACCAGTGTGCTACTTGAGAATCGTTAATCCAATTTAAAAAAATCTGATTAAGTGGTCTAGTGTGTCCGAATTTGAAACCAAACACGGGTTATAGTTATTTGTTTTTTGTGTTTCACGCTTATAAGAAACGCATAATATATAAAAAAATAATAAAAATTATTAATAGTAATACGTAAATTGGGAATTTTTATAACCCATCGCACATGTGCAGAGGGATATTAAAACCTAGTTTGCTTAGCGTCTGTTAAATAGATCTTAATGAAAATGCACACCAAATTGCTTAGATTTATGAGGAAAACCGACATTGCCATACCCGATTAACTGGCCTTGTGTACACAGTAAAATTCCAGCATAAATTAATTAATCACCAAACCTACTTAATCAAATTAAGGGTTAATGATTAAAAATTAATTTTTTTAATAGCGGTTACGATTAACTGTTTAATCAGATTAAAATTAATCATGATTAACTGAAATCGGATTGAATTTAATCGAATTAACTAATTGATTAAAAAATCAATCGATTAATGCCAACACTGCTTCACGGGACATTGTTCCCTGCGTTATCACCTCAGTAAAATGAATCTTTCAGACACGAGCGTCTGTCGCTTCTGTGAGATGGACGAAGAAACTCCAGAACACATCCTTTGTGAATGTGTTGCTCTCGCTAGACACAGACTCGCTCACCTAGGTGGTACAACACTTAATCCATTCGAAATATGGAACAAAAAGCCCACCGAAGTGCTAGCTTTTATTAAAAGCCTTCACGTGTAGGGTAAAGGGCCACGCACAATAGACCACCCTAGAGGTCGCAGTGCTCAAGGCTCATAATAATAATAATAATAATAATGTATTAAATTAATATAAATCAAAAGTTCATTTTTTATTAGTGAGATATTCGCTTTATTTCTCTCATCTCACCATTTCAAAATCTTAATAGAAAAAACTCTTTCTGTGAATGCCGAAGTTGCAGTAATAGAGAGCCTTAGCGAAATAATTTTAAGTAAATTTGGTAAATACTTCTAAATTTTTTTAAAAATGTTGCCATTTTTTATCTGTGGACCCTTTGTTTTAAAGTATATTTATTATAATATTGATATTTCAACATACATGTCATCCATTTTAAAACATTACTTTCTTACAAATGACTGAAATCTATTTATATTTATAATTGAAGAAATATAGTATTTTTTCATACTATATTTTTTTCCAACAGTATATTGTACGCAGACCCAAAAAATAGTACAATACTATATATTATAGTACGGTTGGCAACCCTAATTATATGTTCCTCACGTTTTTATACGAACTATAAAAGTTTTAGGGCCGTTAACTTATCTATTAGTATTTAACTATACTTTAAAATAGATAAGTTTACAGCCCCAAATATGCTTAATGTGTTAAAGGGCCCATGGATGATACCATGATGCTGGCGCCTTCAAGTGTTGGTGCCAGCCGATTGACCGTGTATGTTTTTGTGGTGTAATTTTACCGGCTGCTGGTGCGACATCAAAAACGATTTCAAATTAGCTCTTTTTTAAGTGTTTTACCGAAAATTTCTTGCACTACATGAGTCATGAGTTGTTATCGAAGCGATATTCTGCCGAAATCCGCCATAAAATCTGCGTTTCATAACTTAAGTCCTGCAATTGCCACGCCCATTTCTAGGATTTTGTCACCTTACAGAAAAATCTTGCCGTACAAATATTATTTCTGGATAGGTATTCTATCGGAATTCGCAATAAAATTTTATTTTTTGCAAAAACCCGATGTTTAACACCTCACTAAATATATTTCATCATAAGTTTTCGAAAATAAATTACAATCAGTTGTTGATTCTCACAAAATAACCCATCTCGTCATAAAGAAAAATATTCTAAAAATAGTTCTTGACAAACCCCAATTTTTTTGAACCACGTTTTTTATAGAGAATTAAACAAGGATTACCACGGTATTATTTTAAATCCCTAATTTACTGGTCTTCACTATGCAAATGAACTTCAAAAAGTTAACAGATTAGTTAGCTTTAGGACAATCTTGAGCATCTTATATATAGAAATGTTAAGCCAGTTTCTTTAGCTTTAAAACGATGTTAAGTGAAGTCTCTACGATCAGCAGAACCCGAGAAATAACGGTTTGAAGAAGTAGATGATTAGTCAGAATCACGAAAAAATGCAAACTTTGACAGATCATATCTGTCTCGAATACGTGTTAGCTTATTTCATGTATAGAACCAAGGCACATTAAACAGGTAGTATCAGTAGAGCAAAAACAACATTTGCGTGTATTTTGTTGTTGCTTCTGGTATCGAAAGTGTCAAAAACTGTTCTGAATTTTTTCTTCTAAATCAAAGCGTGGCATGTGAAAAAACAAAAAAATATAAAAAATAAAAAAATTAAATTGGAAAAAATAAAAATTGATGCAACTTTCTTTCCTAGTAAATTTGTTTGCTTCTCGAAGCATTGATCCATCCTTTGCAAGGCCCAGTAATCAGCGGTCGTGCTGCTGAGTTGGGCGAACGTTCCAAAAGCTGCTATTCAATCGCTTGTTTTGTATGGAAAAAGGTTTCACAAGCAAATGGATTTTAACAATTCAGAATTTTTGTGAGAAAAAATTAAAAATATTTGACATTTTCGAGACCAAATAATTTGAAAATAAATCAAATCAGCTGCTCTACTGATACTACCTGTTCAATGTACCTTGTATAGAACCCATAAAAAAATTTGAAGCCAATCGAAAGTGTGACACCAAATTTGGTGTCTGATATGAAAAAGAATGTCTCACATACATATATTTATGTAAGCAAAAATTTTAGCTACCGTTTTTAGCCACAACGAATTTTTTTAGCTCTTTTTTGAAAGGAATTCGGCTACCACTAAAAATGATTCGCGGCAACACTGACTACAATGTAAGTAATAATGCTTAATGAAAAAAGTTATCCCAAACGAGGCGGAAATAAACTGAATGTTCTTCGTTTCCTTTCATGAATGTTTGGACAAATGCAATTAAAAGTACGTTCGCATTCCATATGTATATACGTAAACATGTGCATATGGAAGTACTGATATAACATTTCTGCAATTTAATCCGACGAATTACATGACAAGGAAATAGTTACCGCCCTCTGTAAGTTTATAGCATGGGGTACATTCTTATGTATTTACATTTTTGTTCAAAAAATTGGGGTATTCAGAAGATGCAGTAAGCGTCGTAATGCCTTAAGGTCGTTTAACTGTTCAATGTAAAATAACGCCTAAAATGGTTTTACGGGATTCTTAAGGCACAATAACAGCTAATTATATATTTTTTTATCAGTTTGAAAACATTTCAACGTAGCTAAAATCCGCTAAAAGCATTATATATTATACTAGAAAATACCCGGCGTGCTTCACTCCGCCTTAACCCTGCTTTCGTAATATACCTCAATTTTACGTGTACGCCGCATAAAAAGTCCCGTTACTTTTTACAGTTATGCCTAATGTATCCGGTACTTCTGCGATCTTCTGGATGATCGTCACATGGCCTGGGCGATGAAATCTTTCAAACCTTTCAAGTCGCAGCTGCAATAGGCTCTGGATGTGTCGTGAAATTGGTTGGCGTGGGAAAATGCGTGGGAACCGTGTACATCCCCAAGGCTTGGAGAGTAGTCAATGTTGCGTTCACCCCGAAGGCCGTAAAAGGCTATCATTTTTCCCCTAGGGATTTTAGGCCTATCAGTCTATGATACAGCCCTTTACACATTGGTAATGTGGTTAGAGGATGCCTTCACGCATAAAAATTATGCAGTAGAGGCCTTCCTCGATATCTAGGGGTCCTTAAGCAATTTCACTCCAGGGGCAGTAGTACAGTGTATTCATAGTCTGGGGGGTTGAAACCTAATAAGGCTTATCTACTGCTTACGTCGTAAAAGAACTGTCGCAGTAGAGTGGAGGAGCGCCTGAACTCTGTGCAGAGTCCATAAGGGCACTCCGCAAGGTGATATTCTCTCTCCCCTGCTCTGGATTGGGGTTGTAAAAGACCTTCTAGAGGAACTGAAAAAATTGGGATGGCGAGTGATCGCCTATGTAGATGATGCGGAACTTTTGGTTAAGGCACGTTTTCAAGGCACCTTTTTTGATCTGGCTCAAAGTTACCTGAACCAGGTTACTAGGTGGGCGATCAACGGCGCCCCCGCAGTAAATTCCAGCAAGCTGGAACTGGTCTTATTTCCCAGGAAGTACAAGATACCCGCTGTGGCCCTTCCCTTGAGTGGGGGTGTTCGTCTGCGGCTCTCACACAGGGTTAAGTACTTAAGCTTTTTCTTGGATAGAAAGCTTTCGGGAAAGCCTAACATTGAGGAAAGGGTAAGAAAGGCGTCGGTTGCCTTGTACTGCTGTAGGGGGCTACTGGTAAAAGGTGAGGTCTCTGGATCAAAGTAATTCATTAACTCTATGCAACCAGATTGAAACCTATCTTGTTACATGGGGCCCTTGTCTGGTGGAACTCACTAGACAAGGCTACGCTTGTAAAACAACTGGAGCATTTATAGCGGATCGGCCTAAACGAAATTAGTGGGTCATTAGGAACCACACATATACTGGCGCTTAACGTCATGTTGGACACGGCGCCTGCGGATATTGCAGACAGAACTGTCGCAGCACGAACTGCTACTACGCTAAGGGAAACCGGGTGGCTCCTCCTCTATCTATATCCCTTCAAAGAGGACTGGGTAGGGCGGAGTTACTCGAAGAAGGGAGCGGTAAACTTCTTCACGAACGGATCAAAACTTGGAGACAGGGCTGGTGAAGGTATCTTCTGTTGCCGGGTCACAGTGGCCTCGCGGGAAACTGCATGGCTGATGACTTGGCGTTGGAAGGACACCTTTAAAACGTTGTCCCCAGATAAGGAGTAATTAGGAACGCCTTTGTCCTCCTGCGGTACACTCTTGGACGGTTGGCACGAGTGACCCATCCTTACCCCTTAAATGTGCCTAAAACACATTACCTCTCAAGGGCTAGTGATGGCAGTTCTGACAGGCCATTGTGCAATTGGTATTCACGCGGTAAGACTAGGAATTTCAACTACCCCTTTTATATCATCTGTCAAGAGAAAGATGAGTTGGAACCATCTCCACACGTTCTTTTAGACTGTCCAACCGTCGCGAGGCTAAGATGGAAGCATCTTGGCTTGCACTGAATTCAAAATGAGCTCTCAGGGATCGAAATTAGCCACATTCGAATTTTAGTAATTGGCTCGCGGCGTTTCGCCGACTAAATTAATGGCTTCCGTTCAGTTTTTTCGTGGTATCACAAAGGACAATCTCTTAATTGTCATAGTGTGTCCCTTGCCTGGGGCCACCACTTTAACATAACCCAACCTAACCTGTACTTGTTTGAGCTTTAAAATAGTTGGTTACATAAGTTATGCGCTCGGCAGAGCTTTCTTTATTTTATTGTTGCATAAACAAGTGAATAATTAATCGATTGTTCTTCCGCGGTGTGCTTTTATCGTTATTATAAAAAAAAGTAGGCCCGTAAAAAACGGATGACAACTACTTAGTGCTCTATATGTAAGGAAATTCCCCTGTGCGCTGAGCATCAAATTAAGATATGCACGGAATGTACGGAGAACGTCCCATAAATTTTTCAACAATTTAGTTTAGGAAGCAAACAACTTTATATTTTCATTCAATAAAATCAATACAAAAGACAAAGAAGTTTTTATTAAACATTTATTTTAAATAACATACCTAAACGGTGTACTACGTAAAATTTACGTATATTACGAATAACGTAGGGTAAAACTGTCTTACGATTCTAGGGTTAAACTTATTTGTGGGCCCTCTAGAAATACATCGGAGAAACTGCATTCAATTCCATGTATTATTTTTTGAGTGATGCGCGTACAAACATACAGACAGAGAGACAAAAGCTCTGAACATTGTAGATTTGACATCTGTTACTCTAACAAAGACCACCCATATTAATTTTTCTTTCAAAGATTATCCTACTAATACTTATTATAAATGTGAAAGTTTAGATGTTTGTGTGTTTGGATGTTTGGGAAACCATCACGCGGAAAAGATTGAACGGATTTACATGGAATTTTGTACACAGATAGGTTATGGCTCAGATTGGACAATAGGCCAATTTTTTTAGGAGCTGCCACCTGTTAAAAAAGTTAAATATTTTAACACGCGGAAATGACTGGACTGATTTGCATGAATTTTTTCACACAGATAGCTTATGACCTAGGTTTCGAAAATAGGCTACTTTTCTTAAGAGTTGCCACCCGATAAAAAAGATTAATTAAATTAATATGCGGAAACGACCGAACGGATTTGAATGAAAATTTCCATACGGATAGCTTATGGCCTAGATTGGAAAATAGGCTTTTATTCTTAAGAGATGCCACCTATTAAAAAGTTTAATTATATTAATACGCGGAAACTGCTGAACTGATCTGCATGAAAGTTTGCACAAGAATAGCTTATGACCTAGGTTGGAAAATAGGCTACTTTTTTGAGAGTTGCCATCTGTTAAAAAAGTGTAATTAAATTAATACGCGGAAACGTCTGAACGGATTTGCAGGAAATTTTGCACGTAGATGGTTTATGGTACGCTTGTTGCGGATTTCCGAAGGATGGTCTTAGACTGAAAGTAATTCCGATAACTCAAGCCCCTCCCATACAAGTTGGAATTTTCATAATACATACATACATATCTCAGGAAGTATTTGTGGGAGAGAACTGGAACTTGGTATGGAGATATGTATGTGAAATCAAATTCATACTCACAGAGAAAAATGGAAGTTTTTGGAAAATAGGCGTAGCACCTCCCATACTAACTGAAAGTTTCATATTGCATATCTCTTCAAATATTTGGGGTAAAGTACTCCCATGTATATAGATTTTCGATGCAGCATAGTCGGTGGAGGTGTTTATTGCAGAGGACTGGAACTTGGGACCGAGATAATAATAATAATAATAATCCCAACGGCGTGGTACCTCCCGTACAAATTTACTATTTTATACTGCATATCTGTAGATCATGGTAGAGTACTGGGACTTGGTACTGTGGTATATAAAATAAATTCCAAACTCATGGAAGAAAATTAGGGTTATAAGAAAAACTCCACGGCCCGGGGCTTTCCGTACTATGACTTTTTCTTGCCACATATCCCTGGAAGTGTTTGTGGAAGAATACAGGAACTTGGTATGGAGTTGTGTATAAAAAATGTATAAATTGCTCATGGATAAAATGTGAGTTATTAAAAAAGAGGCATGTCGCCTCCCATACATACTAAAGCTTTCTTAATGCATTCTCTGGAAGGATAGAAAATCTCTGGAAGTATTTTAAATTTGTTATGGAGATTTATTTTATATGTAAGTGTCGTACTGACAGAAAAAATTTCGTTTAATGGAAAAGGGAGAGCCGACTTCGGCCTTATAATCTAAAGCTCTCATGACGCATACATACCTCTTGAGGCATTTAGCTACAGTACTGAGAAGTGGTATTTTATCAAGGCCAAGTTACTAAATTTGAGTTGGAAATATTAGAACCCGCCATGGCACCTCTTAGAAGGCGGCGTATACCTGGCAGTGTTGCCGCGACGTCACGAAAATATGTATTGTAGAAAAACACAAAATGGATCAAATGTATCTCAAAAATTTTTTTTAGGTATCTAAGTATCAAGTTAGAAAATATTGTTAAAAAATGCTTTTCTTCTATTGTCAATAACCGAAAAATCATGTAATTCACATTCATATACATACATGTGGATGTACATGAAGGAAAATATCTTACAATCTATCAAAATAGAGATTATTTAGGAAATTCACAAGGTGTTGTATGCTGTCGTATTATTGCATGTCGTAATTTAAGGGATTCGGCAGCTACCATAAAAGTCGGAATATGAAATCTCACACCGTTAAAAAATATTTGGTTGTGGTTTCAAGTCCTCTAAACATTTATTTAGCTTTTACAAGCTTCGCGACATACGACAATACGACACTTATGATACCTTGTGAACTCCCCAATTGTTTTTAATCTTGCATAAAGACGAACAAAAATATTATGTATAGATTTTACAGAAACTCGAATACAAATATATGTACTTAAAACTATTAGCTGTCGATCATTTACGGTAATTATCAAATAATGTGATACACTCCACGTTAAACTCGTTGCAAATTATTTCAGAAAGCTGAAACTACCTTCAACAACTTTTAACGAAAGTCTATTTTTCTTTACATATTGGATAAAATTTAAATCTAAAAATATACGGTCAGCAGCCACAGAGTCTACCTTATTAGTGTACATCACAGTATACAGTAAAGTATGGCAAAATTTTGGAGAAATCATTTTGTAGAACATTAAGTAAAATGCATCAATTCAGCTAAATTTAACCGACAAGGTCTAATTAAATTTCATGCTTGAATTGTCACCTTAAATTCATAAGAATAGTCATTAGCTAGAATATTTAAATTTCTTTCTTAAAAATTTAAGCCTGATAGAGTCAAGTACCTATTCAATTATTAGAATATTATTTACAAATTTTTAATTTTATTATATTTTGCTATTAAATTTTCAGATGAAAAGTAAAACAGCTAAACATTTATTTAAATTATAAACAAGTACGCGATGTAGTAAGTGAAAATGGACATCAGTTGTTTCGTTTCCCCAATTAATTGGTTAAACAACTAACGTTCTTATTTTTTGCTTGTTTTAAGTTTTTTCTTTATGCCTTATATACGATTCCTGCTTTCAAACAACGTGTCGTACACGGAATCCAAAAATAAACAAACAAAAATCTCCCCTGCAAGACGCGACTGATGGAAACTCCAATACATTTGCAAAAGTTTTGCCACATACTAATACATCCGCAATTTGCTTTAATCTTTTTTTTTTCTGCAACATATATATGCCACAAGAGTAAGCAGTCAAACTGATTTGGTACATTATTTTGCCCTTTCATTATTTTTTCTCTTTGTCTTCTCCCTCTTTTCGCTAAAAAGAAGAGAAGAAGAAATGAAAGAGGAGAAGAATTAAAAAAAAAGAAAAGGAAGCCGTCAAAAAGCGTGGAAAAATTAAGAACGACAGACGTGGAATTTGCGAAATACAATTTTATTAAAAGGAAAGTTTATTTAATATAAAAGAATTTGAAGAAAAAATGAAGAAGAGGCATTTAAGCAATTGTCTATCAAAAGAAAAAAAGCTTTTCGAAGCTAATATAAAAAAGTTTAAAGAACTTGAGCAATCCTCTCAAGAAAATGTGCAAAGTGTGGCTGCGGCTTCTGGTGAAACAGAAAATATGGAAGACTGCACGTCGAGTGAAGTTTTTCTTGGTGAAAGTGATCCTTTTCTGGACGAGTCTTTAGATACCGCCAGCAGTGAAGTGCCGAATGAAAATTTCGAGCAGCTGAATGCAAAGGAGGAATTGAAGTCTTGGGCGATTAGAAATAAAATTTCTCAAAACGCCCTTGACGATTTACTTAAAACTCTTCGGAAAGTTGGAATGAATGACTTACCTTTGTCCGCTAAAAGTCTCCTAAAAACTAGTCGGGAAAAAATTAATATTCAGTCCATTCCAAATGGCGAGTTTCTGTACTTAGGTATTCAGCATCATTTTATTTCAGATGAATTCGGATTTTTAGAGGCGCGAGAAGAAGTCTTAATTGACGTAGGTGTCGATGGTGTCAAACTATTTAATAGTTCTAATCGAGTTTTATGGCCTATCCTGGGGGCACTTGTAGATTTTCCTAGTGTAACACCTTTTGTAATAGGTTGCTTTTCTGGACTAAAGAAACCAGAAAATATCAATGATTTCATGGCAAATTTTACATCAGAAGCAAAATATCTTAGGGAAAATGGTAATTGAATTATATTATGGAAAATGTGAGTATTGCTTCATTTAATTTGTTATTTCTGAGATATCTACCTATATATTTACCTATATTTGTATTAAAATAATAAAAACTTATTTCCAATAGTCCACACCCAAATGCGAAACATCGGCGCAGCACCAGTTATTACGGGAATGCAAAGTCTCGATTAAGAAGGTAGAACATTCCGTCTGTCGAATGACAGGAGAGCTGCGAGATAAGCATATGGACGATGTTGCGAGTGCATTGCCTCTCCAGACCTCAATAGCAGTGTTAAATGTGGAGGACAATCTTAAAATACCGGAGTACGCGCGGGCAATGGTAATTGAGGTGAAAATTTAAAATGTTATAGTTTTTACTTAATTTTAAAATCTGTAGACATCACACCTGCATAAAATTAAAGGGGTTTCCGAAGATGTTCCGTCCGTCGTCAGACAGATTTTTACGGATAAATTGATGGGCGCCTACAACTGGGATGGCAGATGCGAAAAGCAGGCCTTGGTCAAGCTTAAGCTGTTTGATTCCTTTCTACGAGGTAAGTATTTTCAATTGAGTATCATAAACTATAATTTTGTAATACATGTATTCATTGTTTCATTTAGAAATCTTCAAACTACAAGGAAGTTTCGATTTTGAACGAGGCGTTAAAAAAGCAGTGGAACTTAGCCATCACCGGATGTCGCAAAAAAAATTTGCAAAGAAGTCGAAGAAGGAGGCTCATTAAACTTAAATTTAAAGTTAAAAATTAATTAGTTTTTATTCTTTTCAACCCCTTTTTTCAACATTAACTTACTACTAGCATGAAGCTATAGCTAAAAATTTTTTTTAATGAAACAAGTATTGCCACAGATTTTTTCACAATTAATGCAACATTTTTTAACATAATTTGTTCCGTTAATTTGTATAAAAATATGGTTTACATACAGCAAAAACCAAACAAAAATTAAATTTTGAAACTTTGTGCGAAACAAGTTATACTGTTCGTTTAAATAAAAAAAATCGCAAATTTGTAGAAATATGAATGAATTTATGTAATATTTATTTGTATTTTTATGTAACATTTAGTAATTTATTCGTGTAATATTTTAATTTGATGGATCTTAACATCACCCCTGATTCCTCGCCTTTGATTGTTTTTTACATCAGGCCTGAATCCTCATCTTTGATTGTTTTCTACATCAGGTTCGATCCCTCATCTTTGATTGTTTTCTACATCAGATCTGATCACTCAGCTTTGAACGCTTTCTACATCAGGTTTGATTGCTCAGCTGTGATTGATTTCGTCGTCAGTCTTGATTGCTCACCTCTGACTAAAACTTACATCATGAATGAAAACCGAACTTATAAGAACGAGCACGACAGGATCCTGCTTTAAAAAAGTATTCCTTCCAAATGATCGATCAATAATCAGTGTTGCCAGAACTTTTTGGGCCGACCGGCTAGATTGGCAAAAAAAAGCGGCTAAAAACGGCTAAAATGTTTTAGTGAAAATCCATATGCTTTATTTAAATAAATCGCAAGAAACGAAAGACTAATTAACACCATTAATTTATATCGAGTGTATATTCCTCATCATCAAATGAATCACTATTGTATATATCACCTGAATTCATTAACTTTAAGAGATCGTCATCTACAGTAAAATTATGGCAGCATTTTTCTTCACGTTTTAAACCGTATCTTATATATAAAATAGCGTTTAACGTTTTAACACACATTGGATTTCTTTGCTTAGTTTTTATTATATTCATTGAACTAAATATTCGCTCTACTTCTGCATTACTTATAGGCAAAACAAGAAAACTAAAAACTAGGTTGCAAAGGTTAGCAAAAGGGTTTTCTCCTAGGGCATTTCGAAATTGATAAACTTCGGCCCAAAAATTTACAGTTGAGTCTAAATTACTCCAGGTATGTAACGTTAACCGTTGCTATTGCATCTCTATGGATGTTATTTCGTCGGCATTATATTTGTGTTTTTGTTGCTGTAGTTGAACAAATACTTTTGGTTTAATTACTCTTAATGCATTTCCAACCGACAAAAGTCAATTTTTTTTAGTGTGGCAATATTTGTAGGGAGGCGTTGGCGTAATTCCTTTATTAAAGTGATAATAAAATACCGACCATTTTCTCGAATTATTTTCTCGGCTTCGTGGTCAAAAGCGTTTGTGCTTACTTTTGTTTTTAAATACTATTCAAAACTGTGATAAAACTGAGGAAACGGAGCAAGGTATAGTTCCAACGGGGAGGATATAGGATCAAATGTGTCCGCGCTAATAACCACTAGGGAGCATAGATGCGAAAGTAAAACATTGAGTTCATTAAAAATCTTCATTGGGTCTGCATTATTGCTTTCGAACAACTTGTTTACTTTTTGCACCTGAAAATTAGGCAAATAGTAAAATCGGCTAAAAACGGCTAACTTTTTTTTACAAACCGGCTAACAAATCGGCTGCCGGCTAGATCGAATTTTCTCCGGCTAGTTGCTATCAAAACCGGCTAAATCTAGCCGGAAAACGGCTAAAATGGCAACGCTGTCAATAATCTTAATATATTTAAGTTAAGTAATTAGTGACTCCCCTAGCACATTACTAACATGGCATTTTCGAATTATAAAAAATTCCCAAGCTCACGCATAATCGAGAGTTTCAGCATGCCAACTGCCTACACTTAAAAAAAAAACGAAAAGTTCATAAATAACTGTATGTGTCATTTGACTCAACGTTTAATCTTTTTTAATATTGCGATATGACTACTGATGAGCCACAACCATCAATACTACGCTGTTTAATTTTGTTTCTCAGTTTATCGCACATCTATGTCTGTTTGTGTATATGTACATTTATTTGATACAAATAAAATTAATAAATTTATTTTCGTAGGGCGCGCGGTTGAAGAAGCCTAAGAAGGCTCTACTTACGGAACACTATCGCATTAAGCCGCAAAACCCAACAACACCATGGTTTATCTACTTCATTTGTAGTGCTAGAATTTCCGATTCTGCATTCGAACGAAAAACAATAAATAAAAAATTCTTAAGATAAACATAAAAATTGCTTTCTTTTTATTTTATAAAAATATAGGTACATAAAATGCATTGAATACAAATGCATATTGACGTATAAGAATACTATATCAAAATTTATAGCTTATGATGAATAGAGAATTAAATTCAAAATACAGACATGTGGAAGGCAATGTTTTGGTCTTGTAAGTTTTCTATTCTTTGTCGAGTTCTTCGCCAATATTATAAAAATGATCCCACAACTTACGACCGGGACTCTCGGTCGAACGGCATTGGCAGTGAGCGATAAGCTTATAATCAGGTGCCAAGTGCCCTTCCTCCACACCTCTGCAGCAAATCCAAAAAATAAAACGATTATACACATATACTACTTGTTTGAAAAATAAAACGATAACCAAAAAATAAAACGATTATACACATATACTACTTGTTTGAAAAGGTACCCTTTTTTGGAATAACAAACCTTATGAGGAAATTTTTGCATGCGTTCAGCGCAGGCTCACTTGGTAATTCGCGCATAAAACAGCCAATAATGCATTACCTACGGATTTCGAATTGTAACCGATTGTGTTAGCGCCCACTACACCCCATCCACGTCCTTCGTACACATTACCATCACATCCAACCAGAAAATTGTAAGCACTATCATTCCATTCGCGTGATTCAATGTGAAAGCACTGAAAAAGGGGCAAAAAATTTTCATTTTACAAATTATTTGTTTGTATTGACTAAGTACTGATAAATTAACCCTAGAACACTAACGTTCGCCTGTGAGGCGGAACGAATTCGGTTTCTCTCGATATTTCAGGAACGCTTTTTATGATCAAAGTACGCGTTCACGCCAACTCAGTTTAGCGTGGTACGAGGTTGTTAGCAGACGCACATTGTACAGTGGCCTTGCGCGGCTGAGTTCCACGCCCTCTTGACGCCTGACAGACGAACTTATTTCAGTTTTTAACATGTTTGTTGGCTATTTTCGGTTTTGAACTTATTTTTTTACTTTTCGAGAGGGGTACCTATGAAGAACAAGTTTTAAAATGGTTGGAAGAAATATCGTTGAATGGAAGCGATAGTGAGGACAATTTGGAAGAAGATTTCAGTGAATGGGCCTTATGAATAATAAACTAAGCAGTTGCTTTTTCTTGAGATTTCAAACCTTTTGCTTGATTTATTCAAATAAATTTACGTCAAAGGTCTGAAATTTTAAGAAAAATTAGTTGCTTAGTTTTTATTCATAAGGCTCAATGTGATACAAAAAAGTCGATTTCATTTGTACAAGTCACAATAGAAAAGATAAACAATGAATTCCTTTTATGTGTGAAAGTAAATACGAATACCTTTAGGATAATTTATGGAATGTTGGAGTTCGTTCGTTTTAAAATATTTTTTTTTTTTAATTACCCCTCTCGAAAAGATGATAAAATATGTGTTAAATTCCAATACGAATTATTTTTATTAATATTAAAAAAATTATTAAGTTATTTTATTTTTTTTACTTTAGAAACATATCATATATGTTTATGTCCATTTTTAAATAAATTTAAGGTTTTAAAAAGACAAAATTTGTACTTTTTTTCAAAGTAGCCTCACAGGCGAACGTTAGTATTAAAGGAATAAAAAATAAGGTTAGTATTCTAGGGTTAAATCATGTAATGCAGTCAGTAGACTAAGCTATTGTCCATTTATAGCTACTTATTGTAATGCCTTTTACATTACCTGAATGTCACGTATGAACCGCACATTTATAGCTTGTTTCTCGGAGCTTTATGTGGCTGTGTGCGCTGCAATTGAACAAATATATTAAATGACACTCTCACAAGCAGTATGCGATATGCTCACAAATTATAACCAAATTCACGGGCTCCGGTATATAATCGTAATCTTCCATAGGCCTCTGTGCCAGCCAAGTGCTCCGTGGTAGAACAGCGCAAAGTTCCTTTGGTATTTTATACTCTTAAAAGTTAAGGAAATACATTAATTTAAGCTATGGCTAATCATAAAAATGTGATTTGCCAAAATTCAATTAAGCTACATCATGTTGAATATAACGATTGTACACAAAGCGATTAGATATACCATAGCTACATACATATGTATACTAACTTATGCGATCTATGAATGTGTCACGTTTCACACGCTCCTCTTGTTCTTCACTTTCCTCCGTTAAGAGCGATTCGCTTGCATTTCCCCGTGTGGCTACTGATGCAGTTGAAGTTTGTCGTGATATTTCAGGCAAACGCTTCTTAATACGTTGTATAATCTGTATGTTGCCGTTAATATTTGAGACATTGCCGATTCTTACATTTGAAGAGCTCTCAATGTGCACATTTTCCAAAGTTTGCACGCTATTTATGGAATTGAGTAGTTCACGTAGATTTTCTATGACCACAGCCATATCCGTAGGAGCTAAGCAATAGAAAATAATGGAACAAGTGCAGAATAAGGCCCGTTTTTCGAAAATTCACCCCTTAGCCCTCCATAGCACCTACAATAGTTGCGTTCCAGATGCTTCACGATATTCACGATTTGCAGGAACAGCTGTTTTCTCCATTAATAAACCTTATGGAAGGTGGTCACCTGGAACGACTTCCTGTAAAAACCTTCAAATCGTGAAGCATCTGGAACGCAACTAATATAAATTTGCCGCAAAAAT
The DNA here is from genome assembly GCF_013731165.1 of Rhagoletis pomonella. NCBI lineage: Eukaryota > Metazoa > Arthropoda > Insecta > Diptera > Tephritidae > Rhagoletis > Rhagoletis pomonella. The sequence goes on along the minus strand of NW_023458556.1, from coordinate 110,928,624 downwards.
TTGTATAGGTACCATTAGAATTAGAAAACAACACGCCCACTTTTCTGTTTTTTTCTAGCTTAACGGGTCGTATTACGTACGTGTGCGATTATGTGCCTTTGCCCCTCCATAGTCTCGAAAGTATGTTTGCCATGTACGAGGCTAGTAAAGTAGATTAAAAATGAATGCAGTCAGCTCATTATACATCGTTCGTTTAAAGCATTATTCCTTAAGCTTGTTAGACTCCAAAACGTTTCAATATTTCGATCAAAGCTCCCACTGCCTAGAAACATATACATATATTTTCTCTTTGTCATGTCGTCGCTACCATGTCAAACTATCGAATGTGCAAGAATGCTTTTTCATTAACGATACCTTGCACATGCTTTTAGAATAATACGTAAGTTGGCAAATCGTCGAATTTCTAGTCTTCTTAGAAGCAGAGGATACTGGCTTTAACAAAGTGTCGAATCCCACACTTTTTCCTAATGACAACAACATTTTTTACAACAGTTTCTGTGCTCTCCTGAAAAGTAACGACTTTTGCATTCGATAGTTTGACATGGTAGCGACGATGTATCAAAATTTGTATTACGCGGAAAATTGAATATTACATTTACATTGAAATCCGTGATTTGAAATCAGTCATTTGAAGGCGTTTACACTGCTTGATTTGATTTTCGTTTGACTTCTCATCAATTGAAAAAGGAAAAGAAAAACAAAATGAATGTAAACAAACACTGTACGCCTTATATTTTTTAACACGTTTTGGACACATAAGAGGTAATTATTATTTGCATTAACTAAAAATGTGCGAATTTATGCCTAAATTAACAATTTTTATACACAAACTACCAGACCCGGCGAACTTCGTCCCGCCAAATTTTTTTTTATACCCGAGCGCACTTGTGCACAAGGGTATTATAACTTTGTTCACATAACGGTTGTTTGTAACAGGCAAAACGAATCGAGATAGATATAGACAAATGTATACATAAATGATCAGAATGAAATGAGAAATCGATTAAGCGGTGACTGTCTGTCCGTCCGTCCGTCCGTCCGTCCGTCCGTCCGTCCGTCCGTCCGTCCGTCTGTGCACACGATACCTCGAGTAAAAATTGAGATATCTTAACGAAACTTGGTACGCGGACTTCTTTTGGGCATAGGACGGACGGTATTGAAAATGGGCGAAATCGGACAATAACCACGCCTACCTCCCATATAACGGTAATTTTCAGAAATACGAAAAGTGCGATATTTTAGTAACTACTGAAGATAATTCACTCAAAATTGATATTTACAATGAGTTTTAGACGAAAAATAAGAAGATTAAAAAATTTTGGCAAATGGGCGTAGCCACGCCTACTTATGGTTACATGTGTATATCTTGGTAACCGCTGCACCAATTTCTTCCAAACTTGGCACAGTTGTTGGTCCTGCTACAACATACCAATTTTTAAAATCAGACAATAACCACGCCCACATCCCATAAAACGGTATTTTAGAAAAATACGAAATCCTCGATAAATCAGTAAATATTAAAGCTA
>NW_023458556.1:110918162-110926998 GCF_013731165.1 Rhagoletis pomonella | reverse complement strand
CAACCGTTATGTGAACAAAGTTATAATACCCTTGTGCACAAGTGCGCGGTGATTCCGAAAATCGGGATACTTTTTTTTCTATGGCTAATTTTTCGAGATATTTGCAATTTACCATATAGTGGTTTCATTTAATCACGTATATCTTACGAACCGATTAAATAATCGTAATGAAATTCTCCATAAAACGTATATATATCACTTTTCGATATCCCTGATAGTTTCTGATAAATTAATTAATCATTTGTGACACCTTTTGTTTTCGATGCAAACACTCTACCTACTCAGGTGTACGTGGCGTATGGGTAACAGTCTTTTCTGCTCATATTCCAAACAAAAAGTCCTTGCGCATTTTCATTGGACCAATCATTGTTTTCCTATTTATCCATCGATTTTGTTCATTGGTAGCTTAATTTTTTTCTAAAGGAACACTCTTTTCTTTGACACAAGTGCAAAACATTTACACAGAAATTTGTTATTTTGAATTTATTCCCTTTAAAGTTTGAATTTTTTGCGTTTTTCCATAAAAAAAAAAAATCTGGAATGATTAATTAATTTCTTAGAAACTGTCAAGGCTATCGAAAAGTGATGTACATATGTATATTCGGTATATGGAGAATTTAAAATGCTTCTTCTGCAGAGTCTCGTATTACGATTATTTAATTGGTTCGTAAGATATACCTGATTAAGTGGAAGCACTCCTTTTTATACCTTTCATGAGCATGAAATGGTATTATAACTTTGGTCCGATGTTTGTAAGTACCAGAACAAAAGAGATAGACCCATGAAAATGTATACTTATATGATCAGATCGTCGAGCTGAGTTGATTTAGCCATGTCCGTCTGTCTGTCTGTTTGTATGCAATCTAGTCTCTCAGTTTTCGAGATATCCGGATCAAATTTGGTAGGTGGGTGTATTTTTATAATGAATTAATCATTTGTCGGAACCGGAAGAATCGGACCACTATAACATATAGCTCCCATACAACTGATTGTTCAGACATGAGATTTTTCATTATAACTTCTCCATTTATGCAGCTACGAACATGAAATTTTGCAATACTTGCACCCATTATCAACAGAATACTTACAGTGAAAATTACAAAGATCGGGTCACTATAACCTATAGCTCCCATACAACTGATTGTTCAGATATAAAATTTTGCGTTATAACTCCTCCATTTATATAGCTAGGAACATCAAATTCCGCACTGTTTTCAATAATTATCAACAGAAAACTTACAGTGAAAATTAAAAAGATCGGGTAACTATAACCTATAGCTCCCATACAACTGATTGTTCAGATATGAGATTTTTCGTTATTATTCATCCATTTAAGTAGCTAGGACCATGAAATTTCGCGCTGTTTTCACTCATTATCAACAGAAGACTTACAGCGAAAATAACAAAGATCGGGTCACTATAACCTGCAGCCCCCATACAACTGATTGTTCAGATATGAGGTCTTTTATCACAACTCCTCCATTTATGCAGCTAGGAACATGAAATTTCGCACCATTTTCACTCATTATTAACAGAATACTTACAGTGAAAATAACAAGGATCGGATGACTACAACATATATCTTCCATACATCTGATTGTTCAGATATGGGATTTTACTGTAAAACTCCTTTATTTGAACAGCTAAAACCGATAAATTTCGTAAGATATTTTATAAATAATAATACAAAGTCTACTGAGAAAATCGTCAAAATCTATGCTTTATAAGCTTTATCTCCTATAGCACTGATTGTTAAGATAACAGTTTTTGCCGTATATCTCCTTTATGTACGAAACTAAACCCAATAAATTGTGTTACCGGTTTACATACCGATCACATAGCGGTGAAAATCACTTAGATTGGTGTCATATAAAGTATATCTACCATACCTCTGATTGTTTAGATGCGATTTTTTATATAAGTATGTAACTCCTCTATCGATGTATGCAGATGTATTCAAAAGCAGTAATCTGTCAAAGTAAAATTTGCAGATGTTCATGAAAGGTATGAAGCCATCGGCATAGCCGAGGACAGCGCTGCTCTTACTTGTTTTATTATTATTACCTTCCTTTTATTAGCTCGGGATGTAACTATGTAATATTGATGCGCCTAAAAGATGCAGCGATTTCTATTCTCAAGTTACATACCTGATGACAGTACGAATGGCAATTATAATAGGCAGGTTTTTTTTTTAAACTATAATTGTATTTAAGCTGAATAACGGTAAATTGCCAATATCTCGAAAACGTATCGATACAAAAAAAAAATTCACTCGATTTTCGGAATCAGCGAGCAATTCTAGATACAAATTGGATAGTGGCGTCTGGAGAACAAAATCAAAATTAAAATTTGTGATCAGTGTTATTTACCCCAAAATAATATTTTCAATGGATCTTAATCGAAAATTAGGATTTCGTAAAATTTTGGAAACTGGGCGTGGTCCGCCCCCTCATGTTAAATATTTGTATCTCGAAAACCACTTCGTCTTACTTTCTTAAATACTGTCTTCAAAATTTTTGAAATCGGACAAAAGCCACGCCCTCTAGAAGTACCGCTAACTTTGAGTTTTCTAAAATTATCGGTTTTTGTAATTTAATAATAATTTTTGTGCGTTCAATTTAAAAATTTACATTTTTTTAGCGTTGAATCGGAGGTTTTCGGAGATTTGCCCATATGTGCACAAGCACACACATAAAATACTTCTTAGGTGAAAAATCATGCGAATTCCCTAAATTCCGCAATCACTATTTAATTAAAGCTAGTGAACCCGCATGGGTTAAAACGCGTAAAATTTAATTTCAAACACCTAAAAAATATTCTAAATGCTAGTCAGAGTTATAAGCGATCCGAGTGCCATATTTCATCTAAATCCGTGCAGCCATTTCTGAGTAAAGAGGGGTCTCGCATAGTGCAGGTTTTTAATTTCATCAAAATTCAAATCACTTTACACCGATAAAGAGATTCTTAATTAAAAAAAAACTAAACTGTATCGTCTTTAATTTGACCTCTAATTGTTGAAATTCGAAAGAACGGTGCAAATCTAATGACTAGCATAAAAAATGCCTTCTCGGATAATATTCATATATACTTAGTTAGATCGATATGACTTCTCGACAATGGGCCAGCCTAAACAAAGATATTTTTAAACTAAATCTTTCATAAATCTTTGACGATTGACACCCATATCTTATCTCTTATCTGTTTCATAAAACGCAGAAGCGACATAGGTCGTTCGATCAGATACCTAGCTTGTGAAATTTGACAACCAATTTTCATATAACCTGTGTAGTAGTTAACTATGTTCGACTTTTCAAACAGGTGGCAACCCTCTTCAAAATATTTTCAAACTAATACCTTAATTCAAATTGAATTTGATTTTTTAAACATATTTCCGAATTAAAGCCTTTTCAAACCCATTTCGGCTGATACCCAAATTTTAATAATTCATTATAGCATAATTTGAATGTAACTTTTTAAAAAGGTGGAAACACTCTTCAAACATTTCAAATGAGTAAACCAAAGATTTCTTACCATTTCTTCGTTTGACTCCTGTAGTTTTATATTTCCTGTAACTTTTTGTTTAGTTAATTAAATTAGACCTTTCAAACAGATGGCAGCCCTTGTAAGCTCTCCTACGTCTGACATTGCGATACATGTTTCATTTAACTGATGAATTTGATTTTTTAACATGTGTTCAAACCATATATATAATACTTCTGTATTGGCAGTAAGCTACCCTGCAGTACGGGGGAGCGACTACAGGACTGATGAATCGGTAGCTACCTGGTAAACTCCGTCAATTACCGACCGACTACTTGCAGTGTATTCCATCGATTACTTTTACAAGGCAATGTCCTAGTCGGTAGTCACCATCGGCTCTCTCTGCACTACCTGGAGTTACTAAAGTAGTCACTTGCGTGATTTATGGGCGCCCTCTGTCGTATTTTTTCGCTATTCTACTTACGACTGGTTCGACTCTGCACTAACATGTGCACTAACACGGGTTAATGGAGTAGCTACTTACCTAGGAGTCGGTGCAGTAGCGGTTCAAAAATAGCGATTGACTCCAGCAGTACTGGAGGGATGTGTTCCTTTTCTTTAGTACGTGTTTATTGATATATCTATACTGTAAAGTTTTCGGACGGTACTAGCTCTTACTGCCAATATAGGAGTACATATTAAATATATGGTTCAAACCCCCTTCAATTGATACCCATACCTTAATAATTCATCTTAAACTACTACCTTCTGAACCCTCTTTCGTTTGCCACCCATATGATAATACATATTTCTCTTACCTAATTCCCTTAATTCCAATTGAATTTGATATTTTAAACAGATGGCAACCCTTCTATAGATAACTTAGAAAACAAATATTTTCAAAACCATTTCGATAGATACCCATTTTGTAGTACTTGATTATTTTTTTAGATAATTGTAATAAAATTTTTTGCAAAAACATTTAATTTTCCTTTATGTTTATACCTAATATTAAATTACCTTTCGTTAAAATACAAGAAATAAATGTTACTTCGATATTCGCGCGACCAACTTTTTGACAAACAAACGACGCAACACATTTTTTTATTTTTCATTGGAGATATATACCAAAATATGTGTTAATTCAGTTCAGTAATTCCGCTTGCCATTTAACGTTTAGAAACCTCAACGAAAGCGCCACCTTATTTAATTTTATTCAAGTTAGTGCACATGTTAAATAAAAGTCTGTTTAAAATTTATTTTTTACATTATTTTTTATTTATTTTGAAAACAGATTAGTTAAAGCAGAAAATCTTTTAGATTATAAAAACCTCAATATTTCTTGAGATAGTATCAAACAAATCCTTTTCAATTTTCTTTCACTGATAAACTTCCCACGAAACATATAAATTGGAAGTAGCATATTTACCTTGCATATACTATGAACCAGGGTGCGAATATTGTGCAAGTGCACTGATGAAACGTATATCTGGCAAACAAAAAATGTTAGCCAAAATTTTTTTGCCTGTGGAGATGCTACGTTAAGACTGCCCCCTACGTCGACCTTCTTTCGTAATTTAAAGTCATAGAGTAAGGTATTTCCAGCGGAAATGTTCAACGGCTGGCTATAAAGAGGGTCGACTATTTGCGCGTTAAAAGATTACCTTTAATTAGGTAAGAATTATGTAGCTATCGAATATTATTTGTCAAAGGTAGCATTTTTCTACTTTTTCTTAAAAAAGTTTAATTATTTTTTTTACATACAACTTATTATTCTTAAGTTCCGTGTTTCCTTTTATTAGTCTTTCAGTTCGAAAACATAAACATTTATTTTAATTTTGTGTAAATTGTCAAAATTAGCACGCATCGAAATAAAGATGAAACTATATGTAAATAAGTCGACAGCCATATATCGTTAGTATAGTATGGAAAGGGCTTAACTCACATCGTCGCTGAAATACATAAAGCCGTAACTAACTAAAACTTTTTGATTGATTATGATGTATTTCATCGAATCATAAGTCCCTTCATCGTTTTAGGTAATACAAAAATTTAGTTATTTGTGGTTTTTTGCATTTCAGCGACAATGTGAAATGGTATTAACGATACATATCAGGGACCGTAAATAGCAGTTATATTTTCCCAACAGTAGAACTTGGCCAGATATTTTTTAAGTTCGAAATAAAAGTCTTTCCAGATAGTAAACAAACCGCTTATCCAAATTAAAAAAGTGGTACCAAATAAAAGAGGACTTGAATAGCTTTTAAACAGAAATAACTATTGAAGGCTACCACTTCTATTTATATTTTTTTTATCATTTAATACAAAAGAAATGCATATACCTGACCCAAGGTTTGTTCTACGGTAATTAAAAAACATTTTTTATTTAAATTTTTTTCAATAGCTGGCTTTCTGCTGGCTTTCCTCGTTTAAATATTTCAGTTTTAAAGCTATTTTAGTCCTCTTTCAGTTGATACCAAACTTGTTAAATTTGGATAAGCGGTTTGTTTATTATTAGGAAAGGACTTTTATTTTCGACTTAAAAATATGTGGCCAAGTTTAGCTGTTGAAAAAAAGTAACTGTAAAGTACAGGCCCTGATACATATGTATGTTGAAAATTTGCGTTCATTCGCCTCAAAAAATATATCAAAACACATTGAGCGCATGGAGTGGAACAACAAAACGGATTTGATGACTTATGGTACCGACAGCGGTGAGTAATTAATTGTAACTGCCTGCCGAGCTCAACTAACTAATAAAAAAAACTAATTGCAAGGTATTCATTACAGGCGAACCTTTCCAAGAAGTCACCCGAGAACTAAGCAAATCTGAGATATTTATCGCCCGCTATTCCATAATTTAAATTATTATCAAAAACAGGGTACCTTTTTAACAAAATAACAAGATTTTAAACTAATTCTGCTGGCAGCCACGACTTTCAAAACAGAATTTTCTTCGAAATTTTCATTCCTAGAAAATAACAATTTATTTGCCATATCCACCTATTCACAACCTCGCTATAAGCGCACATTTTTAAAACCAGTCACAGAAGACAGGATTAAAAATGAATTACAAAAACTAAAATCGAAAAACGTTCTCCAAATTCTGAAACAACCAAAAGAATTGGTGCTCCAAATTGGAACATAACGGTGTTTAAACAGCGATTTTTCTAGGTGATGCTAGATTGTGAAGATGAAAGTCAGGGGGATACATCCGACATTTGCAGCCCCGATGCAATTAAAAAAAGAAATATAACTGAAAGTCCTCTCAATTGGTGCAGCGTCAATCGAAAAGAATTTACAATTTTGTCAAGTTTCAAGTTTTTCAAGTTTGTCGCCTCAGTTATTTAGTGGCGCAGGTTTGATTTACGACCCGTTAGGAAACTGGCTGTAACCCGAAAAGGCAGCAAAATTACTCTTTCTACTAAACTAAAAAACATTATTAAAAATTAATAACTTTTCTATTTCCGCATTCGCATCCGCGGATATTAGCTTTTTAACATCCGCATCCGCATCCGCGGTTGCCTAAAATACCACATACGCAACATCCCTAGTGTGAACATATATGCGGAAATGATTCGCCAGTGTAACCATATATTGCTTGCAATAAAATATTTACAGCACATAAACATTTACCAAACACATTTGCAGCCTGTGTTGAAAGTGAAAGTCTACATCGACCTTGCGGACAAGTGAACGCTTTTTTTCTCTGCATGCATATGGGGCATTTCACATCAAGCGGACAGGAAAAAAGTGGCGCATTGGAATTCGTTCATATTTTGGGTGTAGTACTTGTGCTAGGTATGAAAGTATACACACATATTTTTTTGGTTATTTGTCGAGTTATGAGATTCTAAAGAAGAGTAAAAATTAAAATAAGGTTTTCAAAGTAGTAGTAGTTTTTCGTATTGAAATAACATTTCAAAAAATATTACACTTCACGATTTGTATCGAAAATGTCCCGCGTTTTTAAAAAACGAAAAAAAATGTGTGCACCACAACGAAAGAAAACCTTTCAAAACACAATGTTGGAAACTTTGCCCTACTATATTATTTAAAGCCTCAGGTAAAGATATAATGCCCTAGAAGTTTTGGAGTGTGATCTGCATCAATTAAAAGGACAGGCAAATTTGTGCACACCTCGCACGTTCGGTTCATGTCAAAAAGGCATTTAATAAACTAAATTTGCCTATGTTGAATGGACTTCAAACCAAAATTCTTTAGGAATTTTATAATTATAGCGGCGCACTTGTGCACCGTTCAAAAAATTTTCTTTCAAAGGGACAAAAATTATAAAAGGATTGCAGCGCCCTAAAAAGCAATGTATTTCTTTATGAAACTAGGGCCCGTTTTCTCATCTAGCCTTTAGATTACCGGCCACTTTATCGTCTCGATATACGAGTTTTCGTTTTCTCATCAGCGCATTAATTTCTCGAATCGATAAATTGTTGCGCACCCGATGTAGACTTTAAACATTTGTACCCAACTTTAAATTTTGATTTGGTTTTGGTTCATGAGTCAGATATATTAGATATTCCAACCAAGGTTTTGGTTTTTGCTAACCGTTGCTCTTGCTCTTTATTTGCTTATGTTGCATTGCCAACCTTTGAAAATTTTATGACGCATGTAGTGAAGTTTCACTTTCGCGTTGCCGTAATTCGGAATAACAAATATATTTTTACCGGCAAGATAAGAAAACGAAAATACTTATAACGCACTTCAAAGTGAGGAACAATTAATCTACCCTGTTAGGAAAGGCAACTTTACTGTTTACATTAGAAAACAGCCCTAAGGGCAGATAAATTGTTTCTCACTTTAAAGTGTTTTCGTTTTCTTACCTTGCCGGTAAAAATAAATTTGTTATTCCGTATAGTGAAACTTCACTACATTCGTCATAAAATTTCAAAGGTTGGCAATGCAACATAAGCAAATATAGAGCAAGAGCAACTGTTAGCAAAAACCAAAACCTTGGTTGAAATATCTAATATATCTGACTCATGAACCAAAACCAAACCAAAATTTAAAGTTGGGTACAAATTTTAAAGATTGCATCGGGTGAGCAACAGTTTATCGATTCGAGAAATTAATGCGCTGATGAGAATACGAAAACTCATATATCGAGACGATAAAGTGGCCGGTAAACTAAAGGTTAGATGAGAAAACGGCCCTAAGTAAGAAACTGTTGTGTACCAGAAACATTAAAATTTCGTACTTAAATGATTTGACATAAGACCTTAACAGGCTTGTGCTTGAACGTTATTAATATATACAGATACACTAGGGTGATTGGCGTGGTCGCAGTTTGGAAAGGTTTCAACGGTTTCTTTATATCTATAGGCGGTTTTTTGAAATCTTG
>NW_023458556.1:110907402-110918062 GCF_013731165.1 Rhagoletis pomonella | reverse complement strand
TGATATATTTTTTCCGCTCTGAATGGAAAATTCCATTCAAAGGCGTCAAATAACTTCTTTGTCCAAGACATTGGCATTTCTTCATAGCGTGATGCAATGCCAACGCCTTATGGTGAAATTAATTATTAAGTAAACATAATAAATGTATAAATAAGCTTTTCCAAGTTTGGAACTTACTCAACTCGTTTTTTAATTTATCCGCGAGGACGCGGATTAATATATATTTGTTTACTGTTTCCCAAACGGGGAAACATAATTTGTATGTATCTATGCACATTCTCTTCATCTCTCTTCATCGCTCCACTACATTCCTGTCCTTAGTTTTATTCAAATACCACAAATGCGCGATCCAGAAAATGCTTCTATCATTCTTGCCACAAATGTATGTTTTCTTCGAAAATACTCAAGTACTACCAGTAGAGTACTCTACTGTCAAATACATTTTACTCGCAGTAGTTGCGGAAGGCAAAGTAAAAACTCTACGCGTCTTGCTATTGATCGATAGTTTACGTACGCTTGCAGAAACTGGTTTATGCTTACTCACACTTGACCCAAACGATGAGAGTAAAGGAGGGAAAGTATTTGCGCGGCGATCGGATGTCTTGTTAGGTCCTTTAAATGGAATTGCGCAGGAGTTTAATACATACATTGATCTTCTTCTTTTCCTTTATATCATAAAGATGAGGTTCGTGAAAAAAAGTTGCCGCTACGCAGCAGAAACCCAGGAATGATAGAATACAAGATTGCGCCAACGAGAGAGGATTTTTGAGCGTAATTTTTGCGTGACGTCATCTTGGTGCAATTGCGAGATACAAATGCCAAAATGCATATAAAAATACGAAACAATGCAGAAAAATGTGTTAATTTTAATATTACATGGCTCAATTTTGCAGGAATCAATAAATATACAAAGATTGATTAATTAGGAACACGTAGCAATATTTTTGGACATGTAGCCCTTTAGGTAAGTACGATTTTTAGCGCATGAAAAAATGGATGTATTAGGGTGTGCGGCAAAGTGAATTTTTGCATATTTATATTTGTGGACCATAGCCAACCGCCATAAACTCCACAGCTGTTGACTCCACAGCTTTTATTTGATGACCTTTGTACCACATCCGAGAGAATGCATGAGTGCGGCTTCGTTGGAAACGAATATTCTATGTATGTAAGTAAAACATAATTTAAGCTTAACTTTAAAATGTATAATAATTTGGGCACTGTTTTGTATTAGGTACGTAACAGCGCGGTAAGATGCCGCTTGAATTAGCGCCTGGGGACCTTATCCACTGGTGCATTACCTCATACCAGCACTAAAAAGAATCAGGTTCTAACAAAAATAAGTAGGTAGTGAAGTTCATGTATCTATTTACTGTAGAAACTGCTTTTGTATGTATGCCATCGCCAGCAAACTAAATCAGCAATTGTCTACATTCACCATGAAAATATACCTACTACAATTCACCAAGGAAAGGCCAACATAGTTCCATGTAGAAGCTCATAGCTCACACACATAGCACAAAGCTCGATTTGGTGTTTAATGCATCTCCTCACCGGCAGAACTGCTTCCACTTTTTCGCCAGGTTTGCGTCCGTAGGAAACGAATATTTTGTTGTCGCTTATAATTGTCACTGTGCCATGATTTTCTTTTTTAATTTTTGTAAAGTTGCTTACCACACTCACGATTGCTATAAATTTTGCTCCCATTTTTTTAAGATTTTCTAATTTGGTGTCTTCAAACTAAAAACAAAAGCACCAAAAACGCACCAAGCACCATTTGCGTTTTGAATACCCACTAAATTTGGTGCGAAAAGCATCAAGTTGGCAACAGTGAATGTGAACAAAAGCATTTTATGACGTCAGCGGTTGGGTGGATGCTGTCAAATCAACGAAGAGAGGGTTAGCGGTCCGCGAATGGCGCGACCTTTATTTTCTGGATCGTGATAAATATTCATGCAAATTCTGCACAAAACAAAACTCTACTTCAACAAATCAACATTCAATCCAAAAATGATAGAATACAAGATTGCGCCAATCGAGCTGAGAGCAACTGGGTGCGACGTCACATTGTTTTGAGAATGAGAGTGTCAAGAATAATTTTGAAGAAGAAGAGAAAGAAGCGAACAAGTGGTGCGAAATAGTGATGTAAAACTAGGTTGAATTGTACCTACTCTTCAGCTTCTTATACTTGAACGTACATTCGGTACAATCACATTACTTTAGGTACATTTGGAACGTAGTAAAATATTGTTTCATGTAAGTCCAAAGTTGTTATGGTACAGATGGAAGATGTAGTCCACCAAGTGACAAAAATATATGCACATAAAAGTACATATTTAGGCTTTAGGTACGTGTATCTACTTTTAGGTACAACTTTCGGCAAATAGGTACAATATGAATATTTAGTATTCATCACTAGTGCTCAAAAATAATAATGTGACGTCAGGGAAAGGGTGGATGCTGTCAAATCGAGAAAGAGAGGATTAGCGGTCCGCGGAAGGCGCCACCTTTGTTTCGCTGCATTGTACATTCAATCAATTGCGTTAGACTTGAATACATGCATACATATGTGCATAACCAGGGTTCAGATTTGCCTCATTTTAGCCCCTCGCTCGCTCGTTAGTTTGCTCTGAGTTTGCGCAACTCACGTGCAACAGACGAGGCTGTTTGCAAACGAGCACTCGTTAAGTACGAGCGCACGCGCTGAGCAGCCAGCGAGCGAGTAAGCAAACGAGGGCAGCGCAAGAGTAGAGCGGCCTAGGGACACGAATTTCGATACGATACGATATCATATCGATACTTTTGGCATTCGATGCCGATATTTTTACTCGATAGTTTTAAAACGATATTTTTTGGAATCGAGTACCAGAATCCTAGTATCGTATCGAATGTCATAAACTCAAATTAGTCAGGTTTCAGGCACGGCAAGTCTTGCTTTCAAGTCTGCTCGTTCCAAGGCGAAGGAGGTGAGAAGAAAGGGGAAGAGTGCAGATACCTCCAATTCAAAGAACCACAAACTTGAATTCAATAAAATTTGACGCGTCTGGAAGCAAATAGAAAACACAAAAGAGAATGCGAAAAAATTGCTTTCAAGACTTATCAACTCTTCCCGATATAAATTGGGCTTTAAAGAACAGTAATATATTACTATCGTTAGGATTGCATGTGGCGGGATTTGAACACGCGGTCTCAGTGTTTTAAGTCAACACCTCAATCTCTACGTGTAAAAATAATAGATTGGCGCTTACAAAATATGTTAGCGTTTGGCTGAGCTTCTCCTCCAATTTGTTGCGTGCGCCTTTATGTTGTGCCACAAAGGGCGTTTTTATGAGAAGCTGTTTTTCATGGCAGAAATACGCTCGGAGGTTTCTAATCACTTTTTCAGATATTTCTTTTTTTTGGATTTTGGTATCGATATTTGCGATATCGAGTCTTTTTATTCCGATATTAATGGATACCCGATATTTTTCCAGCGATACTTTAAATGAGTAACTTATCGATACTTTCGGTTCGATATCGTGTCCCTAGAGCGGCCAGCAAACGAGGACCTCATTAGCTCTGCCCTCGCGAGGGCGTCGTTGCGAGCGAGGCACTCATTTGCAGCAGCAGACGAGCGAGGCGAGTAAACGAGCGAGGAAAATGAGACAAGCTAGTGCTGCAAAAACATCCATGTTTGAAACTATCGATTTCTCGATGTTTTTGCCCATAAAAAATCGATAGTATCGATACTATCGGGTTTTCTTGGGAATTATAACTTTTTATTTAAAGCTGCAATTAAGAACAATTAAAAAACATTACAATTTTTTAGAAATAAGATTTATTATTATAAAGTTATTCATTGATTGAATATGGAAGTTATTCATTAATAAAATGAGAAATAAACATCACAATCCATTTGTGTTATATTTAATGTCTTATTAAATAAATAAAAAATTTGCTCTTTAAGGCAAAAATGCAAGGCACACTTTAGTATTTTTAGTCTTAAATTTTCCCTATCAGAGATCGAATGGCACTGACAGGACCATTTTTGTGAGTAATCACTTCCTTAAACACTTACAGCCAGCAGTTACTTGTTTATTAACCAATTGTTTTTACTCATAAAAATTATTTTGTCTATATTTGACGATTTTAGTGAAGCCCTCTTATCACTAACAACAATTCCAGCTTTGCTAAAAATTCTTTCACTCTCAACTGAAGTCGCTGGAATGCATAAGATTCATTTGCAACAAGATTTCAGTGATTCGTTATCACTTAGGCCCTAAAAAATAAGATAATTATATTTTTTTTACGATAAAAATTATAACTTAATATGCTTACATGCCAGTACTCAAGAGGATTACAATCTTCATGAAGATTTGGACTATCGTAATAGTTTCGAAGGCTTAAAATGGAGTCCACTCTATCGGTCCTAATTTTTTTGGCAATATTCCTCTTGAGAAACTGAAACAGTGGCTGGTTATGGCCTGGACTTTCAGTTGGAGTTGGCGGCTCGGTGTTCTCATTAGCTGGATGGAAATTTTTTTTTAGAAGAGTTATATCGTTTTCAAGCAACTTCGTGGATCGAGGGTCAAGTAAAGTCCCAAATCTGGTGACTGTACTTTTTCAAACTCCAACAGTCTTCGTTTTATGCAGTCAATTAGAATAGCCAACATATTGAAGCCTTCTTCGGTTTCCAATTTCAGCTTTAAACCGTCCATGGTATCCAAGAGTCCACACACAATTGGAATTATGAGCGAAACTGTGACCGAGGTTGATGAAGATGTTTTCACCGTGGCATTATCAAACGGTGACAGCAATTTTACAATGTCGTTCAAAATGGCAACTTCATCCGCTGTCAGGGGTGGAGGTGCTTTTGGAGTGCCCAGTAAAACTTTTGCAATTGAGTCATTGGTCAAAATAATTCTTTGAATCATGCTAAAGGCGCTGTTCCACCTGGTGGGGACCTCTTGATTTTCCCATGTCTACATATCCATACATACATACATATGTATGTACATATGCCCTTGAACAACAGGCCACAATTACATTTTTTTCACCAAGGATTATATTTCATTTAGGTATACATAATGTGACCAACCGTACTTCTTTCGGAAGTACAGTACTTCTTTTTTCGCTATTATACTTCGTACTTCGAAGTACAGTCAAATGTACTTCTTTACGATATTTTGTACTTCTCCGATCTTCTGGATGATCGTCACATGGCCTGGGGGATAAATTCTTTCAAACCATTAACAATTTCACGTTTAAACCTACTTAATAAGGCTTACCTACCTGATCGCGTATGTAGACGACGGGGAACTTTAGGTTAAGGTACGATTTCTGTACACCCTTTTTGATCTGACTCAAGGTTACCTGAACCAGGTAACTAGGTAGGCAATCAACGGCGGCTGTCGTAGAATCCTAATATTGAGGAAAGGGTAGGAAAGGTGTCGGTTGCCTTGTACTTCTGTAGGGGAGCTATCGGTAAAAGGTGGGGTCTCTCGCCGAAATTGATTCATTAGCTCTAGGAAAACAGGTTTAAGCCTATATTGTTTCAATTGCTCGCTCGCTCGCTCGAACTCCGAGTTTTTGCCCACCCTGTGCATAACTATGTTCAAATTAGAACTGATATGGTAAAGTACTTCAGCCCTGTTTTTTTATGGGAATCCTGCCTCTGTCTCACCGAATTCCATTTTTCCAACGCTTTAGTGGCATGCACAAACAACAGCAAATCAATGATGTACATATGGGTAGTCCACTTGCAAACAGCGTTATGTGATTTTATAATAGAAAGCCATACATTTGAAAAAACGACTACGACAACAAGTAATATTTAAATTGAATCTTTTTTATAATTACCTGAAAATTTTGAAAAATAAGAGCCTTATAAAATTTTAATATAACATAACATGACATAAGATAGAATTAACAGTCTATACGACCTAAAGCAGTTTTCTAAGTTCATCAGAAGATGGATACTTTTGAATGTTTATAAATAAGTATGATAGCGACTTTTGGAAGAAGAGTTAACATATGGTGCTCTTTTTTCAGAATATAAAAAGATTTTGCACTGTGTTGTTAGTGGACATGAAACTACTTTAAATACAGGTACGTAATCCACCAAAAACTAAAACTCGAAAAAATTTTACATAGCGCACTTTGCAAGTGGACTACTCATATGTATGTCTATTTGTTGGGCTTCATGGGAATTCGGCACATTGTTTTCGGGAAGTTGATAAATTAGCAAGTGCGTTAAAGGCTGAGTTTTTTGGCTTATACAAAGTGGAATTTCGTTACTGAATATATAAAAACAATCTTTAAAATAACAAAATAGTGCGAAGTGTTTAAAAATACCTAAAGCTAAAATAAATTTGTCAAACAAGAGCCGCAAGGGCAATGGCCCGTAATCGGAGAATAGTAGCGGCGGCGCGAATAGGAACGATGCCTGCAATCGGAATTAGATCTGCGTTTATTTATCGACCACAAATCAATTATATAGGTGATTTTTACAATAAAAGTCTATCTACACATATCAGTGCCATACCTATCCTCTATCCACTATTTCACTTTGCTAAGCCAACTACAATCAAGCGCAGCTATTCCGCTGCAATTCACTTGATGATGTGGTTGTTGGTTTATGTTAATATTTCTATTATTAGAATGTTTAACTTTTAGGTGTGCTCGTCCTTAAGTTATTTGTTTTTGTGATTTTATGGCCTTATAACAATTATATTCAACAATTTTTATGAGCTTGACAAAACCAACAACCACATGATCAAGTGAATTGCAGCGGAACAGCTGCGCTTGATTGTAGTTGGCTTAGCAAAGTGAAATAGTGGAAATAAGCAACAAGAATTAACAAGGCAAACTTAGCACAATGCGTAGGCAACTGGCTGAGTCAGTGGTGATCGTCGGTTCGAATCCTACTGAAAGAAGTCTGATGAGGAAATGTGGTAATTTCCGAAATAGCTATCACTTCTACAATTTCAAATTATTGTTGCTTTTCCACAATAAGTTTTCACTAAAAACGGCCTCAAGCTCATAAAAATATTTTAATATAATTGTTATAAGGCCATAAAATAACTAAAACAAATAACTTAAGGACGAGCACACCTAAAAGTTAAACATTCTAATAAAAGAAATATTAACAAAAACCAACAAAACCAACAACCACATGATCAAGTGAATTGCAGCGGAATAGCTGCGCTTGATTGTAGTTGGCTTAGAAAAGTGAAATAGTGGAAATCATTCCCACGACAGCCGGTTCTACGTACCGGAATGACTCGGGTTTCACCCGACCAAGGGCTGTTGTTTCGGCGATCTAACCCCGTTTAGGTCGGCGAAGTATCTCAGAAGTTGTCCGTCCATAGGGCTACATTCACTACGTATTCTCCTACTCAGGGCTGGCATCGAGTCAAACCCTGGGCCAGAAACATACACCTGCTGTGTATGCCGGAGACGATTACACCACAACTCCACCTCAGTCAAGTGTAATGCCTGCGAGGGGTGGAGTCACCTCAGATTCTGCTCGGGACTACGGACACATAGACAGTGGACCACGTCGTACGTGGCCCCCTGTTGCTCAAACAGAGCAGCCTCCACGGCTAACCACAGTCCGCCCGAGCAGCCCCACACACTCACACAGCAGCCTCACACAGCAGCCTCACACAGTCACCACAACACAACAACATAATAACACCACAGACCGTACCACAGCCACTACAGACCACATAACACACACAGCCACTTTAGGGCATGCTCAGGTCTGCGTACCACGCGAGATTGGACTGGGAACTTCGAGGGCCCGTGTTGCGCTGCTCGGTCGCAGACCCCAATTGCGACGCCCCCCACCACCACCACAGGGCGGCAATCACCACAGCAGCACACACAGCCAACGGCGGCAAGAACATACACTTCACTTACACCCCACATCACGACACGTCTCCCGAACCACATGAAGCTCCTTCAATTTAACTGCAACGGGCCACAGAGCAAGACTGAGGAGATAACCGTCTTCATGTGTCGGCATGGTATATTGATAGCTGCGGTCCAAGAGACGAAGTTGCACAGCAATTCAACTTTGTTGAATTGCGCCGGGTACAACGTGCACCGTCGAGATCGCGAGCGAGATAATGGTGGTGGCTTAGCGTTCATCACGCACCACACCGTGCAGTATCGTCTTATCGAAGCAGACATCGACCGCAGGGATACCACCCTAGAATGTCAGGGTATCGCTATCCGGTCAGGCGATGTCGAGCTCGAAATATTTAACATATACATACCCCCTGTCTCCTGCTGCCCGGCAGGATATCACCCTGATATAGGTGCGCTCCTCAGAGGTGAAAACCGTATGGTAGTAGGTGACTTTAATGCGCACCACGATCTTTGGCACTCAAGCCTGTCAAACGATCGTAGGGGAACAGACTTGGCTGAGCAGATAGACGATTCGACATTCTGCACAATGAACGACGACGCACCCACCAGGATTATGGGTAACTGCAGTAGCTCGCCAGACATCACAATAGTCAGCGCTGGTCTGATAAACAGCATAACGTGGCGACCTATGCTGACTCTAGCATCAGACCATCTACCCATAGTCATCTCGATAGATAAAACAACCGACTTTGCCTCCGCCAAACACCGGACCTATATCAACTTTTCTAAAGCTGATTGGAAAGGTTACGCGGAGTTTACCGAAAACACCTTCGCAGCGCTCCCCACACCAACCGACGTCCATCTCGGTGAACGTAAGTTCCGCAGGGCTATCACTGCTGCTGCAGCTCGCTTCGTACCGGCAGGATGTATATCGGACCCACGTCCAAACTTCCTTGCCGAAGCGGCTGTTCTAGCCGATGAGCCTGATAGCCTTCGTCACGCCGATCCCGGAGATCCCCGTATCAGGGATCTCAACGCGGAGACTCGGCAACTTGTAAACGTACATAAGCGGAAGAAGTGGGAGGAGCATCTGAAGACTTGTAATTTCACCTCTGGTGTGAGCAAGCTTTGGTCAACCGTGAGGTCATTGTCTAATCCGGCGAAGCACGACGACAGAGTCGAAATTTCTTTCGGCGACCATGCCTCGTCGGACCTGGAGCGATGCGCGAGCTATTTTAGCCGGCAGTTCATACTGCATCCTCCGGTGGACAAAGCCAAGCTTCGAGTGACCAGAAGGCTGCACAAACTGCCAACAACTTGTGCCCCCCTTGCTTTCACTTGCGGTGAAGTTCAGGTGGCCATCGGGAAGGCGAAAGCCTCCAAAGCCATGGGTCCCGACGGAATATGCATGCTGATGCTGAAAAATTTGGGTCCTGCGGGGGTAGCGTACCTAACGGAGGTCCTCAACTTGTCAATGGCCACTCTCATCATCCCAGATATCTGGAAGGTGGGGAGAGTGGTCCCACTGCTCAAACCGGGGAAACCTGCCAACAAAGGAGACTCGTATCGTCCGATTACACTCCTTTCCCCGGTAGCGAAGACACTCGAGGCCTTGCTACTCCCGTACTTCACAAACCACCTGACTCCAGCGAAGCATCAGCATGGTTTCCGTAAAGTGCACAGTACAACAACAGCACTTAACGCCATAAACACTCAGATAACTCGTGGCCTTAACCGTAACCGTCCCTGTGAGAGAACGATTCTAGTAGCGTTGGACTTGTCAAAGGCGTTTGACAACGTCTGCCATTCCACGCTACTAGAAGATATAGAGGCCTCCTCTCTCCCACAAAGGCTCAAACGGTGGTCGGCAAATTATCTGAGTGGTCGACATTCGTCGGTAATGTTTAGAGACAAAACGAGTAAGCAGCGAAAAATAAAACAGGGGGTTCCTCAGGGTGGTGTCCTTTCCCCGCTACTGTTTAACTTTTACATATCAAAGCTCCCTCAACCACCAGAGGGAGTCTCGATTGTCTCTTAAGCCGACGATTGCTCGATCATGGCGACTGGGAATGGAATTGATGACCTGTGTTCGAAAGTGAACGGCTATCTCTCCGAACTTTCTCGCTTCTTCACTGCAAAGTGTCTAGCCCTCTCCCCTACGAAATCCTCCGCGACCCTGTTCACAACCTGGACGAAGGAGGTCAGGCTACCGCTGGGGATTCACGTCGATAACACACCAATTCCAAAGGTGAATAACCCCAAAATACTCGGAGTAACATTCGACAGCCTGCTCTCCTTCTCTGCGCACTCAACCGCTATTGTCAGTAAAGTACAGAGCCGCAACAAGGTCCTCAAGTCCCTAGCCGGCAGTACTTGGGGCAAAGACAAAGAAACGTTGCTGGCAACATACAAGGCAATAGGCCGGCCGGTTTTGAACTACGCAGCGCCAGTATGGTCGCCAGGGACTAGTAGGACGCAGTGGACGAAGCTACAGACTGTACAGAACACCGTACTCAGGACAGCGGCAGGATGCCTCTTGATGTCGCCTGAACACCACCTGCACGGCGAGGCGCAAATGCTCCCTGTAAAGGAGCATAATATAATGCTCTGCAAGCAGTTCCTAATCGGGAGCCACAGAAGTGGCCACCCGAGCAGACAGCTGCTTGCAGAGGAGCCCTCGCCTAGGCACGTCAGGAGGCATCTATATGAACTGACGGACGAAGTCCAGAGGTTCATTAAGCAACCTCTGGACCCGACAGCTTACAGACAGGCCCGGAACGGCATTCGCAGGGACTCAGTCTCGAGT
>NW_023458556.1:110899474-110907392 GCF_013731165.1 Rhagoletis pomonella | reverse complement strand
TTTTTTTAGGAGTATAACTCAGAGTTGAAGTTTTATAAAAAAAGGTTCAAGATGGTCTTATTATGAGATTTAAAGGCTTACTAACTCTAGTAGCATTATCATCTCATAAAAATAGTACTATGAGACCTAATTTAAGTCTTTTTACAAGAATTATATTATGCGGTTATCCAAGTATGTTAAAAGAGTCTTATGAGATCTTTTCGTAATTTGTAAGAGTTTTGTTCTGGAGAGTTTGTTAGTTGGGCTAGGTCAGCCGTTTTGTTTCTGTATTGTGTCAAACTGTTAAGCTGTCAGAGTCTGTTTATATACATATGTATACTTACATATATACAGTCACTCACAACCAGTGTGGCCGTTTTAGCCCTTTGGCGGCTAGATTTATCTACTACATACTTTTTTTGGCCACATAAATTTAAAATTGCCCCTAGCCCTTTTTTAGCCTATTTGGCATGAAAAAGTTGTATATGCTTAATTTGATCTAATTTTTTTTCATTTATGTAAGAGATGAATTTTTAAACTACGGAAGACTGATATTTATATATATTGTATGTTCCTTACGTTTTTATACATACATACTGTAAAACTGTTAGGGCTGTTAACTTATTTATTAACGATTTAACTATAGTTTAAAATAGATAAGTTAAGTTAAGTTATTGTTAAATGGCCCATCAAGTCGATTGACCGTGTATGTTCTTGTGGTGTGATTGTACCAGCCGCTGGTGCGACTTCAAAAATTATTTGAAAATTTTATGATTGTACCAGCATGCTGGTGTGGTGCAATTAGCTCAATTTTCTAAGTGAAAATTATTGTGGCGGAAATTTCTTCACTAAATGAGTCAAAGCCGTGTTTGTGGAAGATTAAGTTCACGATATTGCCGTTGTGAATTAAAAAAAAAAAACAATGTCTAACAAAATGGTAGAAAAATTATGAAATTTCGGCTCTAATTATTTCGATCTTCATTTGTAAAGAAATAAATATTGTACCAGCATGCTGGTAAGTTATATGCTTCGAGCCTGATATTACAATCACTTGATGGAGCCAGCAAGCTGGTGTCCTATTTTATACAAAAAGGTTTTAGGTATACCATTAAGCTGAAGGTACATCATTTTATTTGCTGCGGCGTTGCGTTGATCCGTTGGTGCGTTGACGACGTTGAAAAATTTGCTGTTACACACCTTGCGTTGTGCCGCTCATTGTTTTGTTAACAAAAAACAGCTGATAAGCATATCCACACGTGTTCAATTTTATCTGACATTGACGGCGTGACGCATTTGCCGGCGAACGCATGTTGTGTATCTTCGCTTTTACTTATTGAAAATGTTTACGTGTATACTTATATATGTATATGTAAGTAAAAAATTTTAGCTACCATTTTTAGCCACAACGACTTTTTTAGCCCTTTTTTTAAAGGGATTTGGCTACCACTAAAAATAATTCGCGGCAACACTGCTCACAACATTAAGTATACGGTGATTTTTTGGAATATGCGTAACCCCATGTCTCCACCTTCTACAGATTCTGTTAAAAAAGCTATTTTAAGACAGAAATGTCAGGTGGATACCGCAAATTTCCACTGTTAATCCTGTTAAATCTGTCTTGCCGAATTTCTCACCATCGCTAACTTAACATCAGCTGTCGTTTCGTGTTTGACAACTCAGTTTTAATTTTATCTCGCCATTTACATTGGGTACAGACCGATCTGATTGGCTTTATTACGGTTGCCAGACGTACTGGTTTTTCAACTCTTGAACTGATTTTATTCATTTCTTCAATCAGTACGCTAATGTCCTGATTTTTTTAAATTTTGTATTGATTTGTACTGAATTTTCAATTCAAATAAAATACTTTAGGATTTTCTTAAGGTTTTGAAATAACGTTGGAGTTTCCTTAGAGTGTACTGTAAAAATTAAGAAGAAACTAATTGTATTATAGTTACGGTTGCCAGACGTACTGATTTTATCAGTACAGTACTGATTTTTCAACTCTTGAGCTGATTTTGTTATTTCTTCAATCAGTACGCTAATGCCCTGATTTTTTTAAATTTGTACTGATTTTTACTGAATTTTCAATTCAAATAAAATACTTTAGGATTTTCTTAAGGTTTTTAAATAACGTTGGAACTTCCTTAAAGTGTACTGTAAAAATTAAGAAGAAAATAATTGTATTATAGTTGAAATGTTTCAGATAATGTTTGATATGCTCAAGAAATTAATACAACAAAAAGATCAATCGTATTATGGGCATATCGCCGGGTCGTTACATCCCAGTTGCGATAATATAATGAAGCCTAAATTATTTAAAAAGAAGGCTGGTTTTTTTGTCGAGTGTTAGTTATCTCGAAAATACCTTTCAGTTTAATAACAACAAATATGAATATTCGAATGGCTTTTACCTCTAACTTACAATTCTTTTTTCACAATTTACTGATATTGTAAAAGAGCTTTGCATACAAGACATAGAGTTAGATACTCTTTTCAGCGAATTCTTAGTCTTTAAAAGTTTTGCGTATTTGAGGAAATTAATTTCAGCAATGAGGAAATATGGATGATGTCCTTAAATAGTGGTACTTTTCCACAGTTTGAAATAATCATACCTATTACAGTATCCGACGGATGCTGTCCGCACGGATCTAATCCGATTCGTACTGTCATAACAATCGAGTGTTAAGGATTAGATTATTGCGAATGACATCCGTGGGTACATGCCTTCTCCGGTCCCCAGGATGTCATTCGCCTAGATCTAATCCTTCAAACTCGGTTGTTATGATAGTGCGTATCGGACTAGATCCGTGCGGATGACACACTTAAACGAAGCAACTGAGAGTATTAAGTTTGCTTCCTGGCGCAAAGAGAGAAACCTGCTTCTAATTAAAATTTTCTTAAAGTGAACTTCAAATTAAAAGTAATTTTTAAATGAAATGTATAGAATTCTTTGACTATTTAAACACTGAGGATGGAAATGATCTCGTTATTGTTAATCAAAAATGTCAGTTTCCCGACAGCAATTTAAGTGAAAAATGATTTTAGATTTTTTAATTTTATATGGAAATTGACAGAAAATAAAAAATAATTTTCCACTTAAATTGTTTGTGAAACCGGCTGTTACATTCATAATTTTGCTTTGAATAAAAATGTATTGAAAAGTACTGATTTTTTTAGCATGAAAAAGTCTAACGTACTGATTTCGCGCATAAAAAATCTGGCAACCTTAGGCTTGATGTAATTTTGGATATGATATGTTAAGACAGCAAGTTGCCCAAATAAGAAAATGGGACAAAGTTAAAACAGAAATCTGACAGATGTTAAGACACATTTAGCAGAAAACGGAGACGTGGGGTAATGTTTTCCATGCTAAAAATATTGGTACATTTTTTATTAGAATATGGCTTATTAAAAATTTCTTACACATTTTGATATGTACTTGGATTTATGTTTTTTAAAATATAAGCCATATTAAAACAAGTAAAAAAGTCTAAGTTCGGGCGGAGCCGAACATTTGATAACCGGCGCAAGTATTAAATATAGTTTTTTGCACCTTTCCGAAAACTACCGCTACATGGTAAGCAGGATTTCAATAATTTTTAACGCTTTGCTTTTATGTGGCAAGCACAATAATCATACCGAGTTTGGTACAAATTGATCGAACGGTTACCGAGATACACATATGAGGTCACAAGTGGGCGGTGCCATGCCCATTTTCCAAAATTTTATCATAAACGTAGTTTTTGATAAAGAATTATTGCAAATATCAATTTTAAATAACTTAGCTTCGGTATTTACTGATTTATCGAAGATTTCGTATTTCTCTAAATTACCGTTATATGGAATGTGGGCGTGGTTATAGTCCGATTTTAAGGCCGTTTTCAGCCGTTTGGTATGCTGCCCCAAGGCTAATAACTGTGCCAAGTTTGGGAGAAATTAATTAAATTAATACACATGTAATCACATGTGACTACGCCCATTTTCCAAGAAACTATAATATTCTTATTTTAGAAGGCATTATAGATATCAATTTTCAGTAAATAAGCTTCACTAGTTACTGAAATATCGCAGCTTTCGTATTTCTGAAAATTACCGTTATATGGGAAGTGGGCGTGGTTACGGTCGGATTTTGCCCATTTTCAATACCAACCTACCTTGGGTAAAGGGCAATCTACATACCAAATTTCGTTGAGATATCTAAATTTTTGCTCGAGTTATCGTGTACACGGACGGACTGGCATGGCTTAATCGATTTCTCTTTTCATTCTGAGCATTTTTGTATACATTTGTCTATATCTATCTCGATTCGTTTGGGCTGTTACAAATAACCGTTATGTGAACAAAATTATAATACCCTTGTGCACAAGTGCGCTCGGGCATAAAAAATACACAACTTTTTTTACATGGAAAACATTGCGAAATTAAAAAAATCGCCGTATACTCAATTTTATGGGAAACTCTATTAGTCTAAGATCCGAATAAGGCACGATCTTCACCCATCTGTTTAATGGATGAAATCTATTTTGTATGAAAATTAACACGTTAGTAAATAATTCGCGAGTGGGTTGGCTGCAAAAATCTAAAAAACAGGTACGCTTTCAAAACAAAAAGTTTAATTTTTTCCTTTGTTGGCACACCTATGTTTTATATAGGATTCTATTCGTTATCTTTTAATAAATCGATAAATATAAGAGTACCTCATTTTCATACAGTGTAACTGTTAGACGAGGAATAAATATTTAGATCGCTGAAATAGAAAACAAAACAAAAAGCTGAGTTCAAATTACGCTGTGCAGGTTGTAAATTTTGAGCAAAGATTTGAAAGTTGAACTCACTTAATTGGGACGTTCTAAATTCAATGGCATCCCCCATTTTCCCAAATTGGCTCCGGTTTTCGAGATAAGGGTGCTTGAAAGTTTGATTAAATTTTAACTATTTTATGAATAACTCCCTCAGTTTTGAAGTTATTTTACTAAAATTTTGCACATAAAGGTTTTTTAATATTACCTTAATTATTTCTTAAAATTATCGGAATAGGTTCACTTTAACATATAGCTCCAATACAACTGATTACTCAGATATGTGTTTTCGCGCTATAACTCTAACTTCAAATCTGAATAACAAATTGTATGCGTGCTATATGTTAAATTTTTACCTAATTAATTGGAGGAGTTATAACTAATGTGACCAACTATTTCATAGCTCAAAGAAGTACAGCTTAGGTTGGGTTAACGCCGCGAGCCGATTACGAAATTTCGAATGCGGCTAATTTCGATCCCTGAGCCTCGGGAAGGTTGGACTGTCTAAAATAAAGTGTGGATATGATTTCTCTTCATCTTCCTCTTGACAGCTGATACAAAAGGATCAGTCGAAATTCTTAGTCTCACCGCATCAATACCAATCGAATAATGGCCTGTCAGAACCTTCATCACTAGCGCTTGAGAGGTAACGTGCTTTAAAATACCCTATAAAAACATATGTTGCAGCAGACAAATGTCTTCTTTTCCTTTCTTACGTCACAAAAGAACCCCGTTTCCCTTAGCCTAATAGCACTTCGTGCCGCGACAATTCTGTCAATATCCGCAGGCGCCGTGTTTAACATATGTATGTTGAGAGCCAGTCCGCTAATTCCTGTTTTACAAGTGCAGCCTTCTCTAGTGTGCTCCACCACAAGGTCTCCTTGAAACAATTTAAGCTTAAATCAGGTTTCTTAGAGCTAATGAATTAGTTTTTACCGATAGCTCCCCTACAGCAGTACAAGGCAACCGACACCTTTCCTACCCTTTCCCCAATGTTAGGCTTCCACGACAGCCGCCGTTACCTGGTTCATGTAACCTTAAGCCAGGCCAAAAAGGGTGTATAGAAATCGTCCCTTAACCAAAAGTTCCACATCATCTACATAGGCGATCACTCCCCATCCCACTTTTTCCAGTTCCTATAGGAGGTCGTTTGCAGCTGCAATTCAGAGCAGGGGAGAGAGAACACCACTTTGTGGAGTGCTCCTATTGACTCTGCACTGAGTGCAGACGCTCCCCCACTCCGACGTGATAGCTCTGTCACGAAGTATATTATGAATATACTTGACTATTGCCTCTGGAGTGACATTTTTGAAGGCCCTTTCACGTCTCAGTCACGAAGAATCGCATTTCTTATGTACAGATCTATCAGTCTCTCAAGCGTTTTCAGCAAAAACGAAGAGACTGATAGGCCTAAAATCCCTAGGGGAAACATGAGAGCCTTTTCCGGCCTTCGGGATGAACGTAACACTGACTACCCTCCAAGCCTTTGGATGTACCCGATTCTCACGCAGTTCGTATAATTAGGATCTAACCAATTGCACGACACCTTCAGAGCCCTTTGCAGCTGCGCAGGTATGATGTTTAATGGATGGGATCCCGGACTTTTTAAGGTCTCGAAAATCCCGGGACTACTTGCCAGGGATTTGTAATTTGCACTGATGGCAATAATAGAAACTCCTTTTCTTGACCAGAATTGGCTACATTTCTTTTTTATTTAATAATTAATATTTTTTTATAAATGTGTAGCTCATTATACGTTTAACACCGCGTGATAGTAAATTTTAAACACAAATATAAATTTTTTCGCGAAACCATGGGCCAAATACAGTAAAATTGCGTTTTTAGTTTTTCACTCTGACGTCAGTGATTCAAAAATTATTTAAAGAATTCAGAGAAATGTGGTTAGAGAAGAAGTATGGGTATAAAATTAATGAGGAGATCATGTAGAGTTTAAACAGATTCAAGTTTCTGGCAGTGATCGGACTTCTACCACATTGTGGTAGATCTGCCACTTTTTTGAGGATCTACCACACAAGGTCAGAAATCTACCACATATTTGCTTTTTTGAGTACCTAGTTTTATTTTTGCTCGACATAATTTTCTTAATTTTAAGAGCAAAAATTGTCCAACACTAAACACTATATGGTAACAAGAATGATATAATACAAGATTCCGCATTCCTGGCGGCGATGAAATTTCTCAAGTAAAAGTAAACAAAGCCCATAGAATAAACTGTAAAATAGTAAATTTTCTCAATAATAAATTTTTCGGCGGGAAACGTGGTTTTATTATGTTAAATTTTAAAATATATGATTTATAGAAAGAATTAATAGCGGAAATTAAAAAAACGGCGATTTTTGTGAAAGTATTAGCAAATTTCAGTGCATCTAAAGTTTCTAAGACGTTGTTTACACTTACTTGAGAATTGTCAAAATCGGCAAATCCCAAGTAGCGGTTTCTGTAACGTGCCACATTTGTTCGCGCCATCGTGATGTGATAAAAAGGAACGCTGGCAGCACTCCGCAAGGTTGCAAGAAAATGTATGTTCGAAAAATATCTTGATATGGAAGGAACCGCTTTACACTTTCAAGGAAAAAAATTGCCAAAACTCAATGTAATTTTTAGCAACTTCAATCTTGCACTTTGTTATACTAAAATTAATTTTTTTTTAGAGTCTAATTGAAAAGTTTGCAATTAAGGTGAAACCTTACAGAATTTCTTTAATTTTTGTACAAAATTTGGTCCAAAACCTGAGATCTACCACATTTTTTTGAAATCTACCACATTTTTTTCCAGATTCTACCACACAGAATTTTTCCGACCACTGGTTTCTGGTACAGAAGGGCTGGTAATTATTGAAAATGTCATTTAAAAATTTTAACCTTGAAATTTTGCAGTATTTGTTTTTGAAAAAATTATATGTTAAGGGCTTATATAAACTCGATAACATCCTCGAATTTTGTTCTTCAAACTTTGTCATCTTAAAAATTACCTATTCGTCCTTGTGAATCCAAAAAATTTAAATTGTTTAATTGTAAAGAAATTTCCTATTGCATTTGTTATCCATATTTTTATTCTACATTGCATTGAATTTTTATACCCGAGCGCACTTGTGCACAAGGGTATATTAATTTTGT
>NW_023458556.1:110896516-110899374 GCF_013731165.1 Rhagoletis pomonella | reverse complement strand
TTGGCATTTCCAATTGGCGTCAGTTAGCACAGAAGAGAAATGACTTGGACTCGGCCAAAATCGCTTAGGCGGTTTCAGCGCCAATTAAGAAGAAGAAGAATAAGTGTTTAGATATAAATATTTTAATTCCGTTATGTGAAAAAGTGACTGTAGTCTTTAACATATCCTGGGAAATCCTTTTAAGGACTCTCCAATTGGACGATATTGCTTTGCATTCAGCTTGAGCGAAAAAAGTCATTCCGTGGCACACTTTTCTGTAATCCGATTCTTTCATTTAAAGGTTATTTATACAATTGAAGAGAAATTTTTTTAGAAAAAACTGGAGATCCACTTAAGTTTTTCGATATAACTTTGGTAAATGTTACTCGATCGGTACGTAATAATTACCAATTTAAAGGCGAGACTTACTGTTACTGATTTATGATAATATAAATGAATATAAAAAAAATTAAAAAAAAAAAAAAATGTTGAACAAAATTTTTTGTCAACTTCCTATATTTGTATATTTGTATTGTATGCATAAACATAAGTAAACTAATTAGTGTTTCTAGAAGCTGCACCTGTTCAGTGTTTCCATACTCATTTGCAGAAACAAAATTTTTCCACGGTGATGGAAAATAATGGCTTTTCTACTAGGACTACCGAGATTGTTACTAAATAAATTTGCAAAAATTCGAAAACTATACTAATATTATAAATAGATTAGAATATTTGGAAACAGCGACCTAAATGCACCCCAGCAATATTAACACTGTTCTTTACATCTTTTGACTATAGGCCAATGCAATTATCAAGAGAACAATTAAAATTTTTTTTGAAAAAAGAAAAGTTTGTGATTAACGATAAGTTAAAGGGCTGCGATAAATGATATTTGACTTTATCTTGTGCGTTAATGGATTCATTATCTAATAATATGCACCAAACCTTTTTGCTGAACCCAGAATTTTTAACAAGAATTGGTCTTATTCGACAAGTCTATCTATTTACCTTTATTTTCATTGTTGCAAACTATATAAGGCTGGTTTCTTTTGGATCTAATTCATAGACGTATACTTGAAGCACTGAACTTTTGAGTTATAGACGTTTTAATTCAAAAAAATATTCAAAACAAGTGCATTTTTTATTTTATTTTTAAGAGGTGAAAAATTAATTATGACATAACTTTTGAAGCACACTGTATGCTGGTTTGAAATTTTATGTGCAATTAGTACTTATGTGTACACTTGATATGTAGTTGGAAACTAAAGTGTGCTTAAAAAAATAACTAAATGGCAAGTAGCTCAAAGTGTGTATACTCTACTTTTCACAATTTTCAAGATTTTCGGTTTATCGCGTATAGTTTTCGAAACATTTCATTTAAAAACTTCTTAAGTTTGTTCTGAATTCCACAAACAATTACGAATAATTTTATAACTTAGCACGAGGTGTGCTTTCAGAATAAACCAACTTTTGAAGATAAAATATTCTGCGAACTTGAGCGCTATTTTTATTCCAAAAAGATCTCAATTGAAGGAACAAGTGGAAAATATGTCAAAACGATCTAAAACTGTTTGTAACTACTACGTATACCTGAAAAATGCTTCAAAAATTTTTTACTAGAAGTGTGTAAATCAGGGGTTAATACTTTTAATGAGGATCCTTCTTGTAGCGAGAAAATTTCGAGCGAGGTATCAAACCAACTTTTCTTAGGCCAATGTTCTGATAGTTGCTCCTACTTAACTGAAGCCTTCTGAATTTAATGGCATCCCCAGGTTGGCCAGATTGGCTCCACTTTTCGAGATAGCGTAACTTGAAACTTTGCTTAAATTTTAACTATTTTATAAATAACTCCCTCAGTTTTGAAGTTATTTTACTAAAATTTTGCACACGATTGTATTTGAATATTGTCTTCACTATCTCTTGAAATCATCGAAATCGGTTCAATATAACATCTAATTCTCATTCAACTGATTGTTCAGATACGTTGTTTTGCGTTACAGCTAATGTGACCAACCGTAGCTCTTTCGGAAGTACAGTACTTCTTTTTTCGCTCTTGTACTTTGTACTTCGAAGTACAGTCAAATGTACTTCTTTCCGATATTTTGTACTTCAGGAGGGCGATTCTGCAACCAGTTAGCGACAATTTTAGGATCGCTATCACACTTTTTGACGCATGATATAAATGTTTTTGCGAAAATTGTCGCTAACTGGTTATAGAATCTCCCCCCAGGTCCTGTAATTCTCCGATCCTCTGGACGATCGTCACATGGCCTGGGCGATAGGGATGTTAATTTTTCGGCTTTTTCCGATCCCGGGATTTTCGCGATGGCATTGTCACAATCCTGGGATCCCGGGATTAGTCCCTTAGGTATTCATTACATTTCAACAACTTGAATAGAAAAAATTGCTTCTATATTGTTTGAAAAGCTCTCCTACCATGAAATAAATAATAAATGAATGGGTTTGAAACCTACTTTTTATACCCGAGCGCACTTGTGCACAAGGGTATTATAACTTTGTTCACATAACGGTTGTTTGTAACAGGCAAAACGAATCGAGATAGATATAGACAAATGTATACATAAATGATCAGGATGAACAGAGAAATCGATTAAGCGGTGACTGTCTGTCCGTCCGTCCGTCCGTCCGTCCGTCTGTGCACACGATAACTCGAGTAAAAATTGAGATATCTTAACGAAACTTGGTACGTGTACTTCTTTCGGGCGTAGGACGGATGGTATTGAAAATGGGCAAAATCGGACAATAACCACGCCTACCTCCCATATAACGGTAATTTTCAGAAATACGAAAACTGCGATATTTTAGTAACTACTGAAGATTATTAACTCAAAATTGATATTTACAATAATTTTTAGACG
>NW_023458556.1:110889535-110896416 GCF_013731165.1 Rhagoletis pomonella | reverse complement strand
GGTGGATGTTCTTATGCTGGAACCTAGTACTACATATTACCATATTAAATTAATAAATAAAAAAAATATGTTTTTTCCCTATTTCGAGGGTTGACGAAATTAAAAAAAAGGTTTTAGAAACACGGATACTTTTGAACAGGAAAGATCCTCACCAATGTAAATGGAAAGTTGTGCTCAACGTCACTCTACATTACCGGATTAGAGTTGAGGTGATCCCAAATTAAGACATTGCGTCGTGCAATTAGCTTCCTTCCGTGCTATCAAAAGCAGACTTAACATCGACAAAAAGATGGTGTGTGTCGAGAATTTGACATGCCGTACATATCTGGTCAATGGTTGACTTACTAGGCCTGAAGCCATACTGATAAGATACAATCAGTTGGATCGTGAAGGGTTGCCGTCTTTCAAACAGTATCGTCCACAGGACTTTGTATGTAATATTAAGAAGGCGATAATTGGCTCAAAGGGAGGCATCTCCCTTCTTGTGGACTGGATAAAGTACACGGAGATTTCAATCTTTGGGTATATATTCATCAGATCAAATTCTACTTAATAGCGTGGACATGCGCCCGATCAGCTCTGCGCCGACAACTTTGAATAGCTCAGCCAATATACCCTCGGCTCAGAGGACCTTGATGTTTTTAAGCCGTCATGTTGCTGTTCTCTTCTCGTATTGGTCAAGTGGAAGACGTGAGCTTCGCCCCTATATACTGGTTCGCGTGCTTCTTCATTAAACGCGCCACATGTGTCGCTAATCAGGTGCGTTGAAATGTTCCATCCACATATTAAGTGTATTCTGGACATCTGTTACCAGATTTCCATCTTCATATCAACAGAAACCAGCCCCGGTCTTGAACCTATTTCATTGCGGTCTTATTTTCTGATAGAAATTTCGAGCCGATTTCTGTCTGCCAGCATCGAGAGACAGAAAGATCTGAATGAGAAAAGGAGGCAGGAGGGATTCCTCGTTTCCCGGCATCATTCATTTGTCGCTCGCGTAGTTATCAGCTGCTGGGTATGCTGCGTATTTCTCTGAAGCAGCCATACGGTACTATTGGATTCCCACTGCTGAGTTATATCTGGTCGATGAAGCATTTCTTGTTAAGGAGAATTGAGAGTCAATTGCGAAATTTCTCGGCTCTCTATTGTGATGTTGGCTCCTCGGATAGATTAGGCGACACCAAATTGGGTTTGTAGATCTTTCGAAGCTGGTGTCTGGTATAACTTTCTACCATGTTTAGTGGCGTGGAAAAGTTGATCAGCCTTTCTCCGTTGTCGGAGGTGTTTTCATGAAGGCCGAATTTTCCGACTGTTGGACCAAATATGCCTTCCTTGGTGCTCTTTGCCAAAAATTCCACACCAAATTTGAGTGCCTTGCCACGACAGCTGAAGTAGTTGTCACACGCTTGGGGATGGAAGGTTTAAGAAAATTTTTTAAATTCTCGCATTTTTCAAACTTTTTAAACGATATTTAGGCAAGCACCCGCAACACAAGTTTAAGCTGAATATCAACTAAAAAATCAAGTAAATATATTCATTTCATTTTACCAATGCGGTGTTGTGAATTTCTTTCCATACAAAATATGTTTGACGATTTTTTTTTATATGGTATGGGTTTTTTATAAGTCCCAGCTACGTCAGGCTTGCATACTGAACAACCTTTTTTTATTTATAAGAAATGAGGTTGTACCGGTAAGACTCATCCCCAGTTTCACCAATCAATTTTCAAATTTATCAGGGACCTATTTCATAAAGTGACAGTGATAATTTTGTAACTACCCTGCCGGGAAAGCTACTAGTTGTGAACTAGAATTCTACCAGTTTGCGTTTCAGCCCAACTAGTTCACGTTCTATCCTTTTTCAATGTTAGCGACTGGTATTTTTAACATTGCGATGTCCTACGAGATGTCAATTGTCAGGCTATGCATCAGCATCTACTAGTAGAAATACTAGTAGCATCATACCAGTTGATGAGATAGTCTGCCAATTCATCCCCTATGAAAAGCATTAGTATGCCTTTTTGCTCGCGGCGCTCCAACAGTCGCAATGGACGACAGAGCAAAGCACTCGCGTGGTATGCATGAGGTACCAGGTTCAAGCCCGGGCGCAGGGAAATTTTTTTTATTTTATTTTTTTTTATAATATGTCTTTTATTTATATTTTTTATTTTGGGTTTTTTTAGTTATTCTTAAATTTGATTTAAAAAAAAATATTTTTTTTAATCTATTTTTTTATGGCACAAGTATTTCTTCCCATATATTTGTTTCTTTTTTTTTGTAATGCAACTAGATTTTTAAGTTTGTTATTTATATTTAAATAGAAATAGTTATTACTACTTACATTGATCTAACTTTAAAATTCTTAACCACCTACAAGCGGCCTCGAACCTGCGATCCCAGAACCAGAACCAGTAGTCTTCACGTGACCCCACATCCGACATTTGTAAGAAAATCAATTAACTGCGTTTTATCTTAGGCTTTGGCAATTCAAAGGAAGATGTCGCTGAACGCTTAAGTTCTTCGAAAATGTCGAACCGGTAGGCACATACTAGTTTATGAACTAGTATTTTTTCTAACTGGTTAGGGGTTTCACTGCAGGGTACAGGCATTGCCCATTTTGTCAGTGGCAATTCGACAGTTTGGTGGGTGTTTTGTTTCACAAAAACAATTGTCACCATCTCTTCAATTCCATGAGAAATTCCATTAAAAGTGACCAATTGTCATTGTCGGGGTTTAAAATTGTCGTTGACAAAATTGTCGCCAGTCATATGAAATTTATATGTAAATCATATGTAATACTTGCATTTTCATTATTTTAGTTTTAAGAAATATTCCAATTATTGAAAATCAATGAAATGCGCGCAATTACCATATAAATAAATTTATAAAACTCTGCTGTAAAAGCTTTCCGATGGAGCTATTTGGCTTTGCCGCTTTTGTCGCGACAATTTTGTCAGAGTGAGAATTGTCAGCACCATTGTCGACAATATTCCATATTATCACTGTCGGTTTCCAAAAATTTTCACAGTTGCCTACAAGTAGGAATGTTAATCCCGGTCTTTTTTAAGTCCCGAAAATCCCGGGATTATTTGCTTAGAATCCCGGGATTTTCGGGATTTGTAATTTACACTGGTGGCAATAATAGAAACGCTTTATGCTGACCAGTTTTGGCTATATTTCTTTTGTTTATTTAATATTTAGCATTTTTTTATAAATGTGTAGCTCAATATACATATAATACCTTGCGGCAGGCAATTTTGCTCACACAAAAATTCAATAGATTCGCTAAACCAAGGGCCAAATATAGTAAAATTGCGTTCTTAATTTTTCTCTCTGACGTCAGGATTTTTTAAAAGAAATTTGAAATTTGAAAGATATGATACTTAAAAAACCAGTATGGGTATCAAATGAAAGGGAAGATTCTGTAGAGTTAAAACACATTACATTTTTTGGTGCGTATGGGATGGGTAGGTATTTTATAGTTTTATTCTTGAATATCCTTGAAATTTTGCAATTCTTATTTTTGAAAAAATTGTATGTTAAAGACTCACTTTATTAGCTAAAAAAAAAAATAGATTAAGGGGCATTTTCAATTCCTATTCGTCCTTGTGAACCCAAAAAAATGATTTCATTTGGTACCCATATTTTTGTTTTACATTGCACTGAATTTTTTAACCAAATTTTGGAATTAATCATATCATTGAAATTATAAAGTATTTAAAAAAACCATGACGTCAGAGAAATTCCCATATATTATAGATTTGTAATATTTTTTGCAATATTTGCATCCTTTAGCATACAAAAATGGAACCATTTGAACCGAACCGAACCGCGGTTCAGGGAGACTCATGTACCGGTTCTTGTACCGGTACAATTTTTTTTCTAAGTGGTTCGAACCACTGAACCGAACCGCACTGATTTTTGGAGTGGTTTGCAGCCCTGATAATTACACAAATGCTCACTCAAATAATTTCTGTACAACTTAGCTGCTAAAAGAACTTGCCGGGAGAACAAAAACCAACTAATGCAACAACACAAACTCGGAAATTTAAGTCAGTTTAACGAGTCCGGTAAAAACAAACGTATGATATGCATCTAAATGCCAAGCCGTTATTTACTTATTTCTTAATAAAAAAATGTTTACATATTTTTAGGTCCGCTATGTAATATAAGTACTAGATGAATTTCTTGTAACCAAAGAAATTTTTAATCAAGTATCTTCAGTTTATTGGTATTTGGTGGCTAAAAATCAGTGATGGGTAAAATTGTATTTACTAAGTGTTAAATACTAAGTACAAAGTATTTGGGTATTTATGTTGTAGTAAATGCAAAGGTACTATTTACTTAAGTATTCTGGATGTTCGTAAATAATGTGTATTCTTATTTTCACAGCGCTAAATACATAGTCTAAAAGTATTTAGTTAGTTTCACCTAATAAAACACCGTGTACAAAAGCACTTTCAGACTTTCGCTTCACAAACTACCGTGTACCAAAGAATTTAGAGGCTTTGGCTTTACTAAATATCGAATACAAAAGCATTTAGTGTCTTTGTCTTTACTAAATACTGGAAAAAAATACCACTAAATACTTAAGACTTGATTAAATAAGTACTAAACTAGTGTTGCCAGATTTTTTTCCAGCCATACGGGACAAACGCATAATTTGTCCCAAAAATACGGGATTTACAAAAATTTAACGGGACAAATGGGAAATAAAGGATTTGCTTTAAAAGCCCGTATACAACGAAGTAATGCTCAGACACAACTTTTTAGTTTATACAAAAATATGTATGTGCATAGACATATAATTGACAAAACCATAAAAACAAAGTAAGAGATACAGTTGCGGTCAAAATAATAGCAGCAAAATTCAAAATTATGCTGTTGGCAACTATTTTGATATTTATTGTTAATAATTTTAGTTTAAAATATCGGTCGATGTCTATACATAGCTCATAAATAAAATTTTCAAAGCCTGCACAAATTTTACAAAAACTAAATAAACTTAAAAAAATGAGTGTGTAACACCGTACACATGATAGAAGTGAAACTTCTTAAAAAAGGTGTGAGTACCAGGTACCTACTCACGAAATTGGATGTGTAAACATATGTTTACGCTTCGGCAAACCATTAGGGGATTGAATTACATACATAGGTTTTGTTAGAAACCAAATAATAATTTCATTTCATCTTATTAATTTTCTGATATGTATACACTCAGGGAAAAAACATTGTAAAATCAATGAAAACGTGCTTAAACTAAGCAAAGACGTATTTAAAAGTGACGTAAATATGAAAATTTTTACTTTAAAAATGTGCGTTATAACATTGTAAAATCAAGTAAAAACATATTTGATTTAAATATTTTTCATCGTTATTTTAAACACTATAAAATTTTGAATCGAAAACTTTCATTTTTAATATAACAATTTTCATTTTTGATTTAAGCTTGATTTTTGTTAATTCAAATAACAATGTGCTTGATTAGAAATATTCATATTTAATTCAAATATGATTCACATCAAATCAAATACCTATATTGTTAAATTAAAACTGTGTGTATTCGTTTTAATAATGAAACATTTTAGTTTTTTTATATTCACCACTCTTTATTTATTCACCTTTTTTCAGCCATACAAAAATTATTAGTCAAGGTACAAATTTGCATTGCATTTTGTAGGTACACACTTATTATGAGAAATAAAAACTTAAATCTAAAATAATCCTATAAAAACGGTCATATACATGGGGTGGGCCGAAAAACAGCTTTAGTAAAGTTCTTATTGTGCGACCCAAGATATTGACCGCAACCTTTCATCTTTCGCACAGATTTTTGCTATTAACCATTAAAAGTCTTAAAAAAAGTGGCCCTCCTTATGTCAAAATAATAGACACTCGACATTTTGACCACTTTTGATTATTCTGTTGTGTGAGTAATATTCATTTATTTTTTATAAAGTTGTAGCTAATCATATAGCAAAAGTTAAATGGCCAAATTTAAACCTTTTTACAAAATTCAGGAAAATTTGCAACTTTTTAATAAGAGTTTCAGGAAAAATTTTTAGCATGCATTTTTATAGCCTTTTAAATTTTAATATAATATGTGCTAACCTGAATTTGCTGAAAAATTCCGTTGATTTTTGATAATCTTTTTTCTCACGGAAAAAAATGCACAACACCGTAAAAAAAGATTATCAAAAATCAACGGAATTTGTCAGCAAATTCAGGCTAGCATATATTGTATTAAAATTTAGCATACTAAAAGTCTTTCTAGCAACTCTTATTAAAAAGTTGAAAATTTTAATGAGTTTTTGTTGAATTTTCCTAATTTTTGTACAAAGTTTAAATTCGGATTTATATGGTTTTTGTTATGGATGAGCCTTTATAAAAAAATAAATGAATATTAGTCAAACAACAGAATAGTCAAAATGGTCAAAAAGCCGAGTGTCTATTATTTTGTTACAAAATAAATACATGATAAATACAATATTTACAGAGATTTTGGTTTTGCGTATGTTTTTCCATTATTTATAGAATATAAAAGCAACGGTTGACTTGTAAACTTAGAAATATTTATAACATTCAATACGTATACTTTTAAGCCAACTTCATAGGAATGAAAATGTTGGTCAAAGCTTTTAACACCTATCGGATAGCATATAACATAAACATTATTATTTTGATACAAAAACGATTTAATTTTAAACAATTCAAGATTATTACAACATAAATAATAATTGCTTTTATAATAAGTGCCTTTATACTGTACTTCGGTTAAAAATATTACAGTTTTAAAATTAATGGGTTGATTTGTACTTATTTTTGGAAAATATTCTTCTTTCGTCAAATCTAAAATTTCGTAATTTTTATATCTAATAATTG
>NW_023458556.1:110886372-110889435 GCF_013731165.1 Rhagoletis pomonella | reverse complement strand
AGCAACACAACTCATAGCAACACAACTCGTAGCAACACACGACAGCATCTTTGCGGCCACGGCAACGAAACAACACACAGCAACATGTGGCTGCACGACCACTCAACATCAAGCATGCAGCCCATAAAATATAGAGCACAGCGAGAAAAGAGTCAGTCAGCACGGAGCTGTGGTCGCGAGTGAACGACTACAGTTGAAGGGAGCGATAGCTTGTGAGTGGTACGCACATACCACAAGGCATCACTTTTCAAAAGTAGAGAACCATATTTTGTAGTGAGAACTACCGCTGAGTGGAGCGATTGCTTGTGAGTGGTACACACACACCACAAGACATCACCACTCAGATTAGTGATCATTAAAAACGGTTCCGATCACCGCTCGCCACTGTCTACCGCGAAGCCGCGTACGAACGACATCCGCTCGTTCGCCGTCAGCAGCGCACGCCAAGGGTGCCAGAAAGAGCGCTGCCGCCGCCATCAGCAGCGCAACGTCAAGCGCGCCAGAGAGCGCTAACCGGCGCCGTCAACAGCGCAACGCCAAGCGGGCCAACCAGAGTGCTACTTACAGTCACCAGCAGAGCCCCACTCACAAGGGCATTACTCATCGGCGCTAATCGAGCGCCTCTCATCATCGCCGCCGGCAGCGCAACACCACGCGCACCCGTAAGAACGCTACCCGTCGTCGTCGGCCGCGCCACGTCAAGCGCGCCAGCAAGAGCGCTATCCGTCGCCGTCAGCAGCGCGCCACTCAACGGCGTCAACAGAGCGCTGCTCATCAGAAGCGAAGTCACGCCACTACCGCCTAACGGGCCCATAACGGGACAGGAAGCCGTTACCCAACCACTGCAAGTGACGCCAGCAAGTTTTGTTATTTGTTATATGTTCGTTATAGAAATTAAGAAAATTTAAATTAATAAATTGCGATTTACCAGAGCCCCGAAACTACAAATTTATTGTAACGAACCCTGGACGCGACGAGTATACCCCAGCATTATAGAAGAAGCGGCGGGGCAAATAAAACGCTTCGTTACAATTGGCGCCCGAGCAGGGACACTTGGTAGATCGTACGCGTGCAAAGGAAAAATTATTATATGTTTGATACGAGTAAAATGGCGGAGTCGGCGAACACTTTGTTGCTGGATAATGCTTGCAAGGAGCATCTGGTGTCTATCGCGCTTATCATGGACCAGGTACGGAAGTGGTCAGTAACTTACGACGGTGGACGAGACCCGCTAGACTTCGTGGAACGCTTAGAGGAGCTGGGCGAGATATACACGTTTAATCTAGACCTACTCCCAAGAATCATGCCCGAGCTACTACGTGACAAAGCTCTCCAATGGTACCGCAACAACAACGAGCACTGGAAGAGCTGGGACCCTTTCAAGCAAGATTTTCTAAGTTTCTTCCTACCGGCCCGGTACTTTGAGCGCCTAGAGGATGACATACGGCAGCAAAGACAGCATACACGGCAAAAGTACAAGGACTACGTGCTCGCGATACAGAGCTTGATGCGCCGCGCCAGATACAGCAGGGAACAACAATTGGAAAGGATCTTTCGGAACAGTCACCCCGATTATTTATTATACATTCGACGACGAGACTTTAATACCCTGGCGACACTCCTCACACTCGCTGAAGAATACGAGGGCATTCTCGAAAACCAACGCCGAACGCCGGAAGCGCCCCGACGTGAAGTCGCGAGTCACGTTGTAGGAGATAACCCTGAAGCGCCGCCTACACGGTCGGGCAGATCACCTCATCAACATCCATCGGAGCGTTCGGCCCAACGGCATCCAGTTCCACCGCACAAGGCAGCGATGGACCTACAGCACCATCAACCACCAACGACCCGGTCTAACCCAAGTAACGTATGCAGAAGGTGTGGTCAAGAAGGACATTACGCTAGGAGATGCCGCAACGCGCGAAAGCTATTTTGCTGGAAATGCGGCCGAGCCGATGTGCGGACAGTAGAGTGCTGTCACCATCGCCAGGGGTACGACCGGACAGCTCCACCCAGGACAAAACGCGGTGAATTCGCAAAACCCAGGGCCGAAAACCCAGCGACCATGCGCCAAGAACATGGCCGGATCTACGCCACAATACAACTGGGAGGGGAATTGGCGGAGGCCGTCATCGACACAGGCGCCTCGAAATGTTTCGTGTCAGCCAACTTAGCGGAACGCATGATAAGCTCTGGGAACGGGGAGAAGATAACCGTGGATATCGAGGTATTCATGGCCAATGGCACCATCAGCAGGATATTTGAAGCCGTAAGAGCTGAGGTTCGCATCGGAAAATCATACCACCACGCAGTACTGAATGTCATGCCCGGCGCGGTTGATGATGTCATACTTGGCCTGGACGCGCTAGGCAGCACTGGAACGACGGTTTCCTGTGGCGGCCACCATATCGTTTTAACCAAAATACCTACACAGCATACCGTAGCGCGCATCACAGAGGGTAGCGGACCGCCGGTAACACCCAGAAATAGCTCACCGAACGGGGCGAAAAGTAAAAGTCTTAGGAAAATCAAGCACAAGCAACCGCCGGACGCAAACCCACCGCTTGTACGGCCTCCACGCGCGCAATCAACGCACACTGCCGCCGCATTCCGTGCTGCAGCCATACGTGTGGTCAACGCATACACCGCAGTCGACGCGACACGCGCTGCCACGGCACACGCCGTCACCGTTCACGGGGCTAACGCGCAAGCAAGGCAACAAGCGTCCATAGCCCATACAGAAGCCATCTCATGCGCCTCCGGCTACCGCACCAGTTTCCGCCGCGCACGCCATCGTCAGTACTACGCGCGCCCCGACGGCGCATACGGCTACCACACCGGTAGTCGCCGCACGCACAGCCGTCGCATACACATACCCGAGGACCAGCGGGGCATAAGATCACCGAAGTGGGGGGGGAGTGTGAGGACTAAATGTTCAGTATGAAATTTAGCCCACACAAACGTCTACAACATAAGCGGCAATACGACACCGCACAACAGTCAGTCAAGCAACACAACTCATAGCAACACAACTCGTAGCAACACACGACAGCATCTTTGCGG
>NW_023458556.1:110878644-110886272 GCF_013731165.1 Rhagoletis pomonella | reverse complement strand
TGAGCAGCGCTGCTGACGGCGACGGGTAGCGCTCTTGCGGGTGCGCTGGGTGTTGCGCTGTTGGCGGCGCCGGATAGCGCTCTTGCTGGCGCGCTTGACGTGGCGCTGATGACGACGACGGGTAGCGCTCTTGCGGGTGCGCTTGGTGTTGCGCTGTTGGCGGCGCCGGATAGCGC
Source organism: Rhagoletis pomonella (assembly GCF_013731165.1). Classification (NCBI taxonomy): domain Eukaryota; kingdom Metazoa; phylum Arthropoda; class Insecta; order Diptera; family Tephritidae; genus Rhagoletis; species Rhagoletis pomonella. The sequence continues at coordinate 110,886,096 of NW_023458556.1, read as the reverse complement.
TGTTGCTGGCGCGCTTGACGTTGCGCTGCTGACGGCGACGGGTAGAGCTCTTGCTGGCGCGCTTGACGTTGCGCTGCTGACGGCGACGGGTAGCGCTCTTGCGGGTGCGCTGTTGACGGCGACGGTTAGTGCTCTTTCTGGCACCCTTGGCGTGCGCTGTTGACGGCGAACGAGCGGATGTCGTTCGTACGCGGCTTCGCGGTAGACAGTGGCGAGCGGTGATCGGAACCGTTTTTAATGATCACTACTCTGAGTGGTGATGTCTTGTGGTGTGTGTGTACTATAGCAAATAATAAGTTATTGGTTGGAGTTTGATCACCCATTGGTTTACTTTATTGATTTCACTTTCTTTTATACCAAATTCTTACACTAACACTTACAAATTATTTACGAACTAGAATGTATACAAATATACTACTAATACCTACAAACTAACTACATAACTCTAAAATATGCTAAGTCAACATATGGTTGCAATAAATATATAAATATGTCAGTCGCATTGACAAACTGACGTTGTGGATCAGTTAGTCACTGCGACTGTCTTTGGCGGTGTCTTTGACCGTCCGCACAAGTGTAACAAGATCCTCGCTATGTGCGATGAATGCAGTCTTTGCATAAACTCCCGCTGAGTTCAATGTAACTGATTTGGGTAAACTGTTGTTTGTGTACATTCCTATTTGTTTATACATTACTTATGTGCACATGACAATTAAAGTAAAAAGGGCGATGTGCTTATGCTACACCTTCCCTCTTAAAAAAAAATAGATATATATATATTTGTAGTCAACTATATATATCTATTTTACTGATTCAGTGAACCGCTTGATGTTTGTTTGGGTTGACAAAATTTTAATCGTTTTAGGATCTTGTTACCATTGTTTTGTTACGTGTTTTCCTTTTGTTTTTTTTTGTTTGTTTGTATATTTTATGTGATATTTGATTTTGTTTTCTTTTGGCTTGTGCCGTATATAAGGTTGAGTAAATTGGAATGCTTATGTGTATTATTATTTTTTTTTTTTCTAAATTATTATTATGGATAAAGTGGCATGCTTATTTTTAAAGGTTTTAAATTGGTTTAAGCCTATTTTTATGAATTACGATTTCCTTTTTGTTTTTATTGCTATCTCCTATGCTATGTGGAATTAAAGTATAGTTGTTATTTTTATCAATGGTTTTAACTTCATAGTGTCCTGTATATCTATTCTCTAACTTATGGGAGGCCTCTTCTTTAACTAATACTAAATCTCCTATTTTAATTTCCTTACTATAGCTATTTTTGTCATAATTGGATTTTTGCTTTTCTTAAGCTTCTTGAATTAATTTGCTTGCTCTTTGCTGTGCTATTTGAAGTTTGTATTTTACTTCTTTGTCATACGCCTCATGGTTGTATACCGGGCTAATTTCATTTTCTTCCAAAAATTCATAATTTGGTGGTTGTTTTGCGAATATTAGTTCGAAAGGACAATAATTATGTGTTGTTGATGGCGTTGTATTGTAACAATAAGCGAAATACCTGAGGTATTCATCCCAATCGTCTTTGTCACTGGATATGTATGCACGCATATATTCGTTGAATGTCCGGTGACTGCGTTCTACAGTACCCAAAGTCTGGTGATGGTACGGTGTAGAAGTTTTATGCTCAATTTTTAACAATTTACACAGTTCTTTGAACAGGCTATTTTTGTATTCTGTGCCCATGTCTGTTAAAATTGTTTTCATTTGGCCATAAATCAGGATGAAATGCTCGAATATGGCTTTAGCGACAGTTTTTGCATGTTTGCTTGGAACTGGAATCGCTACCAAATATTTGGTTAGATCGCATATAATGGTAACTGCATATTCGTTTCCATTTATCGACTTTGGCAATGGGCCGACTGTGTCGATTTGTACAATATCAAAAGCCTTCGGAGGTGTTTCTGTTATTGTCATTGGTTCTTTGATATGTTTATTAATTTTATTTTTCTTGCAGTGGATGCAGTTCTTTACATATTTTCGTATGTCATTTTTCATATTCAGCCAGCTATATTTCTGCTTGATTTTATCTGTCATGCGATTTATTCCTGGGTGGCCACCACTAATAGGATCGTCATGATATTTGTGCAGAATTTCTTTAATTTTCCCGGGATTTGTCACACATATAACCTCTGGGGTTAGAGCGATTGTTAACTTTTTGAGAACTTTATTTCCCATTTCCATAAATTTGCCTACTGCAGTATAATTCTTTTTAAACAATTTGTCCCCTAAGGACAACTGTACTTGTACAAGTCCTAAATTGCCGGCTTCTCTTTCGAGCCTGGTAAAGAATTGTCCTAAGTCAATCTTATCCTCAACAATTAGGTTGCTTGTATCAAAATTGCTACAAATTTTCTTTCCTTTTTTGAAATATAATTTCGGAGGATTGAAAACGAGCTCGACATGTCTTTTTACTTCAAATTTATTTAGCGCTTCGTAAATTTTGGGGTTCTCTTTGTGACTTTCTTTGACTTCAGTTTTATTATTGGTCTTTTTAGCTGCTGATCTTGTTGTTATTTTAAATATTTTGTTTGCTTCCACTGACATATCTTTTAAATTTGTAATGGTTATGCGGGATAATGCATCCGCGATATGATTTTCTTTACCAGCTATATACTCCACCTCAAAATCGTACTCTTCTAAATCCAATCTTACTCGTGTCAGCTTAGATGAAGGACTTTTCATTGAAAATAGGTATGTTAATGGGCGATGGTCGGTTTTTACTAAGAATTTTCTACCATAGACGTATGGTCTGAAGAAGGTTATGGCCCAATGGATTGCTGCCAATTCTTTTTCTATTGTTGCTTTATTTATTTCACCTTTTGTGAATGACCTGGATGCGTAGGCAATTGGTAACTGTTTGCCATCATGTTCTTGGCTAAGGACTGCTCCACAAGCATACCCACTAGCATCTGTCGTTATGCAAAATTTTTTACCGAAGTCTGGGTATTGCAAAAGTGTTGGACTAATTAATGCTTCTTTTAAATAGACAAAGGCTTTTTGGCATTCTTCTGTCCATTCAAAAGTAACATTCTTTCTGCACAGCCTAGTTAACTTTCTTGAATGTTCTGCAAAATTTGGTACAAATCTTCTGTAATAATTACAGAAGGCTACAAATCTTTTAACTTCGTCAGCTGTTTTTGGTGTTGGGTAATTTTGAACTGTTTCAAATTTGCTTGGGTCGGGTAATATTCCCTTGTTTGTGCATTTATGTCCTAAATATGTTACCTCTTGGCTGATGTAATTTTAAGTTGTATTTTCTGCAAGTAGAGAACACGTCTCTTAAATTTTTTAGCATGTGGTTTTCTGAACAACCTAATACAACTAAATCATCCATGTAGAGAAATGCTTGGGATGGTTTAAGGCCAGCGAATGCTAATGTCATCATTCGTTGGAATGAATTTGGGGCTACTTTCAATCCATATGGTAATCTTTTGAATCTATATGTGCCATTTTCAGCAGTGAATGAAGTAATGTCCCTAGAGTCTGGGTGTAATTCTATTTGATGAAAACCTGACATAAGGTCTAGGCATGAAAAATATTTTGCTCTTCCAAGTTGATCTAGAATGTCATCAATTCTTGGAAGGGGAAATTTATCTGCTGCTAATTTTTTATTTACTTGTCTGTAGTCAACAACCAATCTCCATCTTTTTTCTGTGTTTCCCGGAAGTGATTTTTTAGGAACTAATAAGACTGGACTATTATATTCCGAAATTGAAGGTTCTATGATATCATCTTTGATTAGCTTATTTATTTGTTTAGTTATTTCTCCTTTTTGTGTTTGGGGTAATCTATAATTTTTAATGTAAACGGGGGTGTCATCCTTCATATATAATTTTTGTTTATACAAATTATTAGAAGTGATTGGTTCTGTTTCTAGTGCAAATATATCTATGAATTCTGTGCAAAGTGGTGTTAATTGAGCTTTAACAAAATTCGGAAAATTTTTGGTTAATCTTTTTAATTTTTCTGTATCTGTGCAACTTTTACTGTGTGTGGTTGATTTAATTAGTGTATAATCATCTAAATTTTCAGTATTAATTTTATAATTTTGAATAGTTGTGTTGTTATGTGTTGTGTTAATAATTCTAACGAAAGATTGCTCGTTATTTGTAATGGTATTTGCGATATAAATGCCATCGGATAGTTGTTGGTGTGGTATGAAAATGTTTTTGTTGTTTGTATTTATTTTAATTTGTCTAATAACTTCCGATCTAGCTGGAATTGTGATTGTGTTGACGGACAGACAGTTTGTTAGATTCATTGTTATTGTTTGAGGGAAATCATATGGTCTAAGGATTAGTTTATCCTCTGTTTTTCCATAATCTAGAATACAATTGTATTTCTTTATGAAATCTAGGCCTATTATTCCATCACATGGAATAGGAAAGTTGTCTTCTACAACATGAAATTTATGATAAATTAGAAGGTCATCGCCTTTTAGATCTGCTTTGATTGTGCCTAAAGTGCTAGTTATTCCCTGACCAATGCCTTTCAAATCTGTGATTTGTTCAGTATTTATTTTTTCTTTATTATTTATTTGCTGTTTTTTAATTATGGAGATATCGGCTCCAGTATCAATTAAAAAATTTGAGTATGAATTGTTTAATGATGTTCTTGTAGATATATAGCTGTTTAAATTTAGATTAAGTACGCATATTTTTCTTTTTGTTAATTTTGAGGTGGAGTTTCCTGGTTTTCCGTTGCGGTTATGGCGCGCACATTACGGTTCTGGTTGTAGGATCTATTGCCGTTTTGGGCTTGTGATCCTCTCCGGTTATTATTGTTGTTGTACGACCGCGAGTTATTGTTATATCTCGGTTGTGGTCTGAATCTCCGATTTTGGTAATTTCCATAGTTGTTACTACGGTAACCTCCACGGAAATTACTCCTGTACTGACCTTGCTGTCGTACATTTAAGATCGTATTTGAGCTGCCAGTGATTTCGGTACAACTATTAGTGAATTTCGATATTGCGTCGTTCATCGTTGTGAACGTACCTGCTTGCATAATCATTTTAACCTTGTCATTAGAGCAGTTTTTACACATGGCTTTAACTGCTGCCTGTGTTGAATATCTTGTGGCCAAGTCTGGCTTTAATCCATCAGAGATATATGCTCCTTCTAACGACCTTGTGATTTTTTCAATCTCTGCTGTGTATTGGTTAGCCGTTTTGCTACGCTGTTGGATGTTCAGTAGTTTAGCGGTCAAAACCTCCACTGATTCTCCCTTTATTGCGGTATGTAATTTGGTTCTTATTTGAGCGATTGTGGTCTCATTACTGATAAAATTTCTTGCTGTACCTTTCAGCTTTGTTTTTATCATGGTAATGGCCAATGCCTCGTGTGTATCCTTGATTTGCTCGAGTATATCAAGTGCATCTAGGAAGCTATGCAGATTTTCTGGTTTACCATCAAACTCTGGTAGTACTGACGAAGCAGTTTTGATAAATTCTACTACGGTTTGTGGCATTGTGACATTGTGATTTTAAGTTCTTCCACCGGTGTGGCTTGAGTTAATGAAGGTGAGTTGGTTCGGCTAGGAACACGTTCAGACAGAAGTAGTACAAAATCTATTTGAATTTCTTCTTTTGTTGTATTTGGTACATCAAATTCTAGATTGTGTCTAGCTAGAGAAGATACAAGTTTATCTCGTACGGCGGAGAAAAATTGGTAAGCTTCTCTTTGATGTTCTTCGGTGAGTATGTTATTTACGGATTCGATCACCTGCCTTATGCCATTTAGAGCTTCTAAAATTATATTCAGATGCTTTGTTATGGTTTCTGGTGATATTGGAGCACTTTTGTTTATGCACTTATACGATTTATTAGCTTTAATTTTTTCTTCCAATAATGTGTCATGGATGTCTTTCCACTGATTCATTTCTATTGGGAAAGTTACACGCGTTGTTGCACATTGTTTAATTGTCTCAATTTATTTTTAATATAATTTTTTATCAAAATTGCAATTGCAACAATTAAACATGTAGCTACACATGCAAAAGCAGTCAACCACTTATCGGAAACTTCTTCCGCGTTTTCTACAATAGAATGTGGTTCATATTTGACTACTTTAGTTTCATAGGTTTTTTCACCTGAGGTTTCTTTTCCTACCTCATAACCTGTTATTCCTATTAATATTCCGTTTAGTGCAATTTTCCACCAAGTCATGTTTGAAAGAAAATAAAATTTCGATTTTAATATTTTATTTTTATTTATTCATAAACTCGTCATTTAATGTACAAATTTTAATATTCTTCAGGGAATGTTTTCCTTATTAATCTATTTACTTCTTCTGCCAATGTGGAAGGATATACTAAGTCTTCCATAGTGGGTTCCCTACCCATATCTATACGTAACCAAAATTGTTTTAAGTGATTTAAATGGGATCTATTACTTCCCCTAATTCGTGATCTTGATCTACGAGTTTCTGAGTTTTCACACTCTAGATCATCTACAATTTTGTTTATTGCCTCGTAGTCAAGATCATCGGGCAATGCACTATCCATGAGAAAAAGGTTATTAAAAGTATATGAATTTTAACATAAGCGTTCAAATTTACTTTAAAAATTTATTGTTTAAAAAATTTTTATTCTTTATTTGTGTTTTAACATTTTTAATTTCCTCTTGTAATTTTAATCTTTTATCTGAGCTATTAGCAAAGTTAAGTTGTTGATATAACTTTGCTAATTCTACTCGGCTTTTTACTTTTCTTCCTGCCCTTTTTCTTCTATGTACAATTTGTGGGGCAGGAATTTCTGGGATATCTTCTGTTTTATTTAGTTTGTTTCTTTTCCTATACTCTTCAATATTAATCGGTTTAGGTCCGATTTTTTCGGATTTGCGACTCTCGAGGATCTGTTCTGTACCTTCAATAAGTGTGTCTACACACTTTTGAAAAAGTCTATTGATTTCTTTATGATATTTTTTATCAGACTCCTCTTCGGTCGAAATCCTTTGCATTATTTTTATTGTACAGAGAGAGAAGAGAGAAAAAAAAAATTTCAATAATTAATTTTTAACCTTTACCCCTAAGCAAATTACTGCTATTTAGATGGCGGCCATAAGGCGTGCCAGAGTTTTCTAAGAGGTTTATATTCTTTTTATTTATTAATCATTTCAAAAAATTTTTTTTTTTTTCTACCTTACGCTGCCGTTTTGTCTCTAAATTTCCAATATTTGCCGCCAGTCATATCACGAAATTATCAATATTTGCTGCCAGTCATATTACCAAATTACTAATATTTGCTGCCAGTCATATTACCAATATTCCACTTCGTCGTCGCGCGCCGTCGATGTCTTCTATTTTTGGGGTTCAATCCTTGGGTTGATATCCTTAGTGTGTTTCCATATTCCACTTCGTCGTCGCGCGTCGTCGATGTCTTCTATTTTTGGGTTTCAATCCTCATAAATTTGGATTTTATTATTTTTTTTTTTTT
>NW_023458556.1:110867032-110878544 GCF_013731165.1 Rhagoletis pomonella | reverse complement strand
TTTTTTTTTTTTCGGCTAGCGGTGCCGCTATGAGCCACATAAATTATTTTATTTAACTACGGCTGGCGATATCGCCTTGTAGAGTCGAATAAATTATTTTATAAAAATTTTTAATTATTTTTCGGCTGGCGGTATCGCCTTTTAAAGCCAATAATTCTTATTTATTTTATGAGCCTGGCAGGATCGCCATATAGCAAATAATAAGTTATTGGTTGGAGTTTGATCACCCATTGGTTTACTTTATTGATTTCACTTTCTTTTATACCAAATTCTTACACTAACACTTACAAATTATTTACGAACTAGAATGTATACAAATATACTACTAATACCTACAAACTAACTACATAACTCTAAAATATGCTAAGTCAACATATGGTTGCAATAAATATATAAATATGTCAGTCGCATTGACAAACTGACGTTGTGGATCAGTTAGTCACTGCGACTGTCTTTGGCGGTGTCTTTGACCGTCCGCACAAGTGTAACAAGATCCTCGCTATGTGCGATGAATGCAGTCTTTGCATAAACTCCCGCTAAGTTCAATGTAACTGATTTGGGTAAACTGTTGTTTGTGTACATTCCTATTTGTTTATACATTACTTATGTATGTGCACATGACAATTAAAGTAAAAAGGGCGATGTGCTTATGCTACAGTACCACTCACAGGCAATCGCTCCATTCAGCGGTAGTTCTCACTACAAAATATGGTTCTCTACCTTTGAAAAGTGATGTCTTGTGGTGTGTGCGTACCACTCACAAGCTACCGCTCCCTTCAACTGTAGTCGTTCACTCGCGACCACAGCTCCGTGCTGACTGCCTGTTTTCTGGCTGTGCTCTATATTTTATGGGCTGTGTGCTTGATGTTGCGTGGTCGTGCAGCCACATGTTGCTGTGTGATGTTTCGTTGCCGTGGTCGCAAAGATGCTGTCGTGTGTTGCTACGAGTTGTGTTGCTATGAGTTGTGTTGCTATGAGTTGTGTTGCTTGACTGGCTGTTGTGCGGTGTCGTATTGCCGCTTATGTTGTAGACGTTTGTGTGGGCTAAATTTCATACTGAACATTTAGTCCTCACAACACATCTCGGTGCCAAGTTACCGTCCTCTGCAATAAACACCTCCAGAGATATGCAGCATACAAGAATCAATTTGCATGGGAGTTGCCACATCACCTTTTCCAATAACTCTCATTTTTCTCCATGAGTATGATATTCGTTTCACATACAAACATACATGTATGTATTTCCATACCAACCTTGAGTACTTTACCCCTAACATTTGAAGGGATATGCAATATGAAACTTTCAGTCAGTATGGGAGGTGCTACGCCTCTTTTCCACAAACGTCCATTTTTCTCCGTCAATATGAACCTGATTTCACACAGTGTTGGAAAACTGTTAATCTGATTAACGATTAAAAATTACCGATTAAAATGTTAATCGCGTTTGACGAATAAAATTAATTAGTCGTTATCAACTGTACGATTAATGATAACATTTTTTGAATCGTTAATCGCTGGCTGAGATTACGTTTAATTAATTTAAAACATTAATCGTTAATCCAATTAAATACAAAATCTGATTAATTTGTCTAGTTTGTCCGAGTTTGAAACCAAACACCAGTTATAGTAATTATTTTGTGTTTTACGCTTATAAAAAGCACATAATAAAAAAAAATTATAATTATTGTTATTAGTAATACATAAACTGGGAACGTTTACAATCCTAGTTTGTAAAACGTTTGTTGGTATATATCTTAATGAAAATGCACATCAAATTGCTTAGATGGATGAGGAAACCCGACTTAGCCATTCCGGATTAACTTGCTTTCTATGCACAGGGAAATTCAAGCATAACTTAATTAATCACCAAACTTACTTGATCAAATTAGGAGTTAATGATTAAAAATTAATTTTTTAGTCGCGGTCACGATTAACTCTTTTGTCAGATTAAAATTAATCATGATTAACTGTAATCAGATTGAATTTAGTCGTATTAATAACTGATTAAAACATCAATCGATTAATGCTATCATTGTTTTCACATAGATATCACTATACCAAGTTTCAGTTCTCTCCCACAAATACTTCCAGATATATGTATGTAATATGAAAATTCCAATTTGTATGGGAGGGGCCTTGAGTTATCGGACTTACTTTCAATCCAAGACCATCCTTCCGAAATCCGTAGTAAGTGTAATAAATTTCGCTCTGATCGGAAAACCGGTTAAGGAAGTATCCTGTTTTTCATTCCAGGTCATAAACCATCTTTGAGCAAAATTTCATTTTCAAACAGGTGGCAATTCTTAAACAAGTTGCTTATTTTCCAGTCTAGGTCATAAGCTACACGGTTAAAAATTTCGGTTTTAATTTTAAACTTTTTGGACTACATATATGACCAAACTAAATTCAGTTTCAAATACAAACCTTCCAAGTTTAAAAAAAAGAGAGCACATGTGTTGGGTTTAGAATTTAAACAATTGGGTTTAAATGTTAAACCCAAACATTTTCATAATTAAGAATAAAAAAAAAACAATCTTAAATTTCATGCTCCGTCTGGTTGGGATTGAACCCGGACAGCCTTGGTAGCAACCAATTGTATCAAGCATCTTTGCACACTCAGCTACAGCCACGCATGTAAATGTGCTTTCATATGTTGAGTTTGAATCCACACCACAATTCGCTGTGCAAACATATTCTATTTCGGTTTAGATTTTAAACCAAATTTTCTATATATGAAACCTAGAAACTAGAATTAAAACATTTTGGTTTGATTTTTAAACCACGAACTTTTTGGGCTAAAATTTAAACCACAATATATTAAAAATTGCGTAAAACTATTGACTGGTTTAAAAAGTAGACTATAAAAGTTTAAAAAAGGCAGTCGTCCCAGCGCGGTTTAAAAATTAAACCCAAATTTTTGACCGTGTATCTGTGTGCAAACTTTCATGCAAATCAGTTCAGTCATTTACGCGTATTAATTTAATTAAACTTTCCTAATACGTGATAACCCTTAAAATAGTAGCCTATTTTCCAGCATAGGTCATAAGCTATCTCTGTGCGAAATGTTATGAAATGGCAACTCTTCCAAAAAATTAGCCCATTTTCCAATGTAGGTCATAAGCTATCTGCTTGCAAAATTTCATGCAAATCCGTTCAGACTTTTCCGCGTATTTATTTAATTAAACTTTTTTAGCAGGTGGTAACTCTTAAAAAAAGTAGCCTATTTTTCAACCTAGGACATGAGCTATCTGTGTGAAAACTTCCATGCAAATCAGTTCACTCATTTCCGCGTATTAACTAAATTAAACATTTCTAACAGGTGGCAACTCTTAAAAAAAGTAGCCTACTTTCTAACCTAGGTCATAAGCTATCTGCTTGCGAAATTTCATGCAAATCCATTCAGTCGTTTCCGCGTATTAATTTAATGAAACTTTTTTAACAGGTGGCAACTCTTAAGAAAAGTAGCCTATTTTCCACTGTAGGTCATAAGCTATCTGTGTACAAATTTTCATGCAAATCCATTCAGTCGTTCCCTCATATTAAATAAATTAAACTTTTTTAACAGGAGGCAACTCTTAAAAAATAGCCTATTAACCAATCTGGCCCATAAACTATGTGTGTACAAAATCTTATGCAAATCCGTTTAGTCGTTTCCGCGTGATGATTTCCCAAACATCCAAACATACAAACTTTCACATTTATAATATTAGTAAGATAAGATAGCCCATTTTCTAACAAAAACGGTTACTTCGTTACTTTGCCGAATATTGCTTCGTTACTTGCCGCATATTGCTTAATGCCTAAAATAATTTCTCATTCTTTCAATTAATCCCTACTACTACTACTACTACTTCTATTTTTTATCTTTTTTCTTTAACACCTTCTACAACTTCAGTTTTTCTTACCACTAAATTTGGATTTATATGGTTTTTGTTAGATATTGAGCTATACTTTTATAAAGAAAGAATGAAGAATTAAAACAAAAAAAAATGAAAAATAGCCGAAACTGGCCAAAATGTTGAGGGATATGTACGTACATATCTGCAGTATCCATTATTAATAGTTATTTTTGCGCTTTTTGCAGTAATTAAAAAAAAATATATTTAAATTTTGCTATAAATGATAACTCACGCTATAACACCTATTCGCATCTGATTTTCAACAGTCCCAAAGCTGGGGTTTCCACAATTTTGAATATTACTTTTAATGTCTAACTGTTTTTGTTTCTGCCGTTTTGTTATCTCAAAGAATGCAGTACATTTTATTTTAATAAATAACAATTACATATTTTCTTCTTACGTATTCCATACAACAAAACATTCGCTCATACCTTGCATGGAGAAAAATGCCTAGAGCCGTCAATAAAAAAATTACTAAAAATCAACGCGATTTCTCAGCCACTTCAAATTTGTACATTGTTATAATAAAATTCAATGGGCTATAAAACTGCATACCAGAAATTTTCGAAAAAAATCTGAGTAAAAAGTTTAAAATTTTGATGAAAATTCATTAAATTTTCCTTAATATTGTATACAGTTTGAAACCTTGATTTATATGGTTTTGTTTATAGCATGAACCATATTTTGGTACAAAACTAACAAAAAAATTATAGCTTGCAAAACATTGTGAACATTTAAGAAAACAAGGTATAGTGGAGCGAGCGTATTTATGTATGCTGCGGTAAAAATACAAGCACTACAATTAAAAATAACTTATATTTATTTACTTATTTTTAATAATGTTTTTTAAAATATAATTCCATCTATTAAAGAAACGACATAAATAAAAGCTGGAAAATGTATTATTTTTAATTGTGGTGTTATTATTTTTACCGCAACTGTACCTGCAAATGAATTCAAAACTAAAGAACTTTACTTTTTATTACATTCAAAAATGACTATGCGAACAAATGTTAGATAGGGTGTTCGGCCAAAATAGCTTAGCCGTAATCAATATTAAGTTTAAGTACGAACACTGGCAGAATCTAATTCGTACTGTACTTTAGTACAAATATCCCCTTAGTTAAGTCTAGTTAATAAGCAACATTGTCATAGAATTAAGGAAGTACGAAAAGAAGGAATTGAAGTCCTCAACAAATATAGTCATTCGATTGGAAACCACAGCCAGCCTCGCTTCTTCTTTGCGCTCCTCGTAGCCTTTTAGCTTTTTTGTTTAAAGTCGTCGTCGGTATTTCGCATCAGCAGCAAAAACCCTTGCTGCCCATTCATTTTGGCTCCCAACGTGGGGCTTATAAAGTCAATTCGTTTTTTTTTCCTTTCTTTTTATTTTTCGTTGCGACTGGCTGTGATTATTTATTTGAATTGGATAAATTTTTGATGTCTGCGCGCTAAGCCGTTGCGCTGCCTACGTGGTACATACATTTTAACGTTGGATTAGAAGGCTCATCTGACAGCAGGAAGATCTGGGATTCGCATTGGGAGAACGGACGGACACACGGAAATTACAATAAAAGTAAAGGAAAAACAAAAGTTTGAAAGCGAAAAAAAAAATTTAAAAAAATTTATAAAAGGTGTTTTTAAGTGGCATTCAGAGCACCGTAAATATCCGGTAATCGGCTAGAAACCGTTGATAAAAATCCGCTTGGTGAAAATATACATACATATATATATGTACAATTTGAAAAAAGCCGTTGTGAAAATACATATATATGTATGTACATTGCATATAAATATGTATATGTATGTATATATAAATCACCGTTTTCCAACAAATAAATAGATTCCGTTTTTAATAATTGGCACTAAATAATTATTTGAATTGCCGTCGACAGATCACCAGCGCACAGTTTTTCAGCGCATCAAATTAATATACATAATTGTACGATACACAAGTAAATCTATAAACATATGTATGTACAACCATACGAATTTAAATTTCGGTCGTTTGGATTTTAGCAGCAAAAACAATTTGTCGTATTTTGCTATTCTTCGACTGCAGTCGTTACAAATACTATTTATGTACCTATGCTTATGTACACGGTATTTGCATATTAGCTGGCAGAATTTCTTTGCTGCGCTGCTAATATACATACATACATACATACGTACATAGCCAGCTACATATTTAGTGTTACTCTACTCCACTTTCATACATACGCTACGTACATATATACATATAGAGGTACATACATAGTTATTCCTACTGCGCTTCGCGTTGCTATTTACCATTGCTGGTAAATGCTTATACAGATACTTACATAAAAACACATGTAGATATGTATAGTCGTGTAATAATTATTGCGCTTGGCTTTGTCATTTTTCGCTGCGTTCTATCTTCGGTGCAAAAGCAATAGAAAATTTGTACATGCTCATATCCACACATATTTATTTGATTTTTTTTGTGCAGCTATTTACCCTCGCCAACTTACGTTTGTACATATATACATATGTATATAAGTTCTAAGCTAACATTGCAGTGATTTTAAAACTGCACACCTACACTGGAAAAAAAGAGTGTGATATTTAAAAATACCTCTATTAAATATATTGTGGAAATATTGATCGTTGCTGTATTGCCGTGTAACAAGTGTTCGCGAAAAATAACTTGAATACTATTTCTTATACATGTATACATAAAAGCGTCTACTTAAATACGAATTTGCGAAAGTGAATGCAAGTGTATGTATCTATCGGTCGGATATATTTTAAGTTTCCCTATACCGCTTTAAATTAAAATTGAAAACATTGCCTCATTATTAGGCTTGCACAAAACAGTTGGTTGAATTTGTCTAAAGTTGTGGTCGCGAAATACTAGCATATACCGCGGTAACTAATATTTAAAATTACAAAAACTATTTTAGACAAAATGCCTGGAAACTCAAGCGATGAGTCTGCAGCGGTGGCAAAGCTCGTTACGCTAAAACAGCAACGATCAACAGCTCGCGGAAATGTAACAAGAATTAAAAACTTGTTAGAAAATACTGCTACATCATGGAACGTAACTGATTTAGAGTGCCGGTTAGAAATTTTGAGCTCGTATATAAAGCAAATAATGGCATATCAGACGCAAATTGAGAAAGAGGACCCTTGTGATGATAGGAGAGGTGATACTGAGAAGTTGTGTATTAGTGCGAAGTCAAAGCTTTTGCAGCTTTTAGGGCAATATAAGCGACGTGAGAGCTCAGCGCTAGAAACGACCTTCGGCATTACCACGCCACAAGCATCCCGTTTACCGAATTTAAAATTGCCAACGTTTAGCGGAAAATATGCCGACTACAAGAATTTTATTATCTCCTTTAATAACTTGGTGCACAATGAACCACAGTTGGCGCCGATTGAGAAGTTCAACCATTTGCTTAGTTGTTTGTTAGGTGATGCACTTAGGACGGTTAAGGCGTTTCAAGTTACAGAAGATAACTATGAAAAGGTGTTAGAACGGTTAGCAGAACGGTACGACAAAAAGGACTTAATATTTGTTATGTCTCTAGGGCCAATTTTTAAATTTCCTATGGGGTAGTTTAAGGAGCTTTTCGGCCGGTTTAAAAAAAGCAAACAATGTTTCTTTTTCCTCCTACGCGTTTCGATGCTTTTCACATCTTCCTCAGGGAGTCTGGTGTTTATTGTATGTGTTTATGTTTTGTTTACAATAAACACCAGACTCCCTGAGGAAGATGTGAAAAGCATCGAAACGCGTAGGAGGAAAAAGAAACATTGTTTGCTTTTTTTAAACCGGCCGAAAAGGACTTAATATTTTTTGATAATATAGAGCAGTTATTTGATATTGAAAAGATGAATAAGCCAAACGCTCCAGCTCTTAGAAATGCAGTGGATACAGTCTCTGCAATTTATGACTCGTTGTTGTCGTTAGGATCAGAGAAGGATATAGCCAATGCCTTGATAATTCATTTAGTAATTTCTAAAGTCGACCCAGCTACCAAATCTAGATGGAATGAGCAGCTAGACTACTCCACACTTCCAACATGGAACGAGTGCTCCAAGCATTTAATTCGTCGTTGCCAGTCACTAGAAGAGAACGAAGACCACTCAGGTAGAGCTAGTACAGGCGATCAAAGAAAAAATAGTCGATCTAATTTTAATAAAAGCTCCAATAAGGCCTCATTTACAGTTGCGAAAACTAATAGTGAAGGTCAATGCGCATATTGCCATAATAACGGTCACTCAATTTATACATGCAGTCTCTTTGCTGCCTTGCCAATAAATAAGCGTTTTGAGTTCATAAAGAAAGAAGGAAGTTGCATTAACTGTTTGAAGAAGGGTCATTCGGTAAGAAACTGTTCCAAATCGCATTGCAGAGTTTGCCAACGCCCTCATCACACTCTGTTACATAAATATGAGATACAACAAGGTAATGCGGCTGCGAGCAATAGCAATTTGCCAATGCAGTTCGAGCTCCTCAGCCGCTGCTAATTCGGCTCCCGCACACTATGGGACCCATCGCTCCTCGCATCACGTATCGAGTGTTAACTATGTTGTAGTTTTGGCCACGGCCTTAGTCCAAATTAAAGACCGCAGCGGAAAAGAGCATTTAGTAAAGGCTCTTCTAGACTCAGGTTCTCAATTAAATTTTATGAGTGAAGAATGCGCAAGCAATTTGCAACTAAAACGAGAATTTAAAAACCTAAACTTATCTGGCTTTGGAGAGATTAACACCAGTTTGAGGCACAAAGTAAATACCACGGTTAAATCGAGAATAAATAACTATCAGTTTCAAACAGATTTCTGGGTCATTAAATCGATTTCGACATACCAACCTGAAGTCAATTTTCAATTTAGTACTTGGCAAGTTCCAGAGAATATTGAGCTTGCAGATCCGCATTTTAATAAGCGACAAAGAGTCGATCTGCTTATTGAGGCTGACATATTTTTTGAATTATTATCTGTGGGTCAAATAAGATTAAACGAATCTTTACCTACTCTGAAAAAGACATTACTTGGTTGGATAGTGTCAGGTCGCTACAAGCAGAATACTGGCATTGAAATTGGAACATGTAATTTAGTAAATAAAAGTAACGAAGTGGTCGTTTCGAAGTTCGCCTCCCATTTAAGAGGAACCCATCAGAACTTGGTGCATCCTATGAAATAGCTAAACGTCGATATTTAGCACTTGAACGTAGACTTTCGAAGACACCTGACGTCCGAAAGATGTATAATGACTTTATGGAAGAATATCTGTCACTAGGCCACATGTCTCAAATTGGTAACGTAGTCCCATCTGATCCACACTACTTTATACCCCACCAAGTCGTCGTAAAATTAGACAGCTTGACAACAAAATTAAGAGTTGTATTTGACGCTTCTTCCAAGTCCATGCACATTTCTCTTAATGAGACGTTGATGTCGGCCCACTATCCAACCAGAGCTCTACACCACGCTATTAAAGTTTCGTTGTCGTAAATTCGCTATTACAGCTGACATTACAAAAATGTATAGGGAAGTGGAGGTGCATAAGAAAGACAGACAGTTTCAGTTGATTTTGTGGCGTGAAACTCCGAATATGCCAATACAGATTTACATACTGAAGTGGTAAACATTCTAGACAAGTTGGCAAAATGGTACTCAAATCATGATTTTCTCAAAAATAATAGCGGTGCAGAAAAAACCATATCATTAAATAATACCGAAACTACCAAGACTCTTGGAATAATTTGGCATCCAAAAAGTGAAGAACTCCGTTTCAGCTCAAGTTTTGACTTCGATAATTTGCACGCAACGAAGCGTAATATATTATCAGTCTCATAAAGGCTATTTGACCCTTTGGGACTGTTATGCTCAATAATAACGAGAGCAAAAATGATCCTCCAAGAACTGTGGCTTCATAAATTAGACTGGGACGAATCAATTCCAATGTCGTTGGCAACAAGTTGGGAAAATTTCAAGGAAAACTTCCGAAAAATACCAGAAATACGCATACCTCGCTTTATAAATATGTCGTCGTCTCCAAAAATACAAGTGCATGGATTCTCAGATGCATCCATGCGAGCTTATGGTTGTTGCATTTATATTCGAAGTAGTTGTAAAAATAAATATAAATCGTTGCTCTTTACAGCCAAGTCAAAAGTCGCCCCACTCACTTGTTGGCGAAACTATGGAGAAATATATCCCCAATATTAGCCTCAAATATAGACAAAACCGTGTTCTGGACTGACTCGGAAATTGTACTGTACTGGCTGAAAAAACATCC
The DNA here is from genome assembly GCF_013731165.1 of Rhagoletis pomonella. Taxonomy (NCBI): domain Eukaryota; kingdom Metazoa; phylum Arthropoda; class Insecta; order Diptera; family Tephritidae; genus Rhagoletis; species Rhagoletis pomonella. The sequence goes on along the minus strand of NW_023458556.1, from coordinate 110,868,383 downwards.
ATCAACCTTGTCGATTTTCGTGGGAAATAGGATTGCGGATATCCGGGAATGGACAGGAGATGCAATTTGGAAACATGTTCCAACCGCTCATAACCCGGCTGACATAGTCTCCAGAAGTTGCAATGTGGACGAACTGCGGCAATCGATAAGGTTTAATGGTCCGAAGTTCCTAACTCAGGATGAAGAGAATTGGCCAAGGAACCTGCATTTCGAACCAACGGAGGACGTAAAAAGTCTTGAGACTCGAAAAGCCAAAACGACTATTAAGCGATTATCTATTATCGATGCTATTGCGAGTTCGCTTAGTCGCTCAATTAGCGACTGTGAATACTTTTTAATCGCTCATCCTTCTATTGCTGTTTTTTAGTCGTTGGAGTTTGCGTTTATAAAATTTACATAAGAAAGTGGTACTATAATGGATAAAAAGTAAGTCAATTGAACTGGAAGTTGTAAAAAATTGTGAAATATACACATGCATGTATGTGTCTGAATTACAGATCAAAAATTATAAGCAACAAAAGGCTACTTGCGCGGTTGGACGTGCTGATGTAGGAGAGTGAAGAGGCAAAGGAATTTCCGGAAAGAGTAGGGTAGGAAGCTCCGCTTCTATTGGAAAAGATACATATACAATATTTCTTGTGCATATAACTCCGGCTACGCCATCCACAGTGTTTTTGCGCAGAACCAACATCAAAAGTTTATACAAGAAAAACTGCATAATTTATTAATTGACTAGAGCTCGGAAATTTGAAATCTTTATTTTAAATTAAAGTTGAATTCTTTCAATACACTTGCTATGTTGTTATGTTAAAGTTTTTAAACTTGGGTCACGCGTTTGGACACAAAAACCCAACATCATTGTACAAAAAACTTAACCGTACCGTATTTCTTAAACTTCCATAAAGTTTATTAATGAGGAAACCAGCTTTTCCTGCAAATCATGTAAAGCCTAAAAACCGTGAAGCATCGGGAACGCAACTTCTATTCATAAAACTCACACATGTACATACACCTTCCAAGTCCAAGGGATCCGACGAATCTCGCAATTCCCTCCTTGCTTTAGCCAACTCTACTAATTTATTAGCTTCCGCATCATCTTCCTCATCACTAATCCATGTTTCAACTGTGTCCATTTTTTTAATTTTATAATAAAAGCAATTATTTTAAAAATGATGTAAATAAAACACTCAAGATTGAAATGTAAACAAACAAACAGCTGTTTACAATTCTGTCAACCATTCACAATAGTACAAATTTTTATCGATCAAGTTACACAATAGCAAAATTAAAGATGATCGACTCGATCGACAAATTTCTATTCTACTGCCAGTCGACACTCGCAATAGGGGCC
>NW_023458556.1:110862968-110866932 GCF_013731165.1 Rhagoletis pomonella | reverse complement strand
TCGACAAATTTCTATTCTACTGCCAGTCGACACTCGCAATAGGGGCCATAGTACTTTCCGCATCTAAGCAGTCCAATATAATTCACGGTCTGGTAGGAAACTGCTCCACGTATCTGAAAATCGTAAGAGTACTCGCCTACGTTTATAGACTTCTCATCCCAATTACAAAAGAGCCTCAAATTACCGCCAAAGAACTTCATATGTAATTTTTAAAAATTGTCGAACTGATACAGCATGAAGAATTTGGAGATGAAATTAAATGCCTAAAGAATTCGTCTTTGGTGAACAAGCAGATTCAAAAACTTAACCCGTTCATAGAAGATCGCCAAGAAAATAATCGAAAGTTTACGTTGTTGCGAGTAGGTGGCCGACTCCAAAACTCCTCGCTGCCACACGACACTAAACATCCATTACTGATGCCGAAGTGTCGATTTGTACAACTATACGCTACCCACTTGCATCTAACGAATTGCCGTGCAGGTCCAAGAGCACTTATTGCCCTAATGCGACTAAAAATTTGGTCAGTAAGTGCCAGAGAAATCGCGAGAAAAGTAGTACGCAGTTGCACGTTCTGTTTCAGATACAAACCTAAACTGTTAACGCAAATCATGGGAAATTTACCGAGGGATCGTTTGTTGTCAGTAAGACCGTTATTAGTAACCGGTGTTGACTTTTGCGGTCCAATCTATACTTCATACAAAATTCGTGGTCGACCGCCTTACAAAACATATGTAGCGATATTTGCTTGTTTTTCGTCTAAAGCTGTTCATATTGAAGCCGTTTCTGATTTAACCACTAATTCATTTCTTTCTTGTTTCAAAAGGTTTATCGGAAGGAGAGGGTTGCCGCAAAAGGTCGTCTGCGACAACGCGACAAACTTCGTCGGAGAGGACGCCAAGCTGAAGGAACTGAGAGACGTATTTTTCAACGAGGTCAACAGGAGACAAATAATGGATTTCGTGGCAGAGAAAGGAGTAACGTTCGAGTTCATTCCGCCTCGCGCCCCTCATTTCGGCGGCCTTTGGGAGGCGGCCGTAAAATCAAAAAAAAAAACCTTTTTTATCGTACCGTCGCAAACGCCAATCTGACCTACGAAGAACCGTCTTAGTCGAGGTCGAGGCCGTTCTAAATTCAAGGCCAATCGCACCAATGTCCGCAGATCCCAGCGATGGAGAGGCGCTAACACCCGCACATCTACTAATCGGATCTTCACTGAAAACCGTTCCCGAGCCTACCATAGAAGCAGAAGGACTAACATATTCCAAGAGATGGCAGCGTATCGCGTACCTGAAAGGGCAATTTTGGTCTGCATTCCGCAGAGATTACCTGCTCGAGCTTCAGGCCAGAGCCAAATGGGTCAAGCCCGAACGCAACTTACAGATTGATACCGTGGTCTTAACCCACGAAGACAATATGCCCCCTCAGAGATGGCTTATGGGCAAAGATGTCATTGCTGGAAGCGATGGCATGGTCCGTGTTGCCCAAGTTCAAATGCGCAATGGTATCATTAAGCGCCCAATCCATAAACTAGCACCGCTACCAATGGAATAGTTAAGAAGTTATAATTTTCTTTATATATACATTTTGTTGATCGCATATGAATTTATTGATCTTTGAATTTTGTTCTTGCAAATTCTTCACTGCTTGAACTATATGAACTTATATAATCCATTTCTTGTAAAAATTTTAGTTGTGAATTTTTTGAATTTTCTTGATGCACAGCCATCAACGGGCCCAGAATGTTCGGCCAAAATAGCGTAGCCGTAATCAATATTAAGTTTAAGTACGAACACTGGCAGAATCTAATTCGTACTGTACTTTAGTACAAATATCCCCTTAGTTAAGTCTAGTTAATAAGCAACATTGTCATAGAATTAAGGAAGTACGAAAAGAAGGAATTGAACATTGTGGAAGAATACAAGTGAGATATCTTAGGGTTGACAGATAGTTGACAGGGTGTTCAATATGGCGATGACAGTGTGAACAATATGGCAGCCAATATGGCATACAACACCGAATGGCCCGAAGTAGCCAAACTACGACCCGAATGAAACGCTTCGTGAAAATCCAGGGTTGCGAAGTGGTATTTTGTTGGCAAATATAAAAGCCAGGATTTTGTGCAGCGCCGAATTTTAACAAAAGAGGGTTTTGTGTTCTCAAGATGAACAGAAAAGGGTTGCTGTACTGTTTCGTTTTAAGCTTATTTTAATCTTAAGGTATCTAATTAAATATTAAAAGGAGACAAAAATTAAAGCAAAAATTTAAAATATATGTACATATCTGAAAATTGTAAATAAAATATATATTTCCACGAGAGACAAATAAAATAAAATGGGTTAACTTTAGGGGAAATATACTTATCAGATTGGGTCAGATAGCGCTTTTACGTTATAACTAAAAATAATTCCTACTTAAATTTTATATAATTTTGGTAACGTATTTCTAAGCTGACCCTGAGATCTGTGAAATAATACATATTTATGTGCATATATTGTGTTGATTATGCTCTAAATCGCTAAATAATTCTTGCAGCAATCAGCACCATTGGAAAGTGAAGTGACAATAGGCTGGTTTTCTTTATACAGCCCGTTTTAAATTCGTATTATTGTTATAATAAATTACAATTATTGTTTGTTTCCATTTCGGTCAACAGCGCAAATTATTTATTAAAAAAATGTCGTTTAAAAATAGCAATTTTGTTTACTTTTGAATAAGACTTTATCGAGTGCGCTATAAAGACAGGGGGATAAATGCTGTAAAGAAATATATGTTGAGTCCAATCGGTTTTTTGCTAATCCGGTTTTTGTGTAGGTATAAACAAGGTATATTAAAAAAATAAATCTCCATAAAAAAATATCGTTATTTTCGTATTTAAAATTAATCGGAATTTTATGGGGGGTTATAAAAACTCGTTTTAATTGAAACTTTGTTTTTTTCGGCTATATTTGTTGTTATTTATTGGCCCAGATGCAAATATTGAATGAACTAACATATTTTAAATATTTACGGAACTACCATTTGTATACAATCCTGTATTCAAGTAGATGTAATTCGAAAAATTTAAACGGATTTCTTTAAATCCACCTGAGCTGCGGACATATTGCGAATTCATTTTAAAACATTAACCACTACATTTTATTAGTATTAAATACTTTCAATTAAGAAACAATTATTATTAGAAAATAAATATGAATCGGTTTATTTTAAATATTCCAATGTATATTTTTTGTTAATGCAGATAGTGCGGATTTAACGTATTTTATAACCGTTACATGGGGAAAAGAAATTTTAGGCAGATTGTTATTGACAATTTTTACATAATTTACGATTGCAATCAATTTCTTTCAAAACTATAATCTAAATGATTGCAAGTTGTATTTTTTACGATCAAAACAGATTCCAATATTAGGTATATTATGCACATGCAATCCAATTTGATTTGAGTTATTCAGTTTTAGATACATTTATATTTCTGTGTTCGTATGGAATAGTAGTTTATGTCGGGAAGCTGGCTTTAGTATAATCCGGCAATCCGTTTATTATTTACAACACAAGGAATTTTTTTGATGACCCTTAACAAGAATATGGACGTGCTAGTATCGGAACTATTTCTTGCACGTTTATTTATCCAAAATTTCTTCAACGGCTCGGCGCCAGTGAGGGTATGCTGCGAATGCCGCATTATACTAAAACCAGCCTTTTGACATAAGCTACTATTCCATATGAGTGGGACACGTGCGAAATGCGGATTTTCCCAGTTGCAGTACTGCAGTAACTCGACACCTTCCTCACCAACCGCTCTGTCCTCTATGAGCTTCTTAATGTAACTGCAAATAAAAGATGGAAATTTAAGAAAAAATACTATTACAGCGTTTCACTCTTGTAGTATATTGGCTATCAAGCACCAGAAAATTTCCATCACGCATTCCATATGCCACCGATTGTCGTGGATCAATTAAAATAC
>NW_023458556.1:110861201-110862868 GCF_013731165.1 Rhagoletis pomonella | reverse complement strand
TCTTAAGTCTAAATCGGAAGAGTTTAGGTTCAGTTATTCAAGTTTTTCCTATACCAATCTTTGAAAAAAGTTAAAAAACAGCATCCAAAATTTCATCATTACGATTCCGTTCAAATTTTTAATTTTTATTAAATATTTTTATGCAAATATTTTAAGCTTAAACCGTTTTATCATTTGAGGGGATTTTTTCAAAAAAAATCTTGAAGAAACTATTTTTATTCATAAAAAACTCGATATTTGGAGGTATTTTCAAATCGGTCCAGCTCACTTTAATCTTAATATTTTTCCGAAATATTTTGGTGGTCGTCTTAGAATATAATAGATTTTATAATTCCAATGGAAAAATAGTACCGATTTTTTTTTTTGTATGGGGAGTGATGCAGTCTAATGTACATACATAAATATGTACACTTAACAACAAAAGTCTGCATAAAACATTTACTTTTTAAATATTCGCAATATTTTGCAAGCTAAATTTGTTTGTTATTATTTTTATAAAAAGTAGTTTTGAGCAAAAAAAACCGACTTAAAAAAAATAGATATATATCTATATATTTCATGATCCAATGATCGGATCTAAACCAAATTAGTATGGGACCACCTCTGAGGCACTACCTTTCCGTTACAATTATTACTGAAATCGGTGGACGTGGTGCAAAGTTATGCGGTAACATACATAAAAAAAAATAAAAAAAAATATTCTGACGAACTGATAACCTCCTCCTTTTTTGGAAGTCGGTTAAAAATACTAGCAGACCCGGCGAACATCGTCCCGTCCAAAATCAATTTTTTGTGCACGGTCAAAAATTTGGGTTTAATTTTTAAACCGCGATGGGACTACTGCCTTTTTTAACCTTTTATAGTCTACTTTTTAAACCAGTCAATAGTTTTAAGCAATTTTTAGTATATTGAGGTTTAAATTTTAGTCCAAAAGGTTCGTGATTTAAAAATCAAACCAGAATGTTTTAATTCTGGTTTCTAGGTTTCATATATAGAAAATTTGGTTTAGGATACGGACGTGAACCGGATGAAAAAATTGGTCGGTTCGGTTCAGCGGTTCGAACCGTTGTTGCACTTTGGGATTGGTTCGTCAAAGCGGTTTTTTTGGTCTTTGAACCGGGGTTTCGGTTCGGTTCAACAGTTCGAAAAACAAAAACATAACGTGCAAATTTAAGTATCAATTGTGAAGTGCAACAACGCGCATGGTTAAGGGTCAAGTCAGCCCATCTAACCTTTACATTTGATATTGTCACATGGTAAAAAAACATGGTAGGTATTACCATGTTTAAAAAAAGAAAAAAGTGGGTACATTTATCTATTGAAAATTGGTTGGAACGAACCTTTAAACCTTAAAAGAAAGTGGTTCGGTTTTCGGTTCGGATCAAACATTTGTGAAAAATTTCGGTTCGGTTAATAGTTTAGTTAATTAATAGAAAAAAGCGGTTTTCTGGTTCAAAACCGGTTCACGTCACTGGTTTAAAATCTAAACCGAAATAGAAAATGTTTGCACACAGCGAAATGTGGTGTTGATTCAAACTCAACATATGAAAGCACATTTACATGCGTGGCTGTAGCTGAGTGTGCAAAGCTGCTTGATACAATTGGTTGCTACTAAGGCTTTCCGGGTTCAATCCCCATCAGACGGAGCATGAAATTTTATTTTTATT
>NW_023458556.1:110859900-110861101 GCF_013731165.1 Rhagoletis pomonella | reverse complement strand
CTCATTATATAACAAACACCATATAAATCCACATTTCAAACTTTGTGAAAAATTACGAAAAATCTGCAAAGCTTCAGCTAAATTTTCAACTTTTTATTCAGATTCAGATATAAATATCCCGTGTCACTGTGTTCGTTTACGCTAATCTCCGATATCGCTTAACCGATTTCGATGAAATTTTGTGGGTGTGTATTGTTGGTTCCAACTTAAAAGATAGGATAGTTGTGAACCCGAGAAAAAATATATTTTTTTTTCATCGAAATTTTTTCTACTTCTCGTATCCTGCTTATCTAATATATGTACAAATAAAACTCGAACTCTTCCTTAACGGCTCGACCGATCTTTATGAAATGTTTTGTGTTATATATGGTAGGTATGGGGGGTGGGGCAGGGGACGTGGTACCTCCCATACAAACCGAATTTCTCATATTGCACATCTCTGGAAGTGTTCATGGTAGACTACTCGAATATGGTATGGAGATATATGAAAACATTTGCGTATTCATGCATAAAAATTGCAGTTATTGGAAAAAGTTACGTAGCACCTCCCATACAAACCGTATTTTTCATACTGCTTATCCCGGAAAATGTTCATGGAAGAGGTCTCGAACTTGGTATGGAGATATATGAAAGCAATCGCATACTCATGGAGATAAATTGTAGTTATCGGAAAAGGAGGCGTGGCACTTCCCATACACATCGAATTTTTCATACTGCATATCTCTGAATGTGTTCATGGAAGAGTACTGGAACTTGGTATGTACAAGATATATAAAACGCGACTGGTCATGAAGAAAAGTTGGGGCTATTGGAAAAAGGGACGTGGCACCTCCCATGGTAAATTACTCGAAAATGGTATAGAGATATACGAAATCCATCCCATGCTCTTGGAGAAAATTGGAGTTATTTGAAAAGGGGACGTGGGGCTTTTCAAACGCACTGAAACTATTACGTATCTGTGTATGCATGTACAGTTATGCTAAGTTATTTAAGACGGCAAATATGCCTTCTGACAACCACCAAACCGTAATATTAGAAGACAAATGCGTCCAAATGTTAGACCAAAATGGCTGACTTCCAAATCGTATCAATACAATGTATGGAAACGGTTATACTGCGGTATTCAAACTGTTTGTATATGCAGAGTTGCGACACATTGCAACCATATACATTGCATATTTTAAATATTCAATATAGCAAT
>NW_023458556.1:110855977-110859800 GCF_013731165.1 Rhagoletis pomonella | reverse complement strand
TTGGTTAGCATTGGTGTTTTAGAAATGGAAAATTCAGAAAAATTGTTCATTGCTATATTGAATATTTAAAATATGCAATGTATATGGTTGCAATGTGTCGCAACTCTGCATATACAAACAGTTTGAATACCGCAGTATAACCGTTTCCATACATTGTATTGATACGATTTGGAAGTCAGCCATTTTGGTCTAACATTTGGACGCATTTGTCTTCTAATATTACGGTTTGGTGGTTGTCAGAATATTTGCATATTTGCCGTCTTAAATAACTTAGCAAAACTGTACATGCATACACAGATACGTAATAGTTTCAGTGCGTTTGAAAAGCCCCACGTCCCCTTTTCAAATAACTCCAATTTTCTCCAAGAGCATGGGATGGATTTCGTATATCTCTATACCATTTTCGAGTAATTTACCATGGGAGGTGCCACGTCCCTTTTTTTCCAATAGCCCCAACTTTTCTTCATGACCAGTCGCGTTTTATATATCTTGTACATACCAAGTTCCAGTACTCTTCCATGAACACATTCAGATATATGCAGTATGAAAAATTCGATGTGTATGGGAAGTGCCACGCCTCCTTTTCCGATAACTACAATTTATCTCCATGAGTATGCGATTGCTTTCATATATCTCCATACCAAGTTCGAGACCTCTTCCATGAACATTTTCCGGGATAAGCAGTATGAAAAATTCGGTTTGTATGGGAGGTGCCACGTAACTTTTTCCAATAACCGCGATTTTTATCCATGAATACGCAAATGTTTTCATATATCTCCATAGCATATTCGAGTAGTCTACCATGAACACTTCCAGAGATGTGCAATATGAGAAACTCGGTTTGTATGGGAGGTACCACGTCCCCTGGCCCCTCATACCTACCTTATATAACACAAAAAATTTCATAAAGATCGGTCGAGCCGTTAAGGAAGAGTTCGATTTTTATTTGTACATATATTAGATAAGCACGATGCGAGAAGCATAGAAAAAATTTCGATGAAAAAAAAAAATTTTTTCTCGGGTTTACAACTTTTCATCGAAATCGGTTAAGCGATATCGGAGATTAGCGTAAACGAACACAGTGACGCGGGATATTTATATATTAAGATACCCTACTATAAGCACTTACCACAGATGCGTACCAAATTTCAATTTCATTTGATTTTATGGTTTTGAAATTATAGTTGATAAAATTCTCGACGCCTATGGGATGTGTCACGCCCCCTTTAACAAACCCATTTATATATATATATAAGCACCTACCATTGATATATCTGCATACTAATTTCAAGTTCGTGGGACTTATAGTTCCGAAGTTATAGCTAATAAAAAATTCCATGCCTATTGGATGTGCCATGCACTCTTTCCCTAATATAAGTACCTACCATTAAAATGGCTGAGTACGAAATTTCAAGTTCAAGCGACTTATAGCTCCGGAGTTATAGCTGATAAAACATTCCAGGTCCATGGGACGTGCCGCTCCCCTGCCGCTAGCCTACTATAAGCACCTACTATAGATACGTCTGCGTACCAAATTTCAATTTCACGTGACATATGATTCCGAATTTTCCACGCCTATGGGATGTTCCGCTCAGTTATATATGCCTTACTTAAATCGCCTACCGTAGATATGCCTGCACACCAAATTTAAAGTTCTTGGCACTTATGGTTCCCAAGTTATAGTTGATAAAAGGGTGCACGCCTATGGGATGTGCCACTCCCCTTTTTACAAACTCATGTATGTATAGCCTACTGTAAGCACCTACCGCAGATATGTCTGCATACCTAATTTCAATTTCGTGTGACTGATGGTTGTGAAATTATAGCTGATAAAAATTTCCACGCCTATGGGATGTGCCACGCCCCCTTTCACGAACCCCTTTACTGTAAGCACCTACCATAGCTATGTCTGCATACCAAATTTCAAGTTCATGTGGTTTATAGTTCCGGAGTTATAGCTGATAAAATATTCCTATCGGATGTGCCACGCCCACTTTTAAAACCTCATTCATATATACCCTACTATAAGCACCTACCATATGTATGACTGAATAACAAACTTCAAGTTCATATGACTTATATGTAGTTTAGGATTTATAGCTGATAAAATATTCCATGCCTATTGGATGTGCCACGCCCACTTCTACAAACTCATTTATTTATACCATAATATAAGCACCTGCCATATGTATGACTGTATACCAAATTTCAAGTTCATGTGACTTATGGTTCCACAGTTATGATTGATAAAAAATTTCACGCCTATGGGATGTGCCACGCCCACTTTTACAAAGTCATTTATATACACTCTACTGTAAGCACCTACCATATATATGACTGCATACCAAATTTCAAAGCCCAATTTTTTACCCTCTGTTAAAATTTTGTTCGATTCTGTCCGTCCGTTTAGGCTGCAACCTGGCACATACATACATACATACATACTTCCACAAATATGTATATAGTAGATATATCCTGCTCTTAGCGTAAAATAATTTTTGGGGATGTCTCGGCCACAGAGCCACCGTCGTGTAAGTTTCAAGTCCAAATATTTCTTTTAAATTGGCTAAATTGTTTTCTAAATATGAGCCAAATCAGCAAGTAAATGCAATTTTTATGAATATCCCGACCCCAGCGCCACCTAGCGATTAAATTTTTAATCGAAATATTTCCCTTCAAGGTGCTGAAATATGTTCCAAATATGAACGAAATCAGTCCAGCCGTTTAGTAGTTTAGTGGCATTCAATATACGGAAAACTATGAAATTTCTTAATTTTTCGGCATCAACAACAAAAAATTTCAATTTTTTTTTAAATCAAAGAACCTTCCACACAGAAGGTCCAAAAATGTGCTTTTTACAGAATTGAAATCGGTTCAACCGTTTGGTCAGGCATCGTCGTCATACGAAAGACATTTCATTTTTATATATATGGATGGATCATTCTTAAACCAAGGTTTCAAACTTTATCCAAAGTTAAGAAAAATTTTACCTTGGTTTATATGATACGGTTTTAAGAATGATCCATATTTTTATAAGAATAATAAACAAATTTAGCTTGCAAAATATTGCGAATATTTAAAAAATAAACGTTTTATGCAGACTTTTGTTGTTAAGTGTACATATTTATGTATTTACATATAAAACAATGAAAATTTTCAGCCCCGGAAAAAATACATTTTATTTTACTAAAACTGAATGGTCTATAAAACTGCGTACCAGGAATTTTTATGAAAATTTCGTGGTAAATTGTTTGGTTTGATGTTTTGAGTTGTTGTGGTAACAGCATACAAATTGCCCAACGAGATTTTGTGGAGTGTTCCTGGAGTGACAGTCCTTGGCCAGATATAAATCTGGGTCGTTCCGGTTACGTAGACCCGACTGTCGTGGGTTATACGCTTCTAGTTGAAGTGTGAACTACATTTTTATAAATATTATTTCCGTGGTTATTTATATGCATTTATATGGTTGCATATTTACGTAAGTGCCTTCATGTACCTTTTTTGTTATTAATTAGTGAATTGAAAATAAAAAAAATAAAAAAATATATTGTTCCATACAAAGCGGAAATTTATTTGTTTTACAAAAATATAGTTAGCTATCGTTACCTGAATATGGAAATGCCCTATGAATGGGCAGCAAGGGTTTTTGCTGCTGATGCGAAATACCGACGACGACTTTAAACAAAAAAGCTAAAAGGCTACGAGGAGCGCAAAGAAGAAGCGAGGCTGGCTGTGGTTTCCAATCGAATGAATATATTTGTTGAGGACTTCAATTCCATTGTGTACAAATACAAGTGAGATATCTTAGCAATAGACGTCATCC
>NW_023458556.1:110851057-110855877 GCF_013731165.1 Rhagoletis pomonella | reverse complement strand
ATCGTTGTAAAGCTCATACAGCTCATCGTTAAATCGTCTGCGATATTCGCCATCACCAACGCGTAAAGGTCCGTAAATCTTTCGCAGAATCTTTCTCTCGAAAACTCCAAGAGCCGCCTCATCAGATGCTTTCATTGTCCATGCTTCCGCGCCATACACCAGCACAGGCATGATGAGTGACTTATAGAGTGTGATCTTTGTACGACGAGAGAGGACTTTACTTCTCAATTGCCTACTCAGCCCAAAGTAGCACTTGTTGGCAAGAGTGATTCTCCGTTGGATTTCAAGGCTGACATTATTATTGGTGTTAATGCTGGTTCCCAAATAAACGAAGTCGTCTACTTTTTCAAACTTGTAACTGTCAACAGTGACGTGGGTGCCAAGACGCGTATGCTCTGACTGTTTGTGTGATGACAGGAGATACTTCGTTTTGTCCTCGTTCACCACCAGACCCATTCGCTTTGCTTCTCTATCCAATCCCGAGAAGGCAGAACAGACGTAGCCCTTGTTTTTACCGATAATATTGATGTCGTCGGCATACGCCAGCAATTGTACGCTCTTATAAAGTATTGTGCCTGAGCGGTTCAGTTCTGCGGCTCTTATTATCTTCTCCAACATAAGATTAAAGAAATCACACGAAAGGGAGTCCCCTTGTCTGAAACCTCGTTTGGTATCAAACGGCTCGGAGAGGTCCTTCCCTATTCTGACGGAGCTGGTGGTATTGCTCAACGTCATTTTACACAGCCGTATTAGTTTCGCGGGGATACCAAATTCAGACATCGCGGCATAAAGGCAACTTCTCTTCGTGCTGTCGAAAGCGGCTTTGAAATCGACAAATAGATGGTGTGTGTCGATCCTATTCTCGCGGGTCTTTTCCAAGATTTGGCGTATTGTGAATACCTGATCTATGGTGGATTTTCCAGGCCTAAAGCCACACTGATAAGGTCCAATCAGCTCGTTGACGGTGGGCTTCAGTCTTTCGCACAATACGCTCGATAAGACCTTGTAACCTATGCTTAGAAGGCTAATTCCGCGGTAGTTGGCGCGTATGGCGGGGTCGCCTTTCTTGTGGATTGGGCAGAGCACACTTAAATTCCAGTCGTCGGGCATGCGTTCATCTGACCATATTCTGCATACGAGCTGATGCATGCACCACATCAGCTCCTCGCCGCCGTACTTGAATAGCTCGGCTGGCAGGCCGTCAGCTCCAGCAGCTTTTTTGTTTTTCAGCCGCGTAATCGCTATAAGTACCTCGTTATAGTCAGGCGGTGGGACAGCTACTCCATCATCATCGACTGGGGACTCGGGTTCGTCTTCCTCACTACTTTCAGCGCTGCTACCATTCAGTAGGTTATAAAAGTGTTCCCTCCACAATTTAAGTATATTCTGGACATCGGTCACTAGGTCGCCATTGTTGTTCTTACAGGAGTTCGCCCCGGTCTTGAAACCTTCCGTAAGTCGCCTAACCCTCTGGTAGAATTTTCGGGCGTTCTTCCTGTCGGCCAGCATCTCAAGCTCTTCGCACTCACGTATTTCGGCCTCTCTCTTCTTATTGCGGCAAATACGTCTCGCTTCCTTCTTCAGTTCCCTATAACGGTCACACATGGCTCGCGTTGCGCCCGATCGCAGCGTGGCCCTGTAGGCGGCATCTTTTTTCTCTGCGGCTTCTTGACATTCCTCATCGTACCAGTTGTTCTTTCGGGCTCGCTGAAATCCAACTACTTCTTCGGCGGCGGTACTTAATGATCGGGAAATGTGGTTCCACTGCTCGCGTACGTTGGATTGTTGAAGAATGCTCTCAGAGAGCAGGTGTGTGAGTCGAGTGGCGAATAAATTGGCCGTCTGTTGTGATTGCAGATTTTCGACGTTAAGCTTTCCTTGCATTGTTGGGCGCACATTTTTTGCTGCACAGAGGCGGGAGCGTATCTTGGCTACAACAAGATAGTGGTCCGAGTCGATGTTTGGCCCTCGGAGTGTACGTACTTCCAAAATGCTTGAAGCATGCCTTCCGTCTATCACAACATGATCGATTTGGTTTCTCGTTTTTTGATCTGGAGACAGCCATGTAGCTTGGTGGATGTTCTTATGCTGGAACCTAGTACTACATATTACCATATTTCGAGCCCCGGCGAAGTCGATCAGCCTCAGTCCGTTATCGGACGTTTCGTCGTGGAGGCTGAATTTTCCGACAGTGGCGCCAAAGATCCCTTCCTTGCCCACCTTGGCATTAAAATCGCCAAGCACGATTTTGACATCGTGTCGGGGGCAGCGCTCATATGTACGTTCCAAGCGCTCATAGAAGAGATCCTTGGACGCCTCATCCTTCTCTTCCGTCGGGGCATGGGCGCAGATGAGCGAGATGTTGAAGAATCTAGCTTTGATGCGGATTGTGGCTAGACGTTCGTCCACCGGGGTGAACGCCAGTACTCGGTGACGGAGTCTCTCTACTACCACGAATCCAACACCGAATTTGCGCTCTTTTACGTGGCAACTGTAGTAGACGTCGCAAGGCTTCACGCTTACTTTACCTTGCCCCGTCCATCGCATTTCTTGGATGGCGGTGATGTCAGCCTTTGTCTTTCCGAGGACATCAACCAGCCGGGCAGAGGCACCTTCCCCATTAAGGGTCCGGATATTCCAGGTGCATACCCTTAAATCATAGTCCTTTATACGTTTGCATTGGTCGTCATGAGAAAAATGGGGTCTCATCCGAGGCTGTTTGTTTCTTTTCATTGGGCGGGGTTTTAACGTGGCGGGACCCAAACCCAGCGTACGCGAAGTTTTACGCCTTCTCACTTTAGCTCGCTCCCAAACGGGTGTTTGGTTGCTACCCAGAGGATACGTGGATATAAATATCCGGACGTTGTGAGCTGCGATTTGAACCGTACGCACAAGAATCGCTTCTGGCCACTCCCAGGAGAATGGCAGTCAAAAGTTCTCCACTTATGCGCACGGAACCATCCTCCTTAGGACACTTAAGGTCTGAAAAAATAAAAGAACCCAAATGAGGAAGAGAAAGCAATGGTGGATTAGACCAGGCCTGAAAGAAAGAGCCACTTGTGGATTTTATGCGACACTGCGGTCAAAGCTAACTTTACAGGATCCAAAATGGTACAAGAATGTTTTGAGGATGTCTCTGGAGGATTTCGATTTTCTTGTGAAACGCCTTACTCCATATATTAAAAAAAAAACACTAGTTTTAGGGAATAAATTTCTGTCGGTGAAAGATTGGCAGTAACTTTGCGCTGCTTGGCAACAGGCGATAGCTTTTCCAGCCTAATGACTGTTTTCCTAATGGGGAAAACGACTTTTTGCCATTTAATACATGAAACATGTGGTGATATTTTCGAGGTTTCGAAAGACGAATTTCTGAAGGTAAGTTTTTAAATAATTAAAGTGAAAATGACAAAGTCGAAATATGTATTTGATTAAGGTTCCGAGTATTCCTGGACAATGGGCAATGGTTGCTGACTGTTTCGAACAACGATGGAATTTCCCTAATTGCTGTGGGGCATTAGATGGAAAGCATATTGCGATTCAGGCGCCTGCTAAATGTGGGTCGGAGTATTTTAACTAAAAAAATTTAATAGCTTTGTCCTGATGGCTATGGTAGATGCTGACTACAAATTTTTGCTTGTGGAAGTCGGAGCGTATGGTCGAGAATCTGATGGCGGAGTTTTCGCAAGGTAAGATCTCTGCAATATGTTGCTAAATAATCTTAACATTTCCACTTTTTATTTGAAACGATTTCTTTTCATTTCAGATGCCCACTTTCGGCAGCTCTTGCCCGCGACAAAACGATAGCACCTCAGCATTTTGGCCAGTTTCGACTGTTTTTCTTTTGTTTGTTAGATTTTCCATTCTCTCTTTATAAAAGTACTAGCTTATACCCGCGGGTTTCACCCCGCGCTTTTATACAAATATAAAAAATAATTTAATGATGTTAGATTTTATTTCTGTGCCCATTTCGTTATAGCTCGTTATTTTTTAAGCGAGTTAAGGTATTTAGGCCGTTTAAAACTACGAAATTATAAAATATCGTCTGCGCGCTAGGCATACGAAAGATATCAATCCCTCTAAGTTTACCTTAAAATGGTTCCAGGTATACGACGCGTAAACATATAACCTTCTTGGAGGTGCCACAGCGGGTTCTAATATTTCCAACTCAAATTTAGTAACCTGTCCTTGATAAAATACCACTTCTCATTACTGTAGCAAAGGCCTCAAGAGAGCTTTAGATTATAAGGCCGAACCCGGCTCTCCGTTTTACATTTAATGAAATTTTTTCTATCATTACGGCACTTACAAAATAAATCTCCATAACAAATTTAAAATACTTCCAAAGATTTTCTATCCTTCCAGAGATATGTATTAAGAAATTTTTAGTATGTATGGGAGGTGACATTACTCCTTTTTTAATAACTCACATTTTTTCTATGAGCAATTGAAACATTTTGTATACACAACTCCATACCAAGTTCCAGTATTCTTCCACAAACACTTCCAGGGATATGTGGCAAGAAAAAGTCAATTTGCACTGGAAGTGCCACGCCCCTTTTTCTTATAACCCTAATCTTCTTTCATGAATTTAGAATTGATTTTACATATCCCAGTACCAAGTCCAGTACTCTACCATGAACACCTCTAGAGATATGCAGTATAAAAGTAAATTTGTACGGGAGGTACCATGCCGAATAACGCAAATTTTTCTCCATGAGTATGGAATTAATTTTGTGTACACTGTAACGAAGCGTTTTATTCGCCCCGCCGCTGCTTCTACAATGCTGGGGTATACTCGCCGTGTCCAGGGTTCGTTACAA
>NW_023458556.1:110836674-110850957 GCF_013731165.1 Rhagoletis pomonella | reverse complement strand
AAATCGCTTAGGCGGTTACAGCGCCAATTAAGAAGAAGAAGAAGTGTCCTAATTAAACAAAACATAGCACAAGTTATTGCAATTCGTTTTCTTTTTAACATTGCTGAACTCTTAAATTACTTTTTGCAAAAAGCTAGATATTTTGATTGAGCAGATCAGCTGATTGCGTGTTTGGCAACAGTAATGAAAACGGTATGTCAATCAACTGACCACAAAATTTGACAGCAAACTTTGACCGGCACTGCAATACCGACTTTGTGTAAATTTTCAGGATGTAATGAAAACACATTTGACGCCAAAAGACGAGCTGTCTGTTCAGGCAGTTTTTGATGTTAGTGATTTTGACCTAATGAAAACCAAGCATTAGTTTCATTCCACCTATTTGTCTCGGCAAGAGTTCTGTTGTAATGGTAGAAAAAATAACGAATATGGGTTTTGTTATTAATTCTATGTACCAAAAATCAACGGTAAGTCCAAGCTACTTGTAATTTGCACTTTGAATTGAATGGGCTACAAAACTGCATACCGGAATTTTTCTAAGAAATCTAATTAAAAAGCTTAAAATTTAGATGAAACATGGTCTTTGTTAAATAACGAGCTGCACTTTCATAAAAAATAATGAACTTTACTTGATCAACAGGGTTATAGCCCTATTTATATCTTTGCCACTGTATCTACAGCTTAAATTTTTCATAGCCATGAATTTTTTGAGGGAATTAGTCTCAAGTTAGAATCTTTTCATGAAAAAAGTTAACAAAAAGCAGACCAAAACATTACCAAAGATCATAGAAAGTAAGGATGCTGGCTATGTTTATGTGTCCCTTATAATCTATGTTCTTTGTTATAGATAACGAATGTGCTGGCATGTTTGTAAGAAAAAATGTTTTTGGGTCAGAGTACAGGGAGACTCTTTTTAAATTAATAAAGAAAACACTGAAAATCGGGACATACTCGGTACAAATATGACAAATCAGGACACTTATACGTCCCGACTTTTAAAAAATATTCAGCGGGACAATTTTGTCAAAATCGGTACTGTCCCGCCAAAATCGGTACGAATGGTCACCGTAACTATAGCTGCACTTTTGCGATGGAATGCTTATTTCGGAAGGAGATTTATTCCAAGGAATGAAACCGAAACCCAAACCGAAACCGTAACCGTTTAAAACCGTTTCGTTTTTCAAAACCGAAACCGAAACCGTAACCGTTATCTTGACCTGAAAAGGAACGATACCGAAACCATTTCAATCACAGGTTTCAATCGGTTTCCAGAAATTTACAAAAATAATAAATAAAAATTTCTTTGAAATAAATGATTTATTTAACCAAAATCAGCAACATTTTGCTAAAATTCTTGTTAAGTAGTAAATAAGTATGGCAAGGTAACTTTTCGCAAAAATCTGCTGATGACTTTGTTGTTGTGAATCGAGAATCGATTAATTATATTTAAGTAGTTTCTTTCCCGTACGCAATGCGAGATCCCGCGTGTGCCCAAAATAGCCCAGAAATCATGCCTGTACTCAACAAAATGGTTAATAGAGAGCGAAAATTCGAGCGTATTCGATCGTAAGTGTATTCTTCTTCCTGCCCGAAACAGCCCGAAATTTTCTCCGAGTAAAAATGGATAAAGTGTCAAAGTGCATATCAGCTGTATTGTGTTTACATGTTGCCTGCATTTACTTGGTGCTTTTAAGGGAAAGTGTATTTTCAATCTATGTACTTAAAATCAAATTTGTGAAACCAAAATTCAATTTCCAAGTGTTTGCATTTAAAAAAAAACTAGTGAAGACACCGATTGGAATGAGTGGAAAGTGAGTTTTCAAGTAGTTTTCAGCGAAAATTGGTTTTCGTTTAACAGATTTTATATGGACGAAAACACAAGTTTTAGGTCGAAAACCAGTTTTAGCAACGAAAACATGTTTCCGATGTCGGTCAGAACATGGTATAAGTGACAAAAACAAGAACAACGTGAATCAGCTGTTTCTCGACTTGTGGGCACGAAATGTGGGTTTTTGCGTTTCCGTACTTCTGAACTTTGTTCCATATTTGAAAGAAAATGTTTCTCCTATTCTCTAATTACCAAATCCGGTCCGGATTGTTAGGGAAAGAACCTAGTGTTGATATTATCAGTGAACTGTAATTTTCGATTTTCTTTCCTCAACGTTTAAGACATTGTGATTTAAATAATATCAACAAAATTTCTGTGAAAAACCGAAACCGGAACGAAACCGAAACCAAAACCGAAATAAATTTTGAAGAACGAAACCGAAACCGAAACCGAAACACTTGGCAAAACCGAAACCCAAACCGGAACGTTATTTTGAATCGGTTTCATTCCTTGATTTATTCATTACACTGTACGGCAAAAACAACTTTTTTTCTTGGTATTGGACCAAACCATTTTTTTTTAAGAGATTGAGTCGAGAAAACAATGATTTCTCCGTTTTTCGAAGTTAGCCTCCGAAATCGAGATATGGGCCTTCGAAGTTCGAAATAGGACCTTTGGTAAAAAATGGTATTTAATTATTGCATGCAAATAACTAAAAACATAAAAATATAGACGTAGTCCTGCTTTTGCTCTTATTTAAATGGTTTATAACTTCTTTTGTGAAAACTTATATTACAGGTCTTCGAAAAATTAAATTCCTTATATTGCAAACAATTTTGAACTGATTTAAAAAAATGTATATCGTTGTAAAGGTGAATAAACCCTCTTTCTTCCGATAGGCATATTTGTATACTTCGTACATAAAAAATTTTAGAAAAAACACATTTAAATTAAAAATAAATCTTTTTATTTTTAAAGAAACATATTAAAAAAAAATAATACAAGTTCTTTACAAAATTAGTATCGTTGTAAAGGCGATCAAACCCCCTTTCTTCTGATATGCATATTTGTATACTTCGTATATAAGAATTAACAAAAAAAACACATTTAAAGGAAAAAATACCTTTTTTTATACAAAAATATTACTAACTGATCTTTAAAAAATTGGTATCGCTGCAAAGGCAATTAAACCCCTTTCTTATGAAATGCATCTTTGTATACTTCGTATAATTTTAGAAAAACCTCATTTAAGAGAAAAAATATCTTTTTTTATAAAAAAAAAAATATTTTAAACAAAAAAATTACCAAAAAAGCTAACATACGCGGATGCGGATGCGAATTCGGATGTCATGTATTTTTAAGAAATAATTTAGGTGGGTAAATTAGGTGATTTAGGTAAATAAAAAATGGAAAGGTTAATAATTTTTAATAATCTGCCTTATCCTGAGTTTTGCCCGAAAAAAAAATCACCCGAAAATTTGTATTCCGCCCATAGTAAATATGTACATGAAAACCAAAAGTGAACCGGTTCGGGGAAAATTAAATTCATGATAAGACTGGATGTTTTTTTTAGTACTTGAATTTAAAAATTGGAACATTGTACTTAATAAAAATTTTTTGAAGGGTCGTAAATCAAACCTGCGCCACTATATAAGTACTCGTTCGAGGCAACAAACTTGAAAAACTTGACACTTGGCGAAATTTTAAATTCTTTTCGATTGACACTGCACCAGTTGAGAGGACTTTCAGTTATATTTATGTAACTAAAGTTTTGCTGTTTTTAATATTAATACGAATATAATTTGTTCATCTTTGCCTTTTATTGATCTCATTTGTGAATTCCCGCAGAAAATTTAGTTCTTTTTTGTATTATAAAGTACATAAAATAGAAGCGTGTGTGAAATATATTGAATAACCACAGTCAGGGAAAAAACATTGTAACATCAATGAAAACGTGCTTAAACGAAGCAAAGACGTACTTAAAAGTGACGTAAATATGAAAATTTTTACTTTAAAAGTGTGCGTTATAACATTGTAAAATCAAGTAAAAAAATATTTGACATAATATTTTTCATTGTTATTTTAAACACTATAAAATTTTGATTCGAAAAGTTTCATTTAATATAACAATTTTCATTTTTGATTTAAGCTTGATTTTTGTTAATTCAAATAACAAATGTACTTGATTTAAAAATATTCATATTTAATTCAAATATGATTCACATCAAATCAAATACCTATATTGTTAAATTAAAACTGTGTGTATTCGTTTTAATAATGAAACATTTTAGTTTTTTTATATTCACCACTCTTTATTTATTCACCTTTTTTAAGCCATACAAAAATGATCAGTCAAGGTACAAATTTGTGTTTGTATACATTTTGTAGGTACACACTTATTATGAGAAATAAAAACTTAAATCTAAAACAATCCTATAAAAACGGTCATATGCATGAGGTGGGCCGAAAAACAGCTTTAGTAGAGTTCTTATTGTGCGACCCAAGATATTGACCGCAACCTTTCATCTTTCGCACAGATTTTTGCTATTAACCATTAAAAGTCTAAAAAAAGTGGATTTTTTGCCCTCCTTATGTCAAAATAATAGACACTCGAAATTTTGACCACTTTTGATTATTCTGTTGTTTGAGTAATATTCATTTATTTTTTATAAAGTTATAGCTAATCATATAGCAAAAGCCATTTAAATCCAAATTTAAAACTTTTTACAAAAATCAGGAAAATTTGTAACTTTTTAATAAGAGTTTCAGAAAAAGATGTAGCATGCATTTTTATAGCCTTTTAAATTTTAATATAATATGTGCTAGCCTGAATTTGCTGAAAAATTCTGTTGATTTTTGATAACTTTTTTCTCACGGAAAAAATTCACAACACCGTAAAAAAGATTATCAAAAATCGGAGGGGATTTTTAAGTAAATTCACGCTATCATATATTGTATTAAAATTTAGCATACTAAAAGTCTTTCTAGCAACTCTTATTAAAAAGTTTAAAATTTTAATGAGTTTTTGCTGAATTTTCCTCATTTTTGTACAAAGTTTAAATTCGGACTTATATGGTTTTGGTTATGGATGAGCCTTTATAAAAAATAAATGAATATTAGTAAAAAAACAGAATAGTCAAAACTGGTCAAAATGCCGAGTGTCTATTATTTTGTTACAAAATAAATACATGATAAATACAATATTTACAGAGATTTTGGTTTTGCGTATGTTTTTCCATTATTTATAGAATATAAAAGCAACGGTTGACTTGTAAACTTAGAAATATTTATAAAATTTAATACATCTACTTTCAAGCCAACTTCATAGGAATGAAAATGTTGGTCAAAGCTTTTAACACCTATCGGATAGCATATAACATAAACATTATTATTTTGATACAAAAACGATTTAATTTTAAACAATTAAAAATTATTCCAACATAAATAATAATTGCTTTTATAATAAGTGCCTTTATACTGTACTTCGGTTAAAAATATTACAGTTTTCAAATTAATGGGTTGATTTGTACTTATTTTTGGAAAATATTCTTCTTGCGTCAAATCTAAAATTTCGTAATTTTTATATCTAATAATTGATTCAAATGATTTTTCGTTATCTAACAAAAATTTTGAAAATTTTAAGCTGGACTTTATTGCTAAGGAATATGGAGGATTGATTCTCGATGTTATGCTGTTAAAATATACTTTAGCTTCTTTATGCTTCGCTTCAAAACGCATGCTCCAAATGTATTTAAGAGGTCCGCAGTTTTTAATAGCTGTGGCGTAGTGCACAAGGAAATGATGTTTGGGTTTTAATGTCCCAAAAAGCCTAATATGAATAGAGTGATGCGATTTAATCAGCTCTTCTAAACAAACTAGCTCCTCAGTGGAAATCTGCGGTTTTAATAAGTATTCGATTATTTGTGACAGAATTAAAAAAAAGTCCAGTGTTCGTTATCTCGTGGTATCAAGTCTCCTATCATTAGTGGTAAAAAGTGAACGAAAGATGCTACTTCAGAAGCAGACATTTTTAGGTTATAAGTTTTTAATCTACCGGCTTCTAAAGGGGGAGATTTATTGCCTATTTCTATTTCACCAAACTGGAAAAATTGTTTTCTGCTGTTTATAATATCGAGTGTTATGACTTTATCTTTAATTAAGCGTAACAAAACATTACAAACATCATATATGCTAACTCCTTCGGAAACATCATGCATTAAATCAAATGAAAAATTTTCGGTCACATTGAAATATTTCAACCTATCAAAAACACAAACTTCCCTTATTCCGGTTTCCTGATAATTATTTTCTAATAAGTCTTTTTAATAGCTTTCGTCATCTCTCGAAGCTTCTTGTTTTTCTGATACATCGTTTTTCTTTGGTCTTTAGTCCTAGTGCAAACACGACAGTATCTCTTAGAATTAAAAGATTGAACAATCCCCATTATGCTATTAACGGCTAAATTGTCTCCTATTACTAAACCTAATATAAAATGAACTTTTTTATTTCCATTTTTTGTTAAAATTTCAATGCCTTCTTCAAGAAGCTTTAACTCGTCTACAAGGTAATAAAACGAGTTCTCAACACCACTGCATTTAACTGTTTTTGTTGAAATGAAAGCTCCATGGAAAATGTATTCTAGTTTTGATAACAGATGTTTTGGCATTGACGGAAAACTAAAATAGCATCCACATATCGAGTAAGTATGACTGCCAAGCGCATTGTTGATTTGGAAATCATCAAGATAAAGAATATATGGTATAACTAGCTCAGATTGAATCTTTTCGTGATTTAAATATTTCGCCGCTAACAAAGTTCTGTAAACTACTTTCTTTCAAGTATCTTTCTGTGTTCTGTAATGTGCTCTCCAAGGCATGGAATCTCAAAAATAGCTTTGAACTGAAAATTTAAAGGCATAATATATATGTCGAAAGATTTAAGAGTAAAGGTTGGGTTCCCGTGTATTGTTGTTTCAGTAACAGATTTTTTTATGATTATAGTCTTTGGATGTTCATATAAATTAAGCTCCTTTAATATCTAAAAAAGCATATATTCGGAACTTATTTCCTGAAACGGGTTCTTGCAAAACTCTAGCAATAATTGTAAGTCTACATTGACATCACTGATAGCCTCTGAGCTTAATACATGCTGAATAGTAAAGGATACGGACAAAAGCAAAGAAGATACCATAGTCTGAATATCGATTACTTGTTTCCTGGGCAAATTGTTTTGAGTATACAAACTTAAAGATAAATACAGTGCCTTTTTCTTTAGATTTTTACTTTCATTAACAATATTTTGCATTGATGAATTATCAACATCTTGAGGTTCTGTTTCCGTACTTAAATTATTACTTAAAATTGGTATCGTTATAGCTTCAGTTGGAGTTACGTTTGGTTCGTATGTGTTTTTAAATTTTTGTAAATAATTGATTACAGTTATCTTGCTTGCATTGCAGTCGTAAAAGTTTCGTAGAAAGCTTATGATCTACTTTAAAATGATATATTAAGGTATAAATTTCTGCACATTTTTTGTGGCTCTTGAAGCAAATAAACATTTTAAAGCAATTAATTATATGCCATGAAATTCAAAAGAGACGTTAAATTTGCCGACTTGTAGTCATATTCAGTATAAATTAAAAAAAAAAAAACTGTTGTAAGAAAACCCAAGAAGTTTCGCATGCCTGAGGATATTTTAGGCAAAGAGTGTGAAAGATTTTGAAACAGATATCTACGCATTCTAGAAACGACTCAAAGTTATACAATGTTTTATCAAAATATATATAAAATCCTCTTATATCACCCTCAGCTATTCCTTCCACAATTATAAAAGGCTGTATTGTCATTCCTACAGAATAGTACATACTTATCAACTCAGTAATTTTCCTTTCGTAATCGTTGATTGAAGTTAATCGAAAAACAAAGCTTTGTTGCCAGTCTGCTATTGTTGCTTTCTTTCTTAGCTTTCCGCACGAACTTTGAAACCTTGATGAAGGTGGAAGAACTCCATTCAGCAGCGTTGTAAGAATGTAGTCTTGCGTATCTTTAAACAAAATTTAAGAAATTAACGAAAGCCGATTGATTTTGGAGTTTTTTGTTACACTTGATCTGTATTTACCTTTGTTCGTTGAAGCTTTAGCAAGAGAAAAGAGCTGTTTGCAGAAATCGTTGTGTACATTAGTTTCATAAAATCGTTGAATTTTTTCCGTAAATATTTCCCATTTCGAATACAAACAATCCTCCTTGTCAGGGTACATGATCTTAAAGTCAAGTTTTATCTGTAATGTGTAAATGTATAGTAAAACTGCGAGCTAAGTACGTAATTTCATTGTTACCAAGTCAGGAGCCCGCGAATCAGAATATTTGGGCCAGGCTTGGAGAAAATCAATGTTGGTCAGTTCCTTTAAGTCATTCTGTCGCAAGCTAAATGTCTTTTGCCATTTATCTCTGACTTCATTCCAATCTGCAATGCTTCTGCTGAGAGTTGCTTTTAATGCTCTACATATCGTAAAATCAATTTCAGGAACTTCGTAATTTTTGGTGGAAGGATTAGTCTTAGTACTAGCAGGTGGTGGTGTGTTTTGTTCAAGGTATGTTGTCTTCCTTTTCTTACTGCGTTGATTGACGTATTTCCCGTACAGCTTTCCACTAGGGCATTTTTTACCCTTACGCGGAATATAATAGTATTCCTTGGGGAAAAAATAAGCAGTACAATTAAATGTATATTTTAACAATCTATCTATGTATATTAATAAAAATGTTGTGTTCGTATGTCACGGTCGTCAAAACTCGAGAACGGCTGAACCGATTTGAATAACTTTTTTTTTGTATCGTTCGGTATAATACCAGAACCAATGATACTGCAAAAAATTGGAGGGTTGCCACCTATTTGAAAATTTTCAAACACAATTATATTGATAAAATAAATAAATTATTACAATATGGGTATCAAATTAAAGAGTTTTAAGAAAGATAACTTCTGGAAATATTTTCGACGAGGGTTGCCACCTATTTGAAAACTTCAACTCAGACAAATTGATAAAATAAATGAATTATTGCCATGTGGGTGTAAAACTAAAGAGTTTTAAGAAGGCGTACAGCCGAAAATATGTTTGAAGAGTGTTGCCACCTGTTTGAAAATTTAACTAAAGTACATCGATAAAATAAATGAAATAGTACATTATGGGTATCAAATAAAAGAGGTTTAAGAAAGATATCTGTTGGAAATATTTTGGAGAAGGGTTGCCACCAATTTTTAAATTTTAACTCAGTTAAATTGATGAAGTAAATTAAATATTGCTATGTGGATATCAAACTAAAGAGTTTTAAGAAGGCTTACAGTCGAAAATATTTTAAAGGAGGGTTGCCACCTGTTAAAAAATTAAGCGCAATTTTATTGATAAACTAAACGATATATTACAATAAAGATATTAAATTCAAGAGGTTTAAGAAAGATAGCTGCTGGAAATATTTTTGAGTAAAGTTGCCACACTTTGAAAATTTAAACTCAGTTATTTTGATAAAATAAATGAAATACGGTAATTTGGGTATCAAACTTAAGATTTTTAGAAGGCTTACAGCCGAAAATATGCCTGAGGAGGGCTGCCACCTGTTTGAAAATTTAACTCAATATAATTGAAATAGGTATCAAGTTAAAGAGGTTGAGGAAAGAAAACTTTAGGAAATACTTTTGTGCAGGATTGCCACCTATTTGAAAATTTTAACTCAGTTATATTGATTAAACAAATGAAATATTGCAATGTGGGTAGCGAACTAAAGAGTTTTTAAAAGTCCTACAGTAGAAAGTTTCTTTGAAGAGGGTTGCCACCTGTTTGAAAATTTATCTCAATTAAATTGGTAAAATAAATGAAATGTTACAATATCGGTACCAAACTAAAGGCATTTAAAAATCTTGATTTAGAAATCTATATTTATATATATAAAAATGTTGTGTTCCTTTGTCACGGTCATCGAAACTCGAGAACCGCTGAACTGATTTGAATATTTTTTTTTTGTATTGTTCGGTATCATAGCAGGATCATTTATATTACAAAAATAAATAAATTAAGTATTTCAATATTAAGGTTTTCGGCCGAAAATATATTTGAGGAGGGTTGCCACCTGTTTGAAAATTTAACTCAATTTACATAATTGGTAAAATAAATGACTTATTAAAATATAGGTATTAAATTAAGAAAGTTTAAGATAGATGACTGTTGGAAATATTTTTGAGAGTTGCCACCTTTTTGAAAATTTTAACTCGAAAGCTTAGTATGTTGCACCAATGTATTTTCAATATAAAGCGATAAAATAAATAAACCAACGAAAAATTAGTCCCTTGTCAAATATGTTTGATTTATTATTATTTTTTTATGGATATGTAAAAATGTAGAGCGGGTACGGACGATGTGTGGTGGCTGACGGCCGTTCCTGGTTGAATACGGGAAAATAAGTACCCGCGCTCTTTTCAATAGAATTGAGTTCAACCTCAAAGCAGTAAAACTGTTTGGAGGGGAGGTTAAAAAATAGTTAATTTGGCGGGAAAATTTATGACAGTTTCTAATAAATAAATGTGTACATTAGAGTGGTCCAAAAAAATAAAGTCGGAGTTTTAATGCCGGCACACCCTATCGAAAAAATATACCCCTATTTTTTTATTTTGAAATCAAAAAATATTTAGGGAGTGCTCAAAGCGTTCAAAGTTTTCCATGTATTTTATATGGAGAAAAAACAATTTTTCGTAGAAATTGTATAAAACTCTTGAAAATCAATATTTTTCGACCGGAAAACTATGGTTCTCTTCAGGAGACTAATATCAAATTGTTTATTTATTTGATTTTCAAGAATTCTACACTATTTCTACGAAAAGATGTTTTTTCTCCATATAAAATACATGGAGAACTTTGAGCGCTTTTAGCACTACCTAAATTATTTTTTATTTCAAAATAAAAAATATGGGTATATTTTTTTCGGTATATAACAATCCTAGGGGGTGGCGGCATTAAAAATCCGACCTTATTTTTTTTGCATACATTTTTGAACCACTTTAGTGTACATTTATGCGTCCATATGTACCTATATTATTAAGCATTAGGGTGGACCGTTTTGGATTGATTAAATAAATGAAATATTGCAATGTGGGTATCAAACTAAAGAGTTTTAAGAAGACTTACAATCGAAAATATATTTGAGGAACAATATGGGTGCCAAACGAAAGGTATTTGAAAAATCTTGATTTGGAAATATTTTTTATAGGGTTATCATCTATCTATCTAGGGTTATCATCTATCTAAGTAAAGACTGAAAATATTGAAATTAAATGAAATATTACATAACTGGTTCCAAACGAAAAGTATTTGGGAAAGCTTTACTAGGGAACTTTATTAAATCTTTCCACTTATCCAAAATCCGAACATTGTAAATAAATATAGAATTTACAACATCTTATCAAACGAAGTGATCATATTATCAACGAAGAGCTGGTACACAAATTAGTTAATGTAAAAAACTCATAAACAAGTAACTTTTAAGCAAACAACACACCGACTCCAATTCTCATATAAAAGTGTAATAGTAACGTTAATTTTTTCATGATCCAATGATCGGATCTAAACCAAATTAGTATGGGATCGCCTGGAAATCGGTTGACGTGGTCCAAAGTTATACGGTAACATACATAAAAAAAAATCCGACGAATTGATAACCTTCTCTTTTTTTTTAAGTCGGCTAAAAACTACTGAAACAAATAACAAAATGATAAAAGAGTACCGAAAACAAAAAACTATCGCATGAAAGCGGTATAAAAAATACTTAATGAAAACATAAAATTGTTGACACCATGCCCTAGCATTATAAATCAGTCAACTTTTAATCGTAAGCAATTTCGTTTGGGGTAGCCAAGGCCTACTACGTATATTGCGAGTAAAGAAATTTTGAATAACATGAGATAATATTATTATGATTATGATTATCATTACTATTGTGAACTCCTATTCCCAATCAAGGATTCCCAAATTAAAGCGAAAGCAGAAGAGCATTTACGATCGCATGATGCAAATGTTAAGATAATAAGAGCTGCAGAACTGAACCATGTAGGAACATTTTTTTTACAAGGGCGTGTAGTTTCTGGCATGTACCGATGACATCGACATCAACGCTAACAAAAATAGCGAAGTCTCTTCTGCCTTTTCCAAGCTGGATAAGGAAGCAAAGCGAATGCGCCTGGTGGTAAACGTGGACAAGACGAAGTATCTCCAGTCACCGCGTTCGCGCCTTGGAACCCACGTCACTGTTGACAGTTATAATTTCGGGAAAGTGGAGAATTTCTTTTACTAGGGAACCAGCACTATCACCGATAAAAATATCAGCATGGAAAACCCACGCAGAATTACTCTTGCCAACAGGTGCTGCTTTGGACTGAGTAGGCAATTGGGGAGTAAAGTCCTTTCTCGACGTACAAAAACCGCACTCTATAAGTAACTCATCATGCCCGAGCTGTTATATGCCGCAGAAGCTTTGACAATGACAACATTTTATGAGGCGGCTCTTGGGGTATTCGAGAGAAAGATCTTACGGAAGATATAAAGGCTTCTACGCATGGGCGACGATGTTACCGTAGACGATGGAACGATGAGTTGTATGAGCTTTACAACTAAATGTATATAGTGCAGCGAATGAATATAGAGCGGCTCCGCTGGCTTAGACATGTCGTTCAATAGGAACCGAAGTTTCAGGTGTAAAAGAATCAACTCGCAAGCCGAGGGTGGTAGCAGACGAATAGGAAGCACCCATGGCAATGGAGAGACCAAGTTGCCACAGAGAGAAATGACTGGCGTTCTTTGTGAAGCTCGGCCAAAATGGCTTAGGTGGTTACAAAGCCAAAGTAGAAGAAGAATATGCAAATGATAAATTACGGAGTTGGGGGACCATTTTCTTGGATGCGCCAGGAGGAACTAGCAAAATATTCCTTATCAGATGGATTCTGGCAACGGTTCAATCAAAAACTACATTACCTAAGCTATCGCTTCGTCTGGAATTGCTGCGACATTATTACCAGGTGGCAACATTGCCAAATCAGCTCTTTAGCTGCCATTGAACATATAAATCATCGAAACTCCCACGTGCAATATTTCCAGAGCATCCGGTATGAAAAAAGTTTACCAAAAAATTAAATTCATTGTTTGGGATGAGTGCACCATGGCACATAAAAAATCGTTTGAGGCTTTTGATCCATTGTTGCGGGATTTGCGTGGAAACGTTCAACCATTCGGGATATTGCTCGCAGGAGATTTTAAGGAAAGGAGAACTGATCGAAAGAATGTTTCTTTATTAAGAAAATTAATTTTAGGAATCACGATTGGCTCATTGAACGGGCTATTCTTGCTGCGAAGAATAAGGAGGTCTATCAACTAAATAGTAGTGGTATTGATAACAGTCGTTGCTTGACCTGATCAGCTCTTTTACTAGACTGCCAGACCACTTGCTCACTGTGGTGAATACCACTAATGTTATTCAATCCAGCATTCAACGTGAGGAAATAGCATATACGTCGATAAACACCGTTGTGGAAAAAGACCATCCAACGAAATTTTTGAACCCGATTAATCTTCCAGGGAGACCTCACATACTGAAATTAAAAATAGGTTTGACAGTTATCATGTTGCGGAATATTAATCAGCGAAAACTCTGGAACGGAATGCGACTCGCAGTTAAGAAATTGGTGAAGAACGTAATGTAAGAAAATATTTTAACGTGGCCTTTCAAAGGTGAAGAATTCCCATGATTCCATTTAATGATGATGATTCAAAGAAGATTTGAATTCCCAATTCGATTGACATTCGGAATCACAATCAATAATGCTCCAGGTCGAACTTTGGAAAAGTATGGTTTAGGTTTAGATGCGGATTGCTTCTCAGATGTTGCGTGTTCCTGTGTCGGCAAACCAGATATCCTTGATATCTATGCAGAGAATGGAACAATAACAAATATTGTGTGCAAATATGAAATGTATGCTTTGTTTCGTTAATAATTTATCGTCCATATAACAGAAATATGCCACAGCAAAGCGTGGCAGGGTATAGCTAGTTTCATAATAAATAGATTACCCGGGCACCCTTTTCGTTTGGAAAGAGATTTATTATCTGAAAGAAGTCTGATGAGGAAATGTGGTGATTTCCGAAATAGCTATCACTTCTACAATTTTTTCAAGTTATTGTTGCTTTTCCACAATAAGTTTTCACTAAAAACGGCCCCAAGCTCATACAAATAGTTGAATATAATTGTTATAAGGCCATAAAAATAACAAAAACCAATAACTTAAAGACGAGCACACCTAATTAAAAAAAAGTTAGACATTCTAATAATAGAAATATTAACAAAAACCAACAAAACCAACAACCACATGATCAAGTGAATTGCAGCGGAATAGATGCGCTTGACTGTAGTTGGCTTAGCAAA